>NC_054752.1:33485436-33825436 GCF_018143015.1 Lytechinus variegatus | reverse complement strand
ACAATTTATGCACTGCCTTTAGTGCATCACAAAAGTTGGATGTCATGTGACGCGTATTGGCCAATCGCGATGCTTGAAAAAAATACACCTATTTTATAAAGCATCGTATTGCAGAGAAAGTTTGGTACGCAACCCTATGGGGAGACTTTCAAGTACAGACCGCTGTGCAATAGGCTCTATTATTGCACAGGAAAGTCATGAAAAGCAAAATAAGCAAAATTTTATTCCACCTTTAAAATACCCTATCACAATAAGATCTCATGGTGACAAGATTAATTGTAATAATAATATTGGCTTCTATGTACACGTAGCGCTTAATACATCGGAACAACGAATCTAGGTGTGACTTTGACAGATACTGTATATTATTGACCCGGTCATCGGTCCTCTAATGCCTACATACAGTTAATTCATCTCCACCCCCTTGGGAGCATGCATTCCAACAAGAATTCCAAGACTCAATTACTAGGCATACTACATAGGCTTTCTCATCCTACTTGGTACTGGGTGTCCATTTAACACCTGATGGAGAATGGCAAATTGTGGATTACAATGAATTTCTGGTAACTTATTTTGCATCTGTGTTCTGCTTTCTTACCTTCTCTTACACTGTGCCACTCTGTGTCTTCCTTTCAAAAAATCATCACAGCCAAATCTCATTTTATTTAAGATAAAATAGCCAATGCAAAGTCAAATTAAAGAAAAAAATAGGAAATAGATGAATATAAATAATTGATTTAAATTTAACCAGTCACCAGAAGTGGGACTGGAAACAGATTGAAGTATAATTTTACAGAACTGTTGCGTGTTTACGAACAAACCCAAGCAAATTCAATTGATTACTGCCAGAATCTAATGGATGTAGATTAGATTAAATATTATTTTAGTACCTGTGCATGTATGATTATAAAGCAGGGATAAAGAAAACATTTATTTGAATACTTCTTTCTACGGCAAAACAAGTATTTGTCTGCAGGGTATAAAATCTGTAAAACAATCAACCATTTTGTGCATCCGACTACCATTTTTCACCATTTTTGCTTCACCTTGTACACTGCTTAAGCTATGATAATTTGAGGGCATCAAATTGAAAAATAATGCCAAGTAATTTCATGAAAGTTTTGCATGCATTTATGGAATCGCCCTACAGCTAAATGAATATGTCTTATCTATTTAATATATCAGAATGGTATATTGAATATATGAAGTAGAAATTTGTTTTGAGGTTGTTTCTTCAGTTTTACAATATGGATATAGATCATTTTAGCATTCTGATATCTGTATTAAACTTCATGCAATGCCCATTGTAATAAATAAGTGTTGTGGATTGCAAAAAATAATAAATTGCTCCCATTTCATGCATTCTTCCTCCATTTTGTAATTCTTCAACTTGTCCATCTATCTGTCAATCTTTGCATCCCCTGCCCTCTCCTTTGCCTACCAATTCATCCATCCACTGATCCTTCCATCAATCATTCATCTATTATTCATTTGTATACCAATTCATCTGTCAATCCACCCATCTATCCTTCCATCCATGCATTCATCTCTCCATCCCTCTCTATCAAACAATCCATCCATCCATCCTTCCATCCATCCATCCATCAATTCATTCATCTGTTATTTATTTGTATACTAATCCATCTGTCGATCCATCTATCCTTCCATCCATGCATTCATCTCTCCATCCCTATATATCGAACAAACCATCCATCCATCCCTTCATTCATCCACTAATTCATTCATTCGTTCGTTCATTCATTCATCTATTCATCCATCCATCCCTTTATTCATTCATCCATTCATTCATCCATTCATCCATCCATCCACCCACCCGCCCAAATATCCATTCATCCATCCATCCATCCATCTATCTATCCACCCATCCATCCGTCCGTCCATCCGTCCATCCATTCGATCATTCATTCATTCATTCATTCATTCTTCTGTCGATCCAGGACGATGAAGATCAGACGTTAGATCCCAAGACTCTCTACTCGTTACCTCTCAATATTGTACTGGTCAACAGCATAGCACTTGCCTACTTCATTGGTGAGTTATTCAACATTTGGAATTTATAGTGTATCAGATTGTCATTTCAAAAAGTTAATATGTTTATATTTGTGTGGCGTGTAGATTGTCTCTTTTTTTTCTTTCTCTCTTTTTATGTTTACCCACATACTGACCTTATCAACCTATTTTAATTTCTTATTCTCTATTGTCTCACCTGCGAAGCAGAGTGAGACTATAGGCGCCGCTTTTCCGACGGCGGCGGCGTCAACATCAAATCTTAACCTGAGGTTAAGTTTTTGAAATGACATCATAACTTAGAAAGTATATGGACCTAGTTCATGAAACTTGGCCATAAGGTTAATCAAGTATTACTGAACATCCTATTAGAGTTTCATGTCACATGACCAAGGTCAAAGGTCATTTAGGGTCAATGAACTTAGACCATGTTGGAGGAATCAACATCGAAATCTTAACCTGAGGTTAAGTTTTTGAAATGTCATCATAACTTAGAAAATATATAGACCTAGTTCATGAAACTTGGACATAAGGTTAATCAAGTATCACTGAACATCCTGCATGAGTTTCACGTCACATGACCAAGGTCAAAGGTCATTTAGGGTCAATGAACTTTGTCCGAATTGGGGATATCTGTTGAATTCCCATCATAACTTTGAAAGTTTATGGATCTGATTCATGAAACTTGGACATAATAGTAATCAAGCATCACTGAATATTTTGTGCAAATTTCAGGTCTCATGATTAAGGTCAAAGGTCATTTAGGGTCAATGAACTTTGGCCGAATCGGGGGTATCTGTTGAATTACCATCATAACTTTGAAAGTTTATTGGTCTAGTTCATTAAACTTGGACATTAGAGTAATCAAGTATCACTGAACATCCTGTGCGCGTTTCAGGTCACATGACCAAGGTCAAAGGTCAATGAACTTTGGCCGAATTGGGTGTATCTGTTGAATTACCATCATAACTTTGAAAGTTTATGGATCTGATTCATGAAACTTGTACATAAGAGTAATCAAGTATCACTGAACATCCTGTGCGAGTTTCAGGTCACATGATCAAGGTCAAAGGTCATGTAAGGTCAATGAACTTTGGCCATGTTGGGTTTTTTTGTTGAATAACCATCATATCTCTGTAAGTTTATTGGTCTAGTTCATAAAAAATGGACATAAGAGTAACCATGTATCACTGAACATCTTGTGCGAGTTAGAGTAGTTTTCAAAGTCAGCACTGCTGCTATATTGAACCGCGTGATGCAGGTGAGACGGCCAGAGGCATTCCACTTGTTTTTATAGTTTCTTGTCTAATAATCTTCACCCCTTTGCATCCTTATTCCAGGGGATGCATGGAAAATTGTTACTTAAAGTCTCACTTGCATGTCAATCCTAATTTTCAAACGTTGTATATTCAGACTTAAATATGTGATCCAGACTTAAATATGTTTAATTTTGTAAACACAAGTACTTCTACTTACACACCAAATGAGTTCAATATGAAGGTTCATAAACATCTTGGGCTGAGTATACTGCATATAAATGCTCGTAGTCTTCAGAAAAACTTTGAAAAAATCTCAGAATTTATATCAACAATTCATATATCTTTTTCAATTATTGCGGTTTCTGAAACATGGATTACTGATATACCACTTTTACCTTTTGAGCTGGAAGGCTATACATTTTTGAATTCCAACAGGGTCTTTGGTCGAGGAGGAGGTGTAGGTTTTTTTGTATCAAATAAGTTAAAATACCGAATAAGAAATATTGTTTATGAGAATGAGGTTAATGATTATGAATATTTATTTATTGATGTCTTAAATCTTTATAACATCGAAACTACAGTTGGAGTTTTATATAGAAAACCAAGTGGTAATGTTGACGAGTTCTTTAAATTTTATGAATACATGTTATGTAAACTTAAGTGTGAACACTGCAATTTGTATATTGCTGGGGATTTTAACATCGACATCTTAAAACATCTTAATAATTCTGATGCTGCCAATTTTTTGAGTATCAATTCTTCTTATGGTCTCATACCCCTCATTAAAAGTCCGACTCGTATTACTGCCAATACTACTTCTCTAATTGACAATATCTTTACCAATGTTATAAATTGTATAAATTATAGTGGAAGTTTTAGTGTGGATATTTCTGACCACTTGCCAATTTTTCATCTCTCTCAAATCGAATATAATTCAAACGATGTATGTAATTCTAAAATATTATCTCGCAAGATTACGAAGGATGGTATTGATTCATTGATTGCAGAATTGTATGTTACAGACTGGTCTTCAATATATTGTTGTTCTGATGTAAATGAATCTTATGAGTTGTTTTTATCCAAATTACTAAATGCATTTGACAAACATTTACCTTATGTTAAATGTAACGATAAGAAACATCACATCCGCAAACCATGGATCACTCCTGAAATTTTACGTTATATTAGGAAAAAGAATAAGCTTTACAAAATATTTTTGAATAATCGTTCTTTATCTCATGAAAATAAATACAAAAACTTTAGAAACAAAGTGAATCAGATTTTGAGGAACGCCAAAAAATCATTTTACTCCAATGAATTGAACAGCCATCATAATGATGTCAAAGGCACATGGTCTGTACTGAATAACATACTGAGAAAAACAAAAAAATCTCTTCCTAAGTATTTTATATTTGATGATAAACGTGTTGATGATCCACAGCAAATTGCGAATGATTTTAATAATCATTTCATTAATTCATGTGCCAAGGCTATTGATTTATTACTTCAAGACAATAGTTATTCATTTTCTGATTTCAAAGATTATCTTACAACTCCAAGTGGTGTTTCGTTATATTTAACACCAGTAAATGAAAGTGAAATTATTGAAACTTGTAAAACACTAAAAAACACTAAGTCATGTGGGTTTGACTCTATTAGCACTGTTGTTTTAAAGAAGATTATTTATTCAATTGTTAAACCAGTTACACACATTTTTAATCAATCCTTAGCTACTGGAATTGTTCCAGACAAACTGAAAATTGCTAAAATTGTTCCTATTTATAAAAAAGATGATTGTCATAATTTTGAAAATTACAGACCTATTTCAATTTTACCTTCTCTGTCAAAAATATTAGAAAAGTGTATGCATAAACGTCTTTATTCTTACTTGAATAATAATAATTATATTGTTAATAGTCAATATGGTTTCCGTTCAAATCATTCAACTATACATGCTTTGATTAATTTACAAGACAAAATAGTTGCAGCCATAAAAAATAACAACTTTGGAATAGGTCTGTTTATGGACCTTTCCAAAGCTTTTGATATTGTGAATCATGACATTCTTTTATATAAGCTTAAATATTATGGTGTAAGGGGCATAGCACATCAATGGTTTCAGAGTTATTTACAAAACCGATATCAATATACTGTTTTTTATGAATATTCATCGGATCGTTTTATGGTAAATAATGGAGTTCCTCAGGGGTCTATTCTCGGCCCTTGCTTTTCTTGATATATGTAAATGACATAGTTAAATCCTCTGGTAATTTTAATTTTACAATGTATGCAGATGACACAACAATATTTTATACGCAACCTAACCTTTCAAACTTAGAACAAAACTTTAATTTCGAATTGACTAAAGTGTGTAATTGGTTTAAAGCTAATAGACTCCTCATAAACAAAAAGAAGACCAATTTCATGATATTTTCTTTACATAACTTATCTGATATTTCAAACACGTTGACTGGCATTACCATTTCCATTGATTCCATTCCTCTAAAGAGGGTAAATTTTGTAAATTTTCTAGGAATCTATATTGACTGTAATCTAAAATGGGATACCCATGTTAACAATGTTATTTGCAAAGTATCCAGATGTATAGGTATTTTATTTAAGCTTAAATACTATCTTTCAAATCATTCTTTGTTTTCATTATATAATGCTCTTATATTACCATATTTATCGTATTGTGTCAGCGTTTGGGGTAATTGTAGTAAGTTAAAAATAAACACCTTATTTAGATTACAAAAAAAAGCTTTGCGAATTTGCACCAACAGCCATTACCTTGCCCATTCTGCTCCTCTCTTTATAAAACTCAAAACTTTGAATATAAGTGATTTATATCAGTATCAAACAGCAGTGTTAGGTTACTTGTATTTTCACAACTTACTTCCATATAATATTTCTACTATGTTCTCTTCAAATCTTAATGTTCACAATTACAATACAAGAAATCGATATAATTTTCATCGTTGGAAAGTTTTATTTATGTATGAAGAAAAATGTCCTCGATGTAGTATTCCAGTCATTTGGAATTCGTTACCAAATTATATATCTCTTTGTAATAACCAAAACTCATTTAAAAAACATTTGAAAATATTCTTTTTATCCAAATACTGACATGTACATGTACCCCAAGTAGTGCATACTGTTATTGCCATATTTTTTTTGTCGATGTTCCTCTGACACATTTCATTTTTGTTTCTTTTTTTGTAAACATGTCTTTCAGTAACACATATAGTTTATTGTATTAAATATAGATATAAGGGAACTTTTTTACAGGGCCACATGGCCTTACTTTAGTTTCCTTTTTTCATTTTCAAATAATTTAGCATGTATTTATCCTTTCTTGTTTTCATTGAAAGGCATTCTGTAAACTGTTTATATGTATTTTACTTTTATGAATGTATATTATTGCATGTATTTAATTTGTATTGTAATGAACTGTTTTTTTTATATGATTATGGAAAATAAATGATCAAACAAACAAAGATGATCTTTGTAGTTGTGCATGGTGGAGTTTATTATGTGGAGAAGGTAATACCGTTCACCATGTGTAATGTGAAGAAGGAAGAAAATACAGGCAGAAAGATTGAAATTGAAAGACGAGATAGGATGAAAAGAGGAAATTAGAAGTATTCTTTTCTTGAAAGTGAGTGAAGTCATGAAAAGGACTGTAAACCAGATGAGATGAGCTGAATATGGCTTGAGCAGCGATGGTTTGAGTAGTAGCAGGATTAAGTGAAGAGAGGTTACTCAACGTTTCGGGCAAGTGTAGAATGGATATAAAGGTTGCCATAACGAAGAAGAAGAGTGTAGAGGTCTTACGGTACACCATGTATTCTTTCGTGGGCTAATGTTGGTCTTGAAAAGGACCATCTAAACTCAATGTTTTGACAAATGTGTTCTTGTCTTCAGAAGAATGAATTGCTTCATTCATCTAATCATGCTTTCATGCTCGGTAGATGTGCAGTACCATTTATTCATCAATGAGAATGCATGGAAGATATCAAGGTATTGCAAGTTGATGCTCGACCAAGTCGCGTTACATAATAGTTAACTTTCAACAATTGCCTGCAGATATCCAGTAGAAGGAACGTCGTGAATAAACAGAGTTAAACCACACAATTTGACTTAGCACACTGATTTTATTTTCCGTCTTTTCATTGACAACAGATTTCATGAGAAAAGAGAACTGCCAATCCTACGTCTTCTTCTGGCACACGGTGGAGGGATACCGGGTGATGGCCGAACAACAACTCTCCGCCGTCCAGCTGTCCAAAGTCCAACCGGCCGATGGTGCACCTCAGAAGGAATCGGACGTCATGGAGATGCTTCGTGCCGCTGCCCTGAATATCTTTACAGAGTACCTTGCAGAAGATGTTAGTGTTTAATGTTTCAATTAAATTAAAAGGGGAATTTCACCCTGACAAAGAGTTTATTGTAAAAATAGCAGGAAAAAAAAATTGGCAAAGGTTTGAGAAAAATCCATCAAAAATGAAAACAAGTTATTTGAATTTTTTTGGGTTATTTTATTTGTGATGTTGTTTGCGAGTAGGTTCCCTATATATCGTCTAGTATGAAAATATCAATGAAATTAAATTTTCTCAAAAAATTGACATTTGTATTTATTGTACCTTCAGTATGTCAAATTATTTCACACCCCCTCCTGAAAGGAAAAAAATGATCATGAACAATTTAAAAATTGAAATCTATGTATTTTCTATTACATAACATGTAGAGCAGCTGCTTGTACATGTATTTTACATCACCAATCAAAAACTTTAATTTCTTATAACTTTCTTAATCTTTGATGGATTTTCCTCAAACCTTCACCATTATTTTTTCTATTTGTGTGGTGTTTGTACAACAAACTTTTATTCAGGGTGAACTTCCCCTTCAAAGGCTAAGTGGGAAAGCAAACACCATATCAAAACCTAGTTTTTAAAATTGTTACAAAGATGTTGCCAAATTGACTCATATAGTGTGAATATATGTCTTTTTTCATGGTTAAGTCATTCGTTTATAGCTATCCCTGATAGATTGATTTATATATTTGTTATATAAATTGTTTGATTTGTTTTATAAGGATTTTTCTACTTTAAAATGATTGATTTGAAATTGTTACAATTAACCAATACCAACATAAAAATTATCTTCTTTGAAACAATTAATTTTGATATTTGAATGGCACATTTATCGTTTGCCAACCTAAGGATTTTCTTCATTGTAAATTGAGTGATTTAGGATTTTTCTTCATTAAAATGATTGATTTAGATTTTTGATTGATGCAAATAAATGTTGCCAACTGAAGAATTTTCTCTTCATTTAAATGATTTAGCTTTGATATTTGAGTGATACAATTAATCATTGCCAACTTCAGGATTTTATTTTATTTAATGATTAAATTTGATATTTGACAGGCAACCAACCGAGTGAAACTAGAAGGTCAGCTGGTCAAGAGAACTCACCAAAGAATACAAAACCAGTCCTCACTGGATACTGTCTTTGATGAGGCTCAGAAAAGGGTAAATTATGGACTTTTTTCTGATTTTAATTTTACTAGTGCTTTAGAGGCCAAAGAAATGTACCCTTCAGATATAAATACCTATCATTTATGCGGCAATGCTTGTCTTATGGCATTAGAAGAGGTCCTTTTTTTACTTGTCTTCAAGACAAGTATTTTTTTAAAGCATTTCAAAAGAGGACGTGCTTGTATACACTACATCTGTATGGTACATGTCCAATTGGCTTTTATTTACAATTCATTTCACATTTGAAAAAGTCTTGTGTTTCTCCATGCCGTGTCTTAACGAGCCTCTCCACTTATACCCATAATTGTATTATGTTGACTACAGGTGTTCAGTATATTAGAAGAGGATCGTTTCTTGCCTGCCTTTAAGCAGAGTCCCAGCTATGTGAAGTGTCTGGCTGAACTAGACCTTCTGAAAGACGACGACTCTAATCGTTTAGGAGATGACGCTTCCGTCCAGCTTGATTCGTCGCCCGACAACAGTACTGTGGCTGTGAGTATGCCCCTTCCCTTCGTGTACAGACGCGGACCTAGGGTCGTGGAGGAAGGTGGGGGCGTAAGCACCCCGTAAAATTTGAAAATATGGTGTTCCCCGTAGAATGCCTTCATTGCGCACCCCGTTCAATGAGCGATAATCTTAGTTTTGCTTGTCAAGCTTTTCAAGAGACCAATTGTCCTTCCGATGACCCCTTTTTTAAGACTAATTCGCACCCCGTAAAGCTCTGACTCTGGATTCGTGCCTGTACATAGCTTGAAGGAAAAAAATCAAATTGTATATAGATATAACAACATGAGTTGAATTGAAGAAAATTTTAAGATGCTTTACAAAATATTTTACAGGGATTTTAATGTTTTTATCGTGTTGCCAATGTAGGACAGGCAACCAGGAATTCCTTGGTAATATACTTGGGTTGTCAGAGCAGGTATAGGCACCTGTAGAGTTCCGGATAGTTTGACAAAGAACTTGCTCCTATTTTCTGAGGACACATTTCTTGTTCTCTTTCCTTTCTAGTCTTCTGAAGACCTATCGTCTTTAGGTAGCCAGGGATCGATAGAGCATCTGAATGATCTTGAGACTCCTGGTCACATAGACAACAGCAAACCACACATCATGGCATACATCACTCATGCAAGTAAGTCATACCATATCCCTCTTAGGCCAAAAGTTATTGATTTACTTTCAGAGTAAAACATATAATCTAAATAATACAACTTACAGTGCTCTATGCCTTATTTTCCATATGTCAGATGTCTTACATTAGCCTTAAAATTATATTTTAAAAACATAATTCCATATTTATTTCTCAATGTGAACCTTCCTTTTTGCGATTTAATTTTACATCCCAATGTCAACCTTCTTCACAACTTACAGATTTGTTTATTGAATTTAGTGCATGTATTTCAGTTATCATTACCATATTATAGCTTTTATTTATAAATATCTTTGGAATTTATTTTGTAATGTGCTCTCATCTATGATTACCTTGTAAGTGCAGTATACCAATATCAATTAATTGTTACTTAATATTATTTGACTATTTCACTTCACTTATGTAACTATGAAATTTATGTTTACATTGTAATCTTGTATCAGTCTCTCAACTGTTTTAACAAGGAAGTATTTTGTACAATGAATTGAATGAATGAAAAGGATACTCTTCGCAATCTTAATCTTCAGCATTGGATAAGCTTTAGAATTGCAGTGAATGGTGGTTTTCCAAGGCTAGGGCTCCTGTTAGCATTTTGGCGGTGAAATTGCCCTGGGCCTCTGTGTAATTTTTTTCCTGATCTCATCTCCGATCCATTGGAAGTATAATAATAATATAGGGTATTTATATTGCGCACATATCCACCTTGTTAGGTGCTCAAGGTGCTCCTATATTACCCGGCTAAGCTAGGCGTTCATAGCGCACACAGCTTTTTAAGGAATAACTTCCTACCGGTACCCATTTACCTCACCTGGGTTGAGTGCAGCACATTGTGGATCAGTTTCTTGCTGAAGGAAATTATGCCATGGCTGGGATTGAACCCACGACCCTCTGTTTCAAAGTCCGAAGACTAATCCACTAGGCCACAACGCTCCACGGGGTACTGTAAGAATCTTGCAAAGTCAGTTTGGGTCCCAAAAATCAGTTGTAAGTCTAGCAATTATTGATGGCAAGCTCGCACTTGATTGCTGGTCTGCCTCTTGAAGCAAGAAGTAAAAGTCAATTTGCTAAAGTTTTGATTGAAATATCGATCATGAATTACCATAATGAAAACCTTGATTTTGATGAACTGTTGTATTCTAAGGGTGATCTGAAATGTTTTTAGGGTTACGTCGACGGTGGACTTCAGGAAAATTTTGTTGAATTCCAAATTAGGTGTAAGTCTCTGAATAAAGTGCAGGTCCTTTGTTTTAAACCCCAAATTGGAGTTATATTGCATTTCAATTTTCTTGCAATGCTCCGTTACTCTTGATTTTAGTACTTACACGCTTGTTTTGCAATCAAACGACGGTAAGTTTCTTGCATTGCCCTGTGATCATGATTAAGTATATTAGGTCTAGGACATTTGGAAACTGAGCAAAATTTTAGAATGTGAGGAGTCATCATAGGCTTTCAGGAGCCATTGTTAGTCTATGGCTCTGAGATACTCTCCGAGGTGTCTACATCATGCATGAATCACTGTGAATGTCAAAGGAGGTTAGAAGGTTTACATGGCAACAGTCACAGTGACTTCTAAGTTGACAAAGTCCCGAGTAGAACATACTCCATGTGAGGAGTTCAGACTGTCTGCGTATTGCCAATATCTGGAATGTTCAACACTGTTTATTCGTAAGATTGTTGCGTACTTGTGATAAATATAGATTTATCTTTCTGTAAGTTCTTAAGTACAAAGTATGTCCAAAGAGCATTATTAATAAAATGATTATTACTTTTAACTAAGAAGTGTTGGGACATATCAGGGAATAATTTTGCTTTACAAATTTGAATTGCATTTTCGGTCATAAGAGAAAATCTCTCAATTAAGTAATGTACGTTGTACAGTTCTGTGTAAAAATATGCTTTATAAAAGATTTTATACATATGTTTCCAAATATGTGGAGCAAATTGCGATGTGATACCAGGAAAATTATTCCCTGCATTTGGTTCATATTTTGTTACTTGTGATTCCTCTGCACATGTAGGTATCGTCAAGGAGAAAGGCAAATCCTACGCTGTCTACGCAATCCACGTCACAAGGACGGACAGCCAGGGTGTGACGGAGATCTGGGATGTCTTCAGGCGATACAGCGACTTCCACGACCTTCACATGTGCCTCGTGGAAAAATACGAGACGCTTCGGACCCTCCTCCTGCCGGGGAAACGTGCTTTCAAGAACACCAACAAGAGCTTCTTAGAGAAGAGGGCTAAGTCGCTTACGCAATATCTTCAGGTATTTGAGCACTGATCCCTATGTTTTGGGGTTTGTTTCATTAAGCTTATTGGAAAGTTATGCCTGACTTTACAAACAAGTAGAAATATGGCAAGCCAATTGTGGGTCAATCATATTACTTGGAATTGAATGTGGAGGCTGATTAACATCTTACTCTCAAGACACATTTCGTGGATAAATCATATTTCATAATACAGGTAATAAAATCAAGCTATTTGAAGTACAGTTAAAGTTATTTAATATGCCATGAAAGCATTGTGGTGTATTCATAGGACTTCACAAGCATGCATGAAGTCATGATTTTATTTACAGGGTTATGGAACATGTTCCTTAGATCTGTGACATTAATGCTAAATGATAGTAGTTGCAGTAAAACACCAATTTCGTGAGAAAGTCTGTAAAACCAAGGTTAAGTAAGACTATATCATCGTGGATCTAGATCTGGTACAGTTACATAAACTGAACTTTGTAAAATCATAAAATCTAAGCTGAAATACAATCACACTGAAGATCGCCAACACAGATAGGCACACGTGGGACAGTGTATTATTATTGCTGGAATAAAGACCCGACGGAAGTGACCGAATCTGCGCTTATTTTGCTAATTTTCTCAGCAATTACACAATTTCTTCCAAAATCCTTTGGCACATATTTTTTATTCATACAAACAGACACTTGGGTGGTCATTATATTAGATTCTGTAAAAAGTCATTTTGACATCGTTACCAGAACTGGAATTTATCTTTAATCATAGGAATTGATCGTAGAAGGAATTTGTGTTATTGATTGCATCGACCATAATGTACATGTACCATCAATCATAAGAATCAATCATATGATCTTTTATTAGCATTAACATAGCATTGCATGAGGTCTTATATTCATGAAACTCATTCTAATGAATCACACCTGGGCCCGTTTCATAATGGACTTGCAACTGTTGTAACTTTGCCATAATGGCAACTACCATGTTAACAGGGCTCAACATCCAATCATACCGGTAATCAAGGTTACCATGGCAGTTGCCATAATGGCAAAGTTACAACAGTTGCCAGTCCGTTATGAAACGGCCCCTGATCCTTAATGATTGCCCATGGTGTTGTATTCCCCATGAAAACTGATGGTTCTGAAAAGGCTTGGCCATTTTTGGGGGATGATATGATGATTTTATAACCCTTTTCTTTATTCTAGACTCTTTTAAATCAAGATGTTCTGACCAGCAATCCTGGTCTGCAGAGCATTATCTGTAACTTTCTGGAACCGGGTGTCTATCATCGAGGCAAAGGTCTTCTGGCAAGACGGGTAAGTAACTGAAGAATCATTTGACACGTCAACCAGGGATGTAGTGAAGGCAGGCCTGAGGCCAGATGTGCTGGCCATGGCCTTGGCCTTGGACCAAGTCATATGCACAAAGTCTATGGGTGTTGGTTTCCTCCAGCGGCCCTATGACTTAGAAGTACCGGCTTCGACTGCATTCCAGGGCCCTGTTGCGTCAAATTGCTATAATGGTAACTTTTCCATCCAACGGTAACTACCATCATGGTGGCGATGATCAACAGCCAATCAGAATCAAGGATTTCATGCAAGTTACCATTAGATGGCAAAGTTACTCTAATAGTCCGGGGGGGGGGGGGCTTACATTGACGAATGGATACCATGCGCGACAAAAAAAAACACGTAAACAGGATGTCTTTTTCACGATAGGGCACGTTACGTACGTAACGTGATAAGGGTGTCAAAAACAAACAAATAATGAAATAAGGGTATCTATTGCGCTAGGAAAATTATGTGTTTAGGGTCGACTTTACGGGATGATAAAACAAAACTAGAATTTAATTCGTCATGCGGACGAATTAGGTGGTCTGTCTTTATTCTCGCCATCATGATCACTATTACCTTGTTCATGCAGATCAATATGATATTCATGAAGTCAACGGAATGCTCATTATGGATGGAATACTTGTGAAAGACGGGAGATGATAAAGCACTGTGAAAAGGGTCTCTTTGGTGTATGACAATACATGTGATATGAAGAAAAGTAATTAAAATCTGTTTTATCTTGCTAAATTTTAACTTTATACCATTAAATTATCATGAAGGATCATGTACGAGGTAATAAAAAGAAGAAAAAAAATTGAAAAAAAAAATTGTTTACCCCTCGACTCGAACCTGCGCCCTTTAGAAAGCAAGTCAAATGCGTTATCCATTGAGCCACAATATTCCCCATAGAGAATACATGTAAGCAATTTTGAGAATTACAAGTCCAACTTTGCAAGCGAAATATGGGCATGATGGAGGGCACATTACCGAAAGCCCAGAATCTCAGCTACAACATACTAAAAGCTCAGGGAAAACTGACAAGAAGAAATGGAGATATGGCTCACGAAATAGAGGAATGTCGAATCTAGTTTTGAGAAAAGTCATGTCCCATAGAGATTACACGCAAAATACATGTGATATGAAAAAAGCAATTATAATCTGTTTTATCTTGCTAAATTTAAACTTTTATGCCTTTTAATTATCATAAAGGATCATGTAAGAAGTGGCAAAAAGAAAAAAAAATGGAAAAAAATCATCTTGTTCACCCCAGGACTCGAACCTGCGCCCCCGAGAACACAAGTCAAGTGCGTTATCCATTGAGCCACGATATTCCCCATAGAGATTACACGTAAGCAATTTTGAGAATTACAATTCCAATTTTGCAAGTGAAAAACGGGCATGATCCCGGCATCTGATCAAAAAATGGAGGGCACAATCCAAAAGCTTAGAATCTCAGCTACAACATACTAAAAGCTCAGGGAAAACTGAAAAGAAAAAATGGAGATATGGCTCACGAAATAGAGGAATGTCGAATCTAGTTTTGGGAAAAAGTCATGTCCCATAGAGATTACACGCAAAATGAGGAAAAATGACATGCCTCTTTTCATCGCTGTTTTACGCAATGATGCGTTTCTCAAAACGAAAATTTATGTTAACTGAGGAGAAAGAGTACATTCTAATCTACAACATATCGAAATCTGGGCGAAAAACGATCTATATTCGAGAAGTTACAACCAAATTTGCATAAATTTGATGACGTCATTTTTGAAAAAATGAAATTTTTAGTTTAGGCGCCATTTTGATGACGTCATGATATAATTTAGGGACATTGATGACATGAAATCAAATCTACAACTCATACTCTATCGATATATGAAAAAAAATTGGGGGTCAATGGACTATTTAAAGAGCTACAGTGAATTTGCAATAGGCATGTTTTTGCCCATATATGGCCTATAGTGAGAGCTCGCGCGCACACGTGCTGCAAACTTTAACTGGTGTTAATTTCGTTATTAATGGTCGTAGAAGGTTGATCATGGTATCAAATTGCTCATAATTTCATTATCAATTCAATGATGCAAAAAAAACGGTGTTTCTGTGTTGCGTTAGGGCGTTACGCGCGAAAACGCGCGCGCATATGTGCGCGTGCAAATTTTCGAAATGCTTAAAATGAACTGAAACGTACCCAAAAAATTTTATAGGCCATTTGGAGAATTTTTTTACCTTTGACGCGCGCGTCATGACCTTTACATGACCTTTGATGACATTGACAGTTGACCCTTGACCTGAAGTTAATGTCATGTAAATATTGTTAATTTTTGATAATTGATAATGAAGATATGATCAAATGAAGAATTTTACAAAATGGCGCGTAGATGACGTCATCATGACCATATGACCTTGAAAAGCTTAGTATGCCGTCTCTATGATAGATTCTATATATGACGAAAAAATCAGCAAAATTGATTCAGCCAATTCCAAGAAAAGTTGGCGACAAACATAGGTGCCAAGAATGAATAAAGAAAGAAAATTCTGACGAAAACAATAGGTGATCTGTCATAGACACCACCTAATTAAAATGTTTTATAAAGGATGTCCTTTTTGCCCAGCACTTCGTGTTTAGAGTCCGATTTGCGTGAGGTGTAGAAGGTGGGGTCGTAAAACCAAATAAGGTAAAGCCGATGACCGAAGGACCCGTAACAATAAAACATTCCTGTACTTGTTTGGGGGTTCATTTCGGGGAATATTTGCCAAGAGTATCGTTTTGTTTCCAATACTTGTTAAGGGTAGGGTTTCGCACGCCAATACTTGTTAAGGGGTGCATTTTCAGAATGTGGTAATTACGTGTTTAGGGTCCTTTTGAGACCCCATGGTCGCGCATGGTATCCACTCGTGAATGGAAGTGCCCCCCCCCCCAGGGTAATAGTAACTTTTATACAACAGGGCCCTGATATCGACTTCAATCTTTGCTTTTGTTGGTATTCGGATCATGGTCAAAGCAGAGCTGCCAACCAGTACTGATTTTCAGTATTTAGTACTGAAAAATGAGAAGAATACTGATTGTTTCGTGAAAAATACTGATTTCTGAAGTTTCATGCAGTCTTATGTGTTGTGCTATGGTATTACTTTGGAAATACTTATTTCCTCACCAAAATACTGATTTTCAGCATTTAGAATACTGAAATGTTCGTGTTCAGGTTGGCAGCTCTGTCAAGGGTCAAATGTCACAGGAGAAGCAGGTAAAGATGGGGGGGGGGGGAGAAAAAGCATTAAAAAGTGTCATCATGCTATCTCCAGTATCTGTACCTATTCTGCATGCACTGACCACTGAATCGTTACTTCATCAACAAGTGGGTCTGAATACAATACTAGCATGTATCACATATGCTATTTTGAATTTGGCCTTCAGCACACATCATTGTAGGCTGCTCGTTCAGACCACTGAACTCGAGTGAGGGATTTGCACAGCAGACTAAGTATTTCTATCCTTGGTATCTCCAGACACTTGACATGATCAGTTGGTAGTTGACCATCTGGGGGGCGTTTCATGAAAGGACTTGTCAGACATTTTATCTGACAAGTACCAGTTTATCCGACAGTTACCATAGGAACAGTGCCTCTCAGCCAATCAGAATCAAGGAAAGATGTCAGATCTGACAACTTGTCGGATGAAACGCTCCCCTGATCAATGCATTCTTAGTTTCGTAATACTTTAATACTTTGTCAACTGCATCTAATTTCCTCACATCATTGCAGATGGACCATTTCGTCAACCCTTTGAAGACTGGCGTTCGTAACGTGGCCCACACAGTCAAATCCGTCCCGGGCAACCTCGTTGATGGTGTTGCCATGGTTTCAGATAAGATGTCTGATACCGTGAATAAAGTTTTTAAGGTAAGGGGGTGACTTTTTGAAAATTTTGATTGACCCAGATGTCAGATGGATACTTGTAGAATTCATCATTTTTGTGTATGTGTATTCTAACTCTAATACACACTTGAACTCATACTCGGTCTCGATCTCTACTCAATAACTAGGCATGTCTGCTTGGCTTGGAGTCGCATTCACAACTAACATTATTCTCTATACTAAACTACAATATATAATTCACTGTACATAGTTACATAATATTCTGAGGAAGGCAAAGTGATAAGGAAAGTATAAACAGATGGAGTTGAACAAGGGGTTGTTCATGGTGGGGGTAATACAGCATGGTCATTGTCATACAGATCGAGCATACTGATCTTATGATTTTCATTACAGATCGAGCATACTGATCTTAAACAAATAGGAGTAATGCCGAAAATTTGTTAAACAAATCATAATCTCCTCCTATAAAAAAAAGCCTCTTGATTTAATACAGCATGGTCATTATTTACACAACTGGTCTGGGGTGGAAACATGATGATAGTGAGCTTATGAACGGAGATGGAAACAGTAGTTGAGATAATGAGGCATGAATTAATAGCATGATAAAATGACAGAATGAAAGGATGGTTTGATGAAGAATGAAATGTGTTGTATGAGCACAATAATCATTTAAAAAATGTTGTAGTTGATATTTCTTGCTAGTTATTTTGTGATATTTGATCAAGTGTGAAAATCTGTGACTTAGTCTTTGTAGTAATTGATGGCATTTTTGTTTTTGTCCTTTTTTTGTAGCCTCCGAAGCAATTGCAAGATATCGGGAGGGTATCATCTGTAATCAGTTCTTCGGTAAGTTGCCATTCACCTTGTCATATACTTTGACCAAATCTGCTTGAGAATGTCCTGGGAACTGTTTCACAAAGACTTGTTATCATAAAAAATGCATGATTTCTATAACAAATGTGCCATCAGCCAATCGGATTGAAGGATTCCAGTAGCTTCTAACTGTTCTTGCAAATTTGTCATTATAACAAGTTTTATGAAACTGGCTCCAGGAAATGCTTGACAAGACCATTGTTTTGGGTGCCCATCTCACCAACCTTGCTGCCCTCAAATTCCCCTTTTACCGACCGTGGTTCTCAGGCATTTTGTAAATGTTGCAACCATTCATGAAATTCTTGATTTTGATTAGTTGTTCAGCATGTTGACTATGGTAGCTATCATTGGATGATAAAGTTATCATAATAAACCTTTTATGCGATAGGCACAGACCTCTGCATATTAGGAGGAGACTTTGAGTGCTTCAATAGGGTGACACGACATTTGCTCCTGCGACAATTACTCTGGGCGTTGTTTTGTCTAAGATATAGGGTTAGGGTTGCAATAGGGTTTTCTGTTAGGTTTAGGATAGGGTATAGTGTTAAATCTAGGGTTGAAGTTGGGTCATTTGATTACTGTGTGGAATTTAGAGCAATTGTCGCCGGAGCAAATGTCATGGAACTGTCAAAAGAGACTGTCTATGTTAGTGATATTTTTCTCCTTTTGAAATACAGGTCCATGCATTGATAATCAGTTTTTTTTTTTGACCACCTTGAAATGCCCAATTGCAATTTGCCCATTCTTCACTCTGTCTATATTAAGTTTATCCCATTTTATCCCCTTTGACTATTAGATCAAGTACTGATCAGTCCTTCTAATCAGACTTTAAAGAGACATTGATATAATAAAATAATAAATATAAATGGTAAAGGCCCTGTCTCATTGTTCCGTGTAAGCCTTGCTGGTGACTTGTTTTGCTACCTGCAAGTCGCCCGCATTAACAGTATCTCGCATGCAGTTGCCCGCAGGAGCGCACAAAGGTCTGGGCCCCGTCTTACAAAGAGTTACGATCGATCCAATCAAACGTAACTCTATGGAAATCCATCAGTGTCATAATTTCTTCTACAGGATATTTGTAAAGTGTCCTTTGTATACAAAGGAGAACACACCAAACTGTCAAGAAATCAATGAATTTATGGATATACATTCATATCTAGAAAAAATGTTGAACAAACAAGCATTTTATATGTTGACGTTGCTGGCCATCCATAGTTGTGATTGATTGGATCAATCGCAACTCGTAAGACTGGGCCCTGATTTGCATGCAGTAAAGTTTTGAACATGCTCAAAACTTGTTGCAGGTGAATTGCGAACAATCACCTGGAAGGCTTGCATGTAATGATGTGACAGAGCTTGAACTTTTGACTGTTTTTATCAATATGTCTTTCAGGATGATGACAACATTCCATTAAGAGTCATGCTGCTGCTGGTCGACGAAGTCTTTGACCTGAAGAACCGTGATCAGTGGTTACGTCGACAGGTCGTCACTCTCCTCCGGCAGATCATCAAGGCAGCGTTTGGCACCAAGATAAACTCCAGGATCATCGAAGGGGTGGAAACGATCACTTCGCCAGCTCATGTAGCCGAACTTGTGAAACGTTTCAAGTAAGTAATGCAGTCATCCCTGCTTATTGGTCCTTGAAGGGTATTACAAGTTGCAAGCTAGAGCTGAAAGATACTGAAACCATTCCACCTGTCCCTGATAGTCCGATGGTTTTGCACAACAATTCCATATCATAGAAAGCTTGCACCACGATGTCTCATTTTTTTTCTTCACTCTTCTTACAACCTTTGAGACCAAATCTGTGATACAACTTCCTTTACAAATCAATGCTTATTCTGTTTTTATCCTAATCAAACATTTTGTTCGTTCGGAATTTCACAAAGAGTCTCTAAACAAAAAACTTGGCCTTTCAGGGCCTTTATTTTAGATTTAAAGCCAAGTTCTAATTTCATGTGTAAATCATCATAATTCATATCACTTAGAATATAACAAGTTTGGGGAATGTAGCTACGCATCCTGCATATGTCATAAGTTTCTAACATGCAAATTTTCACCATGATCTCAATCTCCAGACAAGATCTCAATTATTTTTATATGTGCATTTTGTTATTCTGCTTTTATGTAGTGCTTAAAATATCAGGACAATATCTCTAATATGCTTTTCACACTGCACTTTTTTTCCTTAACCCCGGGAAATTGGTGGGGCTAAGGGGGGTCTTAGCCCCACCAATTTCCTGGGGTTAAGCTCAGCCCACTTCATTTTCACACTACGTTTTAGCAAAGAGGGCTAGCACGGTGAATAGTATGGTACTATCTGGCCCTGCAAAAAAGCAGGGTTAGCCGGCTTATTGTGGTGCTAGCGATTGCAGTGCTAAAAGATGCAGTGTGAAAACGAAACAGGGCTAAGGAAAGTGGAGCTAAGCATTAGCCAATCACAGAAGTCGAATTGCACATTAATCATGCTCTGTATGGTAAAATCATCAATATTCATGAGCTGAGGGATAGTCCAGGGTTAAGGCATTAACTCCGGCTGAGCAGATAGTTTGGGGTTAAGAAAGACGGCGTGAATCAAAAAAAAATATAGTATGGGGTTAAGGATAGTCCGGGGTTAAGGATAGTATGGGGTTAAGGAAATGCAGTGTAAAAAAGCATATAAAAGGATGCAGAGTGGATGTAAAACAGAAAAGAATCTTGCCATCCATTGGAAAAACGTTATGAATCTGTTGTGTGCTCTTTGCACGCCTGTTTCATACGCTCTATATCCATCGAGCATCCGTCCACTGTTATTTCAATTGTTATCCCATTTTGTCCATTGTCTGGAGTGGATGAAAGCAGATGGAGCCGCCCCAAAATTTTGCTTGTCCCATGTATCCGTTATGGATACGTTTTGTGTCCGTCGGCCAGTGGGACCAGGCCTTGAGTGCTTTACAGATATATCATATCGATCTTGTTCCCAGGGAGTCTTTCTGGCCTGGTGGTGTTCTAGCAGAGGTGCCTGAACCTAGAGATGAAGCTACTAAACTCAGGACAAGGGTTGCTGCAAAGGCTGAATTGTTCGGCAGTGTGCCAGGTAAATCACATTGGCCCGTATTCTGAAGTCTGGTTTAACTTTAAACTCGGGTTTAAAGTTGTGGTTTAAGTATGGGTAGCCATTTGTTACATAAATCACTAACTAGTAGAGATATCATACTTCAGCTCATTTGGCTCTCAAATCATTCATAATTGTCTAGGAAGTATTAAAAGATGATTTTCTTCACCATCGATGAATCATGAATGAAAATTTTGACACTTTTGGCTTACCATAATTTTAGCACAGAGGTAAACCATGGTCTAAGTTAAACCTGACTTCACAATAAGGGCCAATGTGTTTCTTGGGATATATACGCCATAGCTCACCTTATAGCATTGCCCACTGAAGATTATAGTGTGGACTCTTCAGTTTCACAAAACAAGAAGATCTTCATCGGCTAAGTTACCCAGCAATCCATTCCTCTGAGATCTGAAACTTTTAAAATAAATTTAAGAAACAGTTGAAAACTTACTTGTATCTAGCATAGGTATAGCCTTTTACAGTTGTCAAACACTGTGAAATAGTGTACTATGCATAGGGTTTCTAAATGCGTTGTTTATTATTTTTGATTGTTGCTTCACAGAAAATTATTCTTTATTTACATTCGACCACTATTTCTCTCAATTTCTATATCACTTCATGAGCTACTCAAACCAAGATAATTTGAGAGCATTGTAACTTTCATATGCACTAGAAAACATAGACAAATTTTTTCATTGGGGCCCCATTTATATATAGTGGGTTGGGTGTACATGGAATTTTTATGTTGATGATCTGATAACCTGTTTACTGGTATCTCTTTCGATTTAGATGACTTGAAGAACTTCATCGGCTCTGAGACGACGCGACGCGGGATGCTGAGGACATTCAACATGCTCCAGAACCAGACGCTCAACAAACGACTCTTTTACGTGTTCCTGGAGAACCTTCTCCTCACGCTCTTCCCGGAGAACAAGTTTGGCGAGATCTTCCACAAGCTCCACTCGCAGTCGCCAAGAATACGAGCCCGCAAGGAGAAGTTGCATGAACAACAGAGGGCGGCACAGCAGCATGAGATGCGCAGCAGACGAAGGGACGTCAGGTGACACAGGGCGAATGCTGCGAGAATCGACCATCTGATTTCTGTAGCTTGACTTTCGCACGTGTGAGGCTGGAAGATGTAAGGTGTTACCAAAGCCTGCTTTCATGATGCTGTCCCAAGGTCTATTTCGTAGGCATTCTGTAGAATCGCGTGGTTTAATGGGGAAATCAGAGAGCCGATCTTGCGATCAGGTTTAAGACCACGCCCTCAAATTGTGTTGGGCGTTTTGATTGGTCTCTCATCCTCAGGAATCTGATCCAAATAATACAGACAATCTGTTTGAGTGTTCACAACATGCTCTCTGCTTTAACTTTGTGGACAGCCCAGTTATTAACCACACATTGTATGGGATGTCCATGAACTTGGGACTTATAAGGTCTTGTGAAACAAGGTCCACATATCTTTCAAGGTCATTTCTCTGCACATTGATCTGTTTGGGCATTGTCCATATCTCAAAGCCAAAGACACTTATTGATTATCTTCTTCACCAAATGTGATGACATATTATTACCATCACATGTTTGTTTTTTAACTTGTTGGATTTGAATGGAAAGTAGCAAAACCTATACCTCACTCACACAATGGCAACAGATTATAGATTGAACCACGGCATAGAGTGGATATATTTGATCAAATTTATGTTTTAAAAGTCATTCAAAGGACATCAATCAGTTCTCCCCACAAAAAATCTTTAGAATGATTTTGATGAAAATTATTAGCAGATTGAGCACTTCAATAAATTGCATTAATATTATACAAAATATGGAGGGAGCAGAATTGGTAACTCTCGTATTTTCTTTGCAAGTGCATATTGAACCAAATTAGAGTAACTCCATTCTTAACAATAATGATGATATTTTGAAAATTGGTACACATATACATGTAGATGTATCATCTAGCTGTCGGAGGAGCATTTACATAGCTGCTTTCAAATGCGCAGGCCTTACAAGAGTTTCTCATATCAGAATGAAGTCGTTCAAGGTTCAGCCATGTTATTGAGGTATGAGATGTAGTGAAGATTGCAATGTCCTGCATTTCTCAGTGTTGCAAAGTTTCTTTCACCGACACAAGCATTTAAACAACTTCAGAAGTTTGATTTTTCACGCTTTGAGGCACGACTCAGTTCTCGTAAAGCGTCGCCTTTCTTATCAGGATAATTTTCTCTGCCGTGTTGCGGGTGTGTGACAAATGTAAGTGGGAGTGTGTGACATCATTTGTGCATGTGGGCGTGGGTGTGGGAAAATATTTGTGTGGGTGAGTGTTGTGCAAATGAGAAGGTGTTGATTGATTCTTTCAAGATGATAATGCGTTCTATAGTTTCTTCTCCCACTTCCTACATTTAACAGATGTAACTAAAAGGGACCTGTATATAAAGACCACCATATGGACACCTGTGGTCTTTATGAGAAGGTGGACATGTTTTATTGTAAAAAAAAAAAAAAACTTTCTTCCTATATCAGCGCATAATTCATATTTTGTTAGGCATGCTTGAAGATCCCAAGTTAGAAATTACCATAAACAAACAGAACCCACAATAAATCGGTCTATATCTATTACATGTAGACCTGTGGTAGCTTAAGCAGATACATGTATCACCATATTGGTCTTGTAAGTTTAAAACTCATTATTTTCATTTGTTGGGCGATGTAACTAACATTGATCTCCTGCAATTTACCATTGTCAAGCAAGCTTTGTACATGTATCATGTACATGTATTTTACTGTTATTCATAATAATATGGGAGTCCAAGATATATCAACTGGAGTTGATATACTTCACACTTGATATATATCCCCAAAACCATAGTAAAAAAGAGTGACGTTCTGTGTTTTTGCCGAGGCAGATTTTGTGGTGGATTTTGATGAGGCATTTTCTTCTTTCGTCAACCTCAGTGAACAAGTCTTTGTGGATTGTTGATTATTGGATGGAACTTTGTTAATTATTGGATCAATGTGCAATCATGTGAATCATTGAAATATACTTGCGTGATTCTTTCAATTCTACTGCTGTTAATATGATATATGATGACTGATTGTGATGTTGACCGCTGACAGGAATATTGAACTCTTTCAATTATTTGAAGCCAGTCTAGGGATGTACGTTGCACCGCTCAAACAAATCTTGGTACCCTACTTGCCCGTAGAAGTCTTTAGTTCTACACGATACAGAATGTAGTTCACAATATCCAAATAATGTTAAGTTATTTCAGGAGAAACCACTCTGGCCCGAATTCACAAAGGTAGTTTTTAAAACCACAGGTTGAATCCATGGTCTATGCAGATTTCCTGTATAAATTACGCTGATTTACCACTTATATTAAAATAATGTCTAATGCTGATGTGCGCTTTTGTCACAGTGCGACAAATTGACACCTGTTGTCGTGGTTATCCACGCTATTTTATTCATGAGTCCACTGTATTGAATTAATGAGTCCACTCTTCAAACAGTGGACTCTTGAATGAAAAAGCATACCTGACCATGGCAACAGGCGTCAATTTGGCGCATTGTGACAAAAGCGTGCATCAGCATTAGACATTTTTTAATATCCGTGGTAAAGAAACGTAATTTATACAGGAAACCTGCATTAACCATGGTTTCAACCAACGGTTTTAAAAACCACGTTTGTGAATTCTAGCCTATATGCTTGTAAGTCGCAATGTGAAATCAAAATGTTGAATGTCTGCTAACTTGTACATGTAAGTTGTATTTGAATTATATGATTTGACTACTGAAATGTTTAAGCACATGAATTATAATGCAAGTTATTTTGATTTGTATGCACTTTTTGAATGATCATTGTAGGTTTTGTATGATGATATGCAGATGTGTTCCACTTTGCTGAAATCAATGAAGCCAATCTAATAAAAGAAATATTTGCGTGTAGATATTGCAGAATAGCTTTAAAACATGTATGGGCAGTGATAATAAAAAAAGAAAGTGTTATTTGATTTTTTTAAGAGGGAATAAAGAGTAGTGGTATATCTTAAATACAAACTGTCATTTTAGCAAGACCTACATGTAGAATACCAAATACAAGCTTACTAAAACCAAGAATTCTTGGCTCACAGTCAAGTTGATTTTTCTGAATGTCATGAAGCAAGCTCCCTTAGTTCCTCAGATAGGGTTTCAAACTGGTAGTCACTTGGTTTGTATATGCGTTTCTTAACAAACCACCAAATCTTTAGCAGGTGCACAACGTTAAGTTCTCAATCAGTGGACCAAATTGAAACCACAATGCTTGTCAGTTTTTATAGAGGACTTTGTTTGATCAAGTATCCAAGTGCACATTCCTTTATATTCCATGCCAATGTAGTTTTGTTTTTTTATTTGCATCATTTTCTTTTCAGTACTCTTTTTTCTATTGCGTTTTCTTTCGACCATTTTTCTATAAACTGCACTTCATTTTAATATCACTGCTTATTACAAGCAAAATTTACAAATCAAGTTTGTTTTCAAAGTTAGTATAGTGGTATATTTTTTTTTTCTCACAAGCACAGCATTGTTGTTCATGTGTTTGTGTTTTTCTCCAAAATCTTCATTCTCATTCAATCTTAATGTAAATACCTGTTGCAGAAGCACTTTAAATTTGAAAGCATGCTAACAAAATTGAAGACTGATAGGTTGAAAATCTTTTATAAGCAACAGAGCCTTGTTTTATAAAGCTTGTTATCACTAACAAGTTGCCATTGATTGATAAGAGTGGTCCTTGGTTTTCATTGGCTAAAAAGCATTGTTGTTATAGCAACAACTGTCATTGGATGACATGGTGATGATCACATTCTTCATGAGATGGGGCTTTGATGGGTGTCTCACAAAGAATTAAGTCTTGACTAAAAATGTCACTTTAACTTCTAGTTATGTGTGGAATGTAACACATCAGTGCATTGGTCAGATCATGGTTAGAGGATGCATGTTCATCAAGGAGAGTATCGTTACATTACTACATGTATGTACATTGGTGCCTAGGCAGCATGAATCTAATGGGGTATGGCATTGAAATCGTTTGATTTGCAATCAATTTGGTGGATTCACAATTTCCCATGATGCATTGCAAATTTCGGCCTGTCCGCTGTAACCGATAGATGGCGCACCATATTGTGAGTCCACCGAAATAAATATCAAATTGTTTATTATCCATTGTGAATTTGCATCAGAAATTTGCAATTGATCAACAATATTTACTTCCAACACCCTTTAATTTACACTCAACTTTTTTCCAAGCGCCATGACTGGAAATTTATGATTTCAAAATGTAGACTGCCATGCTTATGACTCTAGTACCAATGCTGTATTTCTTTATTTAATTCAATTTAATCAATCCAGAGAGTTTTTGTATACCTTTGTGCAATACAGTCTTAGATTATTGGGAATATTTTCTAGTTTATATTGTGGCTTGGTATTGAAGTTTATTATTTAATAATTTTGTATGTTAAAGTGAAGGTAGTATGCGAGACACACAAATATATCAATGTCAAAGGATATCAGAAATTGCTTTTTGATTAAAGAAATCGGATGATGTTCCCAAACAGAAGCATTTTGAAAAATTGGTTTATTGCTTCAGGGATCTACCATTCATTACAATTTCCAACCCCTCCCTCCCCCCCCGTAGGTACCCAGCAGTGTTCCCCCCCAAAAAAAAAAAAAAAAAAAAATGGGGGGCTACTTTTTTCTGAGCTCCCAGCCCACATTTGACCCTAGACCTAATAGGAATGTCAGGGGCTATTTTCTTTTTTTTGGGGGGGGGGAGTAGTTTAAGGGCTGGGGAATGGGGTATTACTGGGGTGATGCCTCAAATCCATATAAATACATACCAATTTGATTTTAAATCTTAATATGATCACCCAGAAAAAAATGGTTACAACTGAAAATATAAGATAGTATTAAGATGATCTTTAAAAGTGGTTTATATCTTGATACAGCGAAGTCGCATGGGAAGCTCTTTTCACAATTTATCTGCTGCGCATTGCTATTCTATTATTATTATTGTCCTTCATTTCACCTGCAAACTGTTTTCTACGCATTATTCAAAATGAAATTGAACTCGTCCACAAGATCTCATGTAATGAAATTCTTTTGATATTGTCTTTAGAATCGTGATTCTGTGAATGTTCAGTAACATGGTTAGATTTGTTCTTGGAAACATTTAGTGAAATTCTCAATATTTTTACAGGAAAATCATCAGAATATTGATATGCTATTAAATATTTGTCAATTTGTGGTCATCCCATGTACAAATTTTTATAAAAGATTTGATATTCCTATCAATTTTGATATCATCGTGGTCAGTCTTCTCCAGTAAATGTATAAGTGAACCCTTCAGACCATTACATGAAGAACTTTGTGAGTGATTTTCACTGATAACTGTTATAAGCCATGGCTAATACTCGCATCTGATTGGATGAGAGCAAATTTTGTCAGGGAAATCACTGACAAGACTTGTTGTGAAACCTTCCCAGGTCTATTTCTAAGGTGTCATTTGAAAGATTTTTTTCTTTAGGCGAAAAGCATTTCATGAAAAATTTTGTCAGCGATTTTCACTTTCAACTGTTATAAGCTATTGCAAATACTTGTTTTTTGATGGTTTAGATCAAGTTAGACAGTGAAATCACTGACAAAATTTTCTTTCCTCCCTGGTATATTTGTCTGGCGTCATTGGAAACGTTTTCAAAGGTCGTAAATTGCGTTGTACTTCTGCTTTCTTCATTGTTAACAGGGGCCCGTTTCATAAAGCTTTTCGTAAGTTGCGAATGACTTTATGCATGACTGGTGATCTTTTCTTGTGCTAAACGATATCCCTATGTAACTGATTTAGCACCAATGAACAGGTTTCGGTCATGTGTAAAGATGTGCGTAACTTTCCAAACAGCTTTATGAAACGCCACCCTGAGTCGCCCTCTGGAGTAAATTCCAGTGTTATTATGCATCTTCCTTATAGAGCCACTTTGTGCACTATCATGCCTCCTTTACCTCTGTGACATTGAATATTAGTATTATGTAGCTTGGCGAAAATGTGATATCATTGTGATACTACTCCCAACTCTATTATTGATGTTTACATACTGTTATTAACAGGAAGAGTTGGTGCAGTGGATGTGATCGATATTTTTTTTTTTTCTTTTTTACCAAAACCATGTAAAACAGCATAAAAAATGTTAAATAATGATCAACTTAGTATTTTTGTACTATTTTTTTTATTATAACAAGTTTTAAGAGGTTGAGTATCTTCAAGTTGTAGGCTGTACACACATTCTGTTTTTTTTATATTCTATTTTTTCCTATTCTATTTCTTTTTCATATTCCAATTGTTTTCTATTCCGTTTTTCCCTATTCTGTCTATTCTTGTTTTTATAAAATTTTCTTTTTGTCTATTTTTTAAAAATATATGACCACCTGGATATTAATTCCATATAAAGTAGACAAAAAGAAGGAAATTGCGAAAAATCTGAAAATTACAGTAATAACCATAAAATGGGAAGTATTGCTTGAAAGTTATTGTGGCAGTAATTGGGTAGGGGGTGGGGAGATTTCAAATTTTTAATACAGTAATGAAATTCATTGTTTCCATATATATATATATATGTTTGTCTAACAGCACAATTTGGAAATTCAGAAATGTAACAATATGTATATCAGGAACCTTACAAAGGAACGTTCAAATTTTTAATACGATAATGAAACTCATTGATTCCATCTATCTATTTGTATGTCTAACTAAAAAAAAAGCAATTTTGAGATTCAGAAATGTAATAATATGTATGCCAGGAACCTACCTATGAATTACTTTACTCAGATTATCTTTACAAGTTTTGAAATAATGTTCAATTTAATTCAATCCTAGTCGAAAATTACTGGTAAAAGAGTCTCATTCAGTCTTGTGTCTAGTTAATCCTTTGAATAGTCCCTCTCGTGTCATTTGAAAGTAATGTTTTTTGTAATACAAAATAAACATTAAGTGTAAGTTAACATATTCTTTACAAATATATATCATCAAATGAAGATTATTTCACTCCGTATCAAATATATTGCAAAAAGAGATAAAAATTTAATGAGTACATGCATATTTATATTTTTGTTATCATTTTTTCATGGAAATATACAAATTTATTTTCTCCATCATCACTATAAATGCATATCATCTGTGAATTCAGACATTGTTTATGTAAATATGATAGAGAATTTGATATTACATGTATATGTGTGGAACAATATTTGTTTTTTCTCGAAGAAATGAAGTAATAAGTTGGATTACTATTTTTGTGCGTGTGTGTGTATATCATGTTTATAATTGTACATAGATATATTGAACAGAGAGATATCCTGTATTAAAATAATGCAATCTAAAGTACCATGTGAAAAGATGTTGATTTATTGATTGTCTAAAGTCTGTCAAAAGGCACCGCACGCCCTACGATCGATTTGCGTCCCAATTTCAGAATAAAATGTTGTAGAATTTGATGCTTATATTGAGACTTGGAATATCTTACTGTGTAATGTTCTAAATCATCGTAGAATACCTATGTTCAAATCTGTGACTATGCTATCATCCTTCTTAGAATAAAAGCGAATTTCATATCTAGTCGTAATGACGTCGTAAGATTGGCTACGATTTGAAACTAGTTTGGCCCTTACTCCAAAATAAAGGCATGCAATCTTTCAAAACGGTTATATTAGTATTCTTTCAATTAATTTTAACCTCAAATAAAATATGTTCCATTCACATTTTCAGAAAATGGGCAAAATGCGATTTGTTCCAAAATCGGATCGCGAACAGTCGTAAAGTGGGCGGTGGCCTTGAAGTTTTGGGAAAGGGTGAGTAATGTGAACAAAACCTTCAACTGGGAAATCAAGGCCAATCTCATAACAGAGAAGGGATTCAAGTCTTTCACTCGGCTGCATGTCTGGGAGGTCTGTAGGAGAGCAGCCAGAAGGATACTGCGTGTTTTCACTTTGAGACATAACTTCACAGAGGTTTTTTTATGTAAACAACACTACAATGATTGGTGAGCCCTTAGAAACAAACTTTATTGAATGTAATATTCTATCACCTGCCTTTACAATCAAATATCTAAAACATGGCAGAACTTGAACAATTTAAATGTTTATTTTCTAGTGGGATTCACTATCTTTTTAGCACCACGGTATGTATTTCTGGGGAATGATGGCCATTCCAACAGGGTTTTTTTTTTTACTTGGTTTCATGTAGCTTAAAGCTTGTGTATAGTTTTGGTAAATCCACCAAAATGCACCCATCACTATTCCAATTCATTGCTAGCTAATATGAATGGATATGCCCTATAACAGTTATGATGTGGAGGATATGAAATGAAAATGTGTTTTACAGGATAAATTTTGCGATTTTACATGGAAATTTAACTTGATCGGGTCACCCGATCAAATTAAAATATCTGTGTGTTTTTGTCTTTCAATTAAATCCTATTCCAAATCATGGAATGGGCTGAAACTTTCAAGATATGTTCTTTGTCTGTAACTTTTGGATATCTAATCACTAAATTTATAAGTGCTTGAATGTCCATTTTTTTAATTTAAAACAAGCATCGCCGAGAGAGGGCGCTATATATCCAAGATTTTAATATTTGAAATTTTCTCAGAGAAGTGCAGTTGGAAAAATATCTAACGGTCTCTTCGCTTCAGTAAGACTGTCATATTAGATGATATTCGATTATCAATCACATTATTGACCCTTTACCAAAGCTATACACAGGCTTTAAAAAATACCTTTTGTCGTCAACAAAGGTAAACAGGACCTTGCACATGTAACTTACAACTAGGCAATTGATCATAAGGCGGATTGTTTTTCAGTTTGACTGCATCCATCACTTACGTCATCAATATGATCAATTCTACAATCGTTCACTAGGATTTGTGCAACAGGGCACAGGAAAGTATATTTATTTGTGAAATTTTGAACAATGTCAAACAATAAGAATAATTGAAATTTGCGATGATTATCCAATGTAAATAGGAAATAAAATCCCTTTATCCTCATAAAGATAAGATCAAAGGTTCAAATATGATTGGAAACGAACAAAAAGAAGACAAGCATTGACCAGTTTCATTATGTTTCAGACTGCCACATAGCAAGTCTTTAATAGCTTTATTAATTTCTCTCTCACACTTGTCTGAGTTACAGCGAAGTGTTTAATCTTCATTTTAAAATCTCAAAACTCCTTTATTTACAAACGGATGAGATCGACAGATAATACACTTGCATGCTGTTAATTTGCAGAGACTCGGTAACCTACTGCAGTCAGATTCCATCGGGTAGCCTCCAGAACTGCTAGCCTTGAAATGCTTGGTGGTACAGGAGCTGCCTAAGTCAAATCCCTTGGGACCACAACAAATCTGTTTGACTTGTCATGCCATGCAGTGATGCAAATGTACTGATCTGTTAACAGCTATTCCCAATGCCCTATTCACATTCCACAAGCAAGAAATTCGCAATACATGTAATGTAGGTAAATCATATCATGATATCTGTATTAAGGAACAGGAGCCAATTTCATAAAGCTTGTTATAATAACGATTGCACAATAACAGTTAAAAGCTACTGAAATCCTTCAATCTCATTGGCTGATAGTAAATTTGCTATAGAAATTGTGTGTTTATTTATTGTAACAAGTCTTTATGAAACGGGACCCAGGCATGCCTAAGAAATCACATGTGACGGTTACGGTAGTGGCCTCCTGTGTGATGTCTCTTGTACTACTACATGTTCCCACGCAGACAAATATTACATCTACCCAAGCATTCATTTGCTTTGCGAAGGGTTAAGAATAAGGCAATGGGAACGTAACCTTCCTTTCATAAATACACATTAAATAATGAATAAGCGGCCACTATCAAAATGGAGTGGACCGGTTTCTTCCTATCTTTTCATTATCATTTGACAAGCTTTACGTCCAATATACCTGATCTTCCACAGTGAAAATAATGACCCAGAATTAGACACATATCTGGGATTCCTTGACATAATTTGGCTTTAAAGGATATTCACATGCACAACAATTCATCTCAAAGTCACAATTGCAATGTAGAAAATAATTACAGCAGCTACATACATTTGGTAACTAACATATGGTGCCGGTGTTTGGCCAATATTGAGATATCAATACTGTGTTGGGTTTCTCTTTTCTAAACCTACATTTGGAACTGTAGCTATGTCAGGCAGCCAGATTCATGCCATGAACACCACACCAACACCAGCATCAAATGAAAGATTCCAAGGAAGCCATGTAAACACTGAAAGTTGTGGTTTTAACATATTACACCATAGCTGTACATACATTGAAGTAGACTGCGCTAGACATTTGCACCAGTGCTTATTCTAAGGTGTTTCATGCATTTCAAAATCCAGTGGTGTTGTAACACATTTGTTGCTTTTCCAATGTTATTTGGTGTTAATTTCAAAATCCAGGGTGTAACCTTAGCATGTAAGGGTGTTGTCCTTTAAAACTGACTGGTGTCACTCATAACACCCATTACATTGTATGATATTGAGGGTGTTTGGTGTAGTTCAAAGAAGACACAAAGAAAAAAAAAGTTCGGTGTCCATTTTGATAGTGGCCTTGGTTGACTTCTTGATGGATTGCAAAGGTTCTACTTGAAGAAAAGCTTGGAGAAAGGCTGGTCCGGATTTAAGTCTGGTGCATAACCTTTTCCTACTGAATGCTTCTGTGGAGAGAAATAAAAAACAAGGATTTGTACTGGTTCATTATGTTTAAAGTTTGTTACCAATGACAGTATTAAGCCAGGACAAGTCCACCCCAATAAAAACTTGATTTGAATAAAAAGAGAAAAATTCAACAAGCATAACACTGAAAATTTCATCAAAATCGGATGTAAAATAAGAAAGTTATGACATTTCAAAGTTTCGCTTCATTTCACAAAACAGTTATATGAACGAGCCAGCTACATCCAAATGAGAGAGTTGATGATGTCATTCACTCACTATTTCTTTTGTTTTTTATTGTTTGAAATATGAAATATTTTGATTTTCTCGTCATTGTCATGTGAAATGAAGTTTCATTCCTCCCTGAACACGTGGAATTCCATTATTTTAACATTTTGTGCTTCAGGCAAGGAGGTCCCAATCATCAAATTCGTAAAAATTGAAATATTGTATAATTCAAACAATAAAAAACAAAAGAAAAAGTGAGTGAGTGACATCAACTCTCTCATTTGGATGTAACTGGCTCGTTCATATAACTATTTTGTTAAAAATAAGCGAAACTTTGAAATGTCATAACTTTCTTATTTTACATCCGATTTTGATGAAATTTTCAGCATTGTGCTTGTCTGATTTTTCTCTATTGATTCAAATCAACATTTTTCTGAGGTGGACTTGACCTTTAAGCCAGGTTTACGATGAGAGAGAGATAATGAGAAAGGATGGGGGGGGAGGAGGTAGAGGAAGTAAAAAAAAGAACGGGCCCGTTTCATAAAGCTGTTCGTAAGTTAAGAGCGACGTAAAGCACGACTGGTGATCCTTTCTTACGCGCTAAACCATCGCCAATGAATATACCATTTACCACTAGAAAGGATCACCAGTCGTTCTTAAAGTCGCTCTTAACTTATGAACAGCTTTATGAAACACCCGCTGGGTTGGTAGTGAGATGGTATGGATAGAGGGCTAGGACTATGACGGACGAGAAATATAGAGAGAAAGAAAGATCAATGAATAAAAGATACAAAGAAAAACAATAATAAATAGATAGGCCTGTATTCTAAAAGTCCAGTTTAATAGACTGTAGTCTAACTCTGTAGGATTAAAAAATGTATCAATTGCTTATATTGCATATTTCTTTTGTTTTCTGTCTCAAATCAGACAAACATAAATATCAGGCCATAATATCCATTCCATTCAGTAAAGAATATGCAGTTCTCCTACTTTTAATTTTATACTTCGACATAAAACTTACTTAAAATTATATACAATGTTACATGATTTGTCTTTCAACTTCTTTTGGAAAGGATTCACATATGTAAACCCTGTCCAACAATCATTATTATCCAGCCATGGTGTATACCAGGGTCCCATCTTACAAAGAGTCGCGATTGATCCGATCAATCGCAAATATGGAAAGCCAGCAATGTCAACATATAAAATGCATGTTTGTTCAAAAAAAAAGTCTAGATATGAATGTATAACCATAAGTTCATTGATTTTTTGACAATGTGGTGTAATCTCCTTTGCTTACAAAGGACATTTTGCAAATTTCCTGTAGAAAAAATTATGACACTGATGGATTTCCATAGAGTTACGATGGATCGGATCAATCGTAGCTCTTTGTAAGATGGGGCCCTGAATATCTTACCTCTTCAAACTCAACAGTGAGATCGTTGAACTGTTCAGCACCAAAGGTAATCTCAGGGAGGTACTTGGGCATCCACATGCACTGTGCTACCCTCCTCTTGTCACGGACACTGTGGGATAGTTAAAAATATAGCATCGTTTTACTACAAATAGCCTATTTACATACAGGTGAATCTACCCGCCCTTTCACACGGCACCAAAATCGTACTTTGAATGATTCCAGTGAAAAATAATTCTAATGACGTTTTTTAAGCACGTGTGAAACAAAAATAGAATAAAAAATGCTTATCGCAATCAAGAATTCAAATTCTACCACGGAGGTGAATTCCAATTAAGTTTCACTCAAATTAACGTACAAATATTACGTCTGAAAGGGTTGACCTCCAACACATCTTTTGAGGGGCGGAGCTTACGTGACCTTTCAAGCACTTCCGTAGATAATACAATGGTCATGCACTCATCTCAGTTTCTTTTTTGCAATGCAGTGCTTTGATTGGATTTGATTGACAAGTCACCTAGGACGGAATACTGCCTTCGCTCAGGAATTCAAATTCAAATCAGTTTTCGAGTGAACGTGTGAATGGTACAATGATTCGTAAGACGAATTGCAATCATCATTACAATGATGATTCAAGATTCTCGTGTGAAAAGGCCCTACATAAGTTGAATCTTTTTGGATGACAGTAATTTGTTTGACGTGTGAAATTCAACAAAAAGACGCATATATGCTTTGCTTATTCTAGTCTAAAAACTTGTTGCGACTCAGATGGTTATTCGTTTCGTGGAATGTCAATTTATTCAGATATAGAACTGTCATAGGGAGCTTTACATAAAACTTGGAATCCATTGTGAGTCAATTTTAGATACTAAATTAATTGCAATTCTTACAATAGATTACAATTTTACACTTAACTGTGAAGTGAACATACTCAATGCAAAAAAAAAAGAGAAAGAAATTGATCTGCAGTTCGGGCAAGTATGGAAAATACGTATGTCAGGCTTTTCTAAGAACATAGGTCAAAGGTAATTGAAGGTCAAGTTAATACCCAGAGGTCAACCGAGGTCAAGTACTTACAATCTGTAAAGCTTGTCAAAGTTGTCATCAGTCATCTCATTCCAGGGTAGGTGCTCAAACTTAAGCATATCAAAATCTTCTACCACCTATGAGAGAAATAACAGAAAGAGAGAGAGAATATTATAGAAAATGAATGCGAAAAACGAGACAGGTTTTATGGACCAGATTTAATCCGGAGTATAATACTTTCATTGCACGTTTTCATTACAGATCGAGCATGCGATCTTAGACACATAGGAGTAATGCCGAAATTAGTTTACAAATTTTTCAGGGTGGTTATTAGGCCAGATGATCTGGCCCTTTTTCAAATCACTGCTCGTAGTGATAAAGAAATAAACATTAAAATTGTCTGGGTATAACAAAAACTGTGAAAAAAGAGTTGATTCATAACAGTTAAATTTCATCATGGATTTTTTTTTTGTTGCTACAAGGGTCTGCTAACTCTGCACAAATTTGATCACTTTTCTTAGAAATAAAAAAAGTTCCAAAATGGCCAATAATTTTGAGAAATTCTGAAGATCAACAAAATGTTTATGATGCAAATGTTTTGGCAAGGACTTAATGCCCATGAACCATACTTATTTTCGAACATTTAAAAAAAAATTATTTATCATTTGTTTATTTATTCAATTGTTGTTGTTGGTTGGCCGTTCGTTTGTTCGTTCATTCATTAAATCTTGTTTTATTTTCTTTTTTCTTATCTGTATATCATTTCAATATTATCATTAGGGTGGTGGGGGTGGGGTGGGGTATGGGGACAGTGGGTGTGACCTTACCCTTTCTACATCGCGAGGAGCATTCTTGTCATAGACCATGACCTCTGAAGTCTCCTGCATAGCTGGTAGGAACTTGTGTTTGTATTCTTCCTCTAATGCTTCAAGGTATTCAACAGGGATGTTCTGCTCGTATTCCTTCATTGAATTGAGCAAGAGATGAGGAGGAAGAAGAGAGAAGGGAGGAGAGAGAGGAGAGCAGTGGGACAGGGAAAAAAGGGTAGGGGAGGGGAGAGTAGCAGATAGAGGAGAGGAAAGAGAGGAGAAAAGATGGAAAAAGGATCGAAAGTGGGAGGGAGAGACAGGTGTGGGCAACGCAAGTGGAGAAGGGGATAGAGCAAACAGGGCAAGGCACAGGGGCAGGGCAGGTACAAAGACAAAAAACGGAAACGTGAACAGAGCACCACATAAACAAAAAGGGTGTAAAGTACCCCAAATCAAAATTCAAAAGAGTAATCAAGAAAAAACAAAAGCAGGAATGAAGCCACAGGACATATAGGTAATGTGCATATGATGTAAATTACAGAGCAGCAGCACAGCAAATGATTGACGAACAGTAGTAGAAGGATGATGGATTACAGAGATATAGAGGCAAAACAATAGAACAAAATATACATACCAAATGAAACAATAAAGAAAACGTGGTCAAAATAGAATGGAAATTTGACATTTGAACATGCATAAAAAGAAATGTAAACATGAAAATGCAATGGGGTAAAAGATAAGAAAATGAAATTGGTAGACAGAAAGAGATCGGATGGTACATGTAGTAGTAATGGGGAAAATATAAGCAGGATAAAGACAAGAGGACAAGAGAGAGAAAGAGAGAGAGAGAGAACAAAATAGAAATAGAACAGAGAAGAAAAGAAAAAGGAAACGGAGAGAGGGATGGAGATGGAGTGAAAGAGAACAAATGGAAAGCCTCAAATGTTAGCATTTGCAGGTATGGGGTTATCTTAACGATGCATTGACAAATGTGCTACTGTATTCACTGCAATCATTGAAAATAACTTTTGGAATGTATGAACATGTCATCTGATTTAAGCCTGGAACATGGAATGTACACATACATTGCTTTGAAGGATTGAATGAGACACCACTCCAGAAGTACGGAAAAATAATCCAAGCATTCTATTAAAGCTAACTTGCCAAACAGTTATATTGAAGTTTTGACTGTACATGTACATGTAAAAGCAATGAGGTAATAGGTGCATAATGCAGTGGCGGATCCAGAGGGGGGCGCCCCGGGCGCGCACCCCCCCTATTTTCGCCGGATTTTTTTTTTTTTTTGGATGGTTATATTTACTGGATTGGTACAATGTAGTCAATTTCAAGGGCTAGATCTAGTCAAAACTATATTTTAACTTACGCTCATGGCCTTTGTGTTCGCACAAATGCACCTCTGTCATACTGTATTGCAATATGTAAATTCCGGAATTCCAGGGCGCTCAAGTAGATTGGTTGGAAAGTTGCACCACTTGTAATCGGGAGTTGCAGTGCAGTGACCAGTGTGAAGATGTTGGATTGGATATCATTTTTTCCCGAAATTTTGTGTTTTTTGTAACATGCGTTTGTCCGTCTTTATGGCAAATACATGTAAATTGTAAGTAACAGATCGCGAGAGAAAGTGTCAACGATGCGAATGATAATGTCTATCCCCGAGATTATTCTTCACTCAAAGATGAAGCCCTATATCGGGCGCCACGTGTGCAGCATTATCATTCTGCCTTGGTCATGTACGTTTTCACTGAAATGTATAGGTCAGACATATTTGTATTTAATGTAAACTAACTTTTACACTTTCTGGTAGATTCAGAGGAATATTATCCAGGGCGCCCCAACTAAGTTTCGCCGAAGCAATCATTCCAACGAATTATCAAGGAGCAAAATTGTATATTCTCAATCACCAGTCGACCCCACTCCGCGTTTGCTGTGTATAGGCAGCTATATGTCAGCGTAAGGAGCGAAGATTTCATGTGACGGGGGGGGGGGGGGAGAATAAAAATACTTTCGTGCTGGGGAAAAACGTCCAGAGGACACATTGTGTATTGTTAAAAAGTAGAAATTATGCTCTCAAAATACAACTTTTGGACATGATTTTTTGAAAAAGTCCTTGCCGTGGGAGGGGGGTATCCCCCCTCCCCCCACTCGGTCGCTTCGCTCCCTCGCCGCTGGCGCCCCCCCTATTTCAAAATCCTGGATCCGCCCCTGTAATGTACGCCTATCCTGTAACATAACATTCTCAGAGTCGGTCCATTTTCAAATTTCTCATATTTGAAGCCACTGGCAAAACACAGTGCCCCCCACACACTTTTTGAAGCACTGAAAAAGTGCCCTTTAGACACAAGAAAAATGCCCCCACAACAACAAATACTGCGCCCCTTTCACTTGAGAAGGACCCATTTTATGTGTTGTGTAATTCGTTAATGATCTGATGGCATCCCTTTCATTTGGAACAAGTATTCCCATTTAATTTGTTAATTAGTAAATTAAGAGGCTATTAAAGCCTCTTAATTTACTATTCCCATTTAATGATTCTGGAAAAAACACATTTCAAATTGATAAAATTGCACATATAATTATCTCGCAGGAATATGAGGCTGTTGCCGATAGGAAAAACCAGCATTTGCAATAAACAGCATCATTGGTAGGTAACAAGAAAACAATATTTTCATTTCTATATGTAACTACTTATGAAGGAAAAAACTCGAGTGGGGTAGGGTAGGTCATTTTTATTCTCTTTTAAGATAGTGCCCTTTTCCCCCACTTTCAACTTCGCTCAGACGCCAATGAATTTTTTTGTGATAGATTTAGGCATAATAATCAGAAAGTAATTTCTTTTACCCTTTTCCTTTCCCTTTCTTAGTTGTGAAACTCATAAATAAATAAATAAATGAATGAATAAATAAATAAATGAATTTTTCTCATTTATTCATTCATTTATTATTATTTTTTTTTGGGGGGGAGGGGGGGTGGTCAATGGTCCCCAAAGCCATCCCCCATCTGCATGCCATGATGCCCGTGTTTGAAGCCCCAATTCGAGAATCTTCCCTTTGACTTTCTAGTTCCTGTGGGTTTGAGCTGGGTGGTGACACTGGGTATTAAACTTCACTGATCATTGGATTAAACAACTAACCCCTCCCTTGCCAATTCTGCCAGCCCCCCCCCTCCCCATCAATCCAAGCTTTGTCTACTCACCAAACCTCTAGACTTGACACTGTCAATAAGATCTGAAACGGGTGTGTCCATGTAGATGACGCAGTGAGGCGGTTTGAGACGGTACAGGGAGATCTTTTGAACTTCATTATAGTAGTCGTAACCTGATGAATTGAAATCAAGAGATGGTAACAGTTAACAAATGGCAAGTATCAAATTACTTAACAAATGGCAACTTGTCAAAATCACTTCAGAAGTCTAGAGAGATGTACAGTATATCCATGGAAAGATGAGGATGATTATGATGAAGGTGATGATAATGATGGTGGTGGTGTTGATGATGATTTTGATGGTGATGGTGTTGATGATGATGATTTTGATGATGGTGGTGGTGATAATGGTGATGATTTTGATGATGGTGGTGGTGGTGATAATGGTGATGGTGGTGGTGATGATGATAGTGATGATTATGATCATGATGATCATAATCATAACATTGCTGAAGAGGATGGTAATGATAATAAAGATCAAGGTGGCAATGATAATAATGAAAATCATAAAAGAAATTTGAAGAGAAGACATATTGTCAGTATTTCGTTCGTGTCTTATTCTGAAAAATCATTAACTTACAATGTCAACTATTAAGGTTTAGCAAAGGACTTGAACTTTTACAGAATCTAACTCACATTCTCTTCTGAAGTAGCCCATTTTGAACATGGCTTCCATGAAGACACTGTCACTATACACTGATCTTTCTAACACCACACCTTGACCTGAAGGTAGGGGGAAAAGAATGAACACAATAAAATAAATAAAGTCAACTTTGTAAATGACTTTAAAAAACACGTCACCATCAAATACCGAACAGAACGACCTAAAATCAAAGATATCGACAGACAGAAAATATTTCACTTGTTAGAAAAATAGCCTTGAATGACATGTGACTGTAGGTATTATAAAACTGACTCTCCCTCTTTCGGGGAAAATTTAAAAAATGTTGTCCTTAAAGAATCACATTTCCCTGACACAGTAGGATGTGAATTTAATTTGTCAAGGCATATTTAGAGAATTAACATGTACCTGGTACATGTACATGTATCCAAGGCTCGACATTAGCGGTGGCCCGGTGGCCCGGGGCCACCAAAAATTCATCTCGGGCAACCATTATTGAAAAATGTTAAGTTTTGGTGGCCCGAATCGGGCAACCAATAATTTTCAAAGTAGCGCAATTTTTCTCCCGTATTTGCATGCGTTTATCAACTTTCTACAGTTAAAATTGCAAGTCAATTCGTAATGCGCCTTTTTTGTTAATCTACACACAAATACACACACACACAGATTGCAGTCATGACAGTATGTAGGCCTACCGCTAGCATACAGTAACTATTATTCAGCCGGCCGTGCCGGCTGTCTGGCTGAGCTTTGCATGCATGAAACCACTGCAGGTGGCTGTGCACTAGCAGACTATTCAGACTCAGGGAGCTGCGATGCGAAATGTTACTGCTAAGAAATCTTCCCCAGAACTTTGAAAATCTACGTCAAAGTCACATTTTACACCAATGAAATGCCCTTCTACAATCCATATTACTGAAACCTGATAATTTGCAAGCATTAAAAGGAGGAATTATGACCTCTCTTTTGACTCAAAAAGACCGATTTCCAAATGCATTAATACACATAGGTGAGTACATCACAGTCCCACATGTGCATTTGTATGTATGTTGATATTTGGTTTATTTTCGAAGCTGTCTTGAATAGACAGCTTCTTTCTTTCTTGTTTATAAATGACTTCTTAAACCACTCTTAAGGAAGTAAATACTTTGGGAAGGCATTTTATTGATATGAAATGTGAATTTTTTCCATCATTTTGTCAAATATAGGGAAGGAATATTCTCACTGTTTTTTCCAGATAACTTGCCGGTTTCTTATTTTTTTCTGTCATTTTTTTTACAGTGATTAAACCATTTATACCCCTTCCCATTGAATATGCCTGATTAAAGAACATGTTTCTACTGAATAATAATAATTTTCCCCATTTTTTCTGATAATTTTGTCTTATTCATTTTTCTTACATTTTCTTTTTTTTTTCTCATTTTTTTTTCCTGTTCTTTGTTTTTTCTTACTTCATTTTTTTGTCTTATTTCACTTATTCATTTTTACAATTTTTGCTTTTTTTTTCAATATACTATTCTAAAAATTATTTTTGTTCATTTCCCCCTTTTATACATTGTTCTAATTCTGCAGCATATTTTCTGTGATTTTCTCCTGCTATAATATGCTTGAAAAGAGAAAATAAACTGGATTTGGGGCCTGCATAATCTAGGTTTTACGATCAAAAAGGAAGGAAAAATCATTGTTTTGTAAATCAATCTGAGTTTGCTATATGCACTATTTATTTACTTTACCATTATGAGTGTGTGTCTATACAGAGATTAAAAGTCCACACAACCTGGGAGCAACACAATTCTTTTATTCTCTTTCAATCATTTCATATTCACAATGATACATTGTAGAACAATTTATATATTACCACAAAATAAGCAAAGTAAAATAACAGCAAGAACGATTTACATACAAGATGTACAAAGAATAATGGTACGTGGTAGTGACTGCAGAATATTTCAGTTTGTTTTATTCATTTTTAATTGATGTTTTTCTTTATATTTTTCGGGCCACCAAACTTTACTAATGGGCCACCAAAAAAAATTATTTGAAGGTTTTGGTGGCCCGAACGGGCCACCACCAAAAAAAGTTAATGTGGAGCCTTGATGTATCCAGTCATTTTAAAGTTTATAATGTACAGGCTCCCACACTTGATTAACAGACATTAGCATTTCTTGGTCTTCTATTTTGAAAGACATCACATGCACTCTTGCACACCCAATATTACTGTATCGGTGCGAAAGTCTAATTCTTGGTATTTTGGTAATTAAGTTTTAAATTAAACTTTAATTTTAAATTCTATTGCAGTAATTATAATCAATGCTCCGATTAGGCCAATATCACAAATTGTAGAATATATTTTTAAACAGAGCAAGTTGATCCTACTTATCATATCCTATATGTAATTCCACATTCCAACAGTCTCTCATTCAAGAATAAGGTTTTTCTTGACTTAATACCTGTTTCTAGGAGATGTTGTAGTGCATCTGCATACTGGACGAACCTAACTGCATACATGGCAAGCTGAAAGCGAAAGGAATGCCCGTCCTTTGCAAAGGGATCAGCATAGAAGCGTTCCAACGAGCACGACCCTACGGTATTGACAAGGAAACAAACATGGAATTTAACCCTCATTCTCATTAAACAGAGTCATTTAGATGAGCTACAGAAGTATTTCAGAAATCTGCCAATCTGTTACAGTACAAGACACAATTCTTTGACTAAATGTTTCAACCAGAGAACAATAGATTCAGTGGACCAAATCTATTGTTCTCTGGTTGAAACAGGTAGTCAAAGAATTGTGACTGGCAGTGTACATGTAGTTCCGGGGGCCTGTTTACACAAAACTTAGTGAACAGGGAAAAAATCACATGTACACAAAATGTGTGCAAAATAAAGTCTGTTGAACATTAATGTACATGTACCATGAATCGTTTTCAGTTTCAATAGTAATAATAAGATTCCTATTCTTGCATTTGTATAACCTACCTTCCTCCTTGTTAAAATGTTCTTAAGATGTACATTAATATTACAATAGTTAAAAATATGTTTGATGAATTATTACAAAAAATACAGCATAATGAAGTACATTCTATCACTTGTTCACTGCTACCACCCTGCCTGTGGTGAATCTACAGGTAGGACTATGGTATGCCAATGCTGTACATAGCACGCACTTTAAAAAATCATTAAAATATCACTTTTGTGACCAAAATTACTAATTTTCATACAGTTGCAATTTATTTTTCATTAGTAACTTGGGAATAATTTTTGTATTCACCAGAGCGCTCAAGAACTTGAATTTTGGGCATATTTTTGTGTACGCCCTCTATTGGTGGAAAGTAATATGGCAAGAAAATTTTCATTTTTTGATCTCTATATTTAATTAAGAAAAAAAATAATTTAAAGAATCAAATTTAAATAAGAGCCAAGTAGTATGAAAAATAGGTGTAATGGAAACTGTCAGTGTAAAAAAATCAAGCATTTGCCCCAAAGAAAAAGAGAAAATAAGCCAAACATTGCCACCCTTATTTTGCCACACATGGAGATATAACTGAGAACAAGGTTATATTATAACCTTGTTCATTGAATGAGTGCATTCTATACCACATCAATAAAATACTGGTAACTATTAAAAAAAGAAAAGTAAATACTACTATAAAAGGAAAGAAATTCTCTTCAATGTATTTATTCCAAATTCAAAGAGAAAAAAAAAAACATTTGAAACAGCATGTTCAATGTCTTACCCATGAATTTGTCATCATATTTCTTTCCTTCTCCAAGTTCTTTCTCATCAAAATAATGAATGGTAGCCTCCTTCATGTATTTCATCCCAAGCTGGTCGGCTAGTCCCTTGGCCAGTTTGGTCTTCCCGGCACCGATGTTGCCATCTAGCACAACAATCTTGCTCCGTTCATCGAACCGATCAAAGAATTTGTAGCCGAAGAAGTTGCCGAGAATGCTATCTGTGCCTCTGTTTCGAGAAGGTTGCTGAAAGAGTAATGGGAATTATAAACATGATAAAGGAAATTAAATGACAAGACTTAGTTCATCACTCCCTGCTCGTCTATCAACACACTTAAAGGGGAAGTTCACCTTGACAAAAAGTTTATTGTAAAAATAGCAGAAAAAATAATAAAAAATATTGCCGAAGGTTTGAGAAAAATTCATCAAATAATTAAGAAGTTATTAGAATTTCAATTATTTGATTTGTAACGTCATATGCGAGCAGCATTCCTACATAGCGAATGGTAAAAAATCGATGAAATGTCATTTTCTCAGAAAATTGAAAATGGTTTTCACTGTAACTTTTGTATATCAATAGACAAATCATTTCATACCCGATCATGAAAAGAAAACAAAATTAAGTCATCAGGAACCATACAAAATTTGAAATTCATACATTTTATATTATATAACACATGAGGCAGCTGCTCGTTTATGACGTCACAAATCCAAAATTTTGAACTCTAATAACTTTCTTACTCTTTAATGGATTTTCCTCAAACCTTCACCAATATTTTTTACTACTTTTTCTGCTATTTTTACAACAAAGTTTTCTTCAGGGTGAACTTCCCCTTTAATATTCACATTCTAAGCTCACATGCAACCTAGATGTTCTAAAAGATCTAATTCTATTACCTTGGCTGCTGCTGAGAAAAACTGTTGGGCAAAATCATTAAAAATGCCTAGCCACCATTAAATCTGCGAGACCAAGCGAATATTTAATCAATTTTCTTGTCGAAATTGACTATTTCATGCCTAATTTGAATGGAATAAATGCTATGGCTAGTAATTATAATTAGTATCAATTGCAGGCAAGGGGCACTGTGCAGACTTAATCTTGGAGAACTTTACCGTCCGTACTGGTAGACATAGTTTAGGGTATTAGGCCCTACTGATCTAATTCTTGTATGATGGGGCAACCATGATTTGCACACATTTTAATAATTATCATGAAGTTGATATTCAATCTAAAATTATACGCACTCGATCCTGCTCAAAATTTGACGAAATAAAGCCATATTGGTAAGAGTTCCATATGCACCCCCAACTAAATTTGAAAATAAAAACATGGAGAAGGTTCAGAATAATATATCTAACCCTAATATAGAACATATATGATGGGGGAGTGAAAATACATACCAAAATATGGCTTTATTCCGTCAAATTTTGAGCAGGATCTAGTGCGTGTAATTGTCCATAGACATCGGTTTATTTAGTCAGTAAGGGTCTGTGAGTCAAGACTAGTCAAACTATCGGCTGATAATCATTAAAATACCCCTTCCGGTATCAGTGCTTCTCGCTAGCATAGCGGGAAAGGTCATGACTGCAGATAAAACGAGGTGAGTTCGAGTCCCAAATATGGTAAGCAACAGTTAAAAAAAAATGATAGAAAAATCTAAAGTGAACCAACCGGAAGTCTCGACAATCTTGTTATTTTTGGTGGGGGTGCATATGGAACTCTTTCCACCATATTTTGTATTTCCACTCCTCCATCATATATGTTCTATATAGGCTAGATCATATATGGTAGGGCCTAGGGGGTCCTAAAGCTGTGCAGGTCCTAAAAGCAACGCACCACTCATCATCGAGCATGCACTTTTCAATGGCAAATGCGCACTCTCTACACTGTGTGTGGAATTGTTACTGCAGAATTCCGAAAGATTCCCATTATTCAATTTGTTATACAAATATGCTGCAGTTAATCTCTAAATGTGGAGAAAATCCACAACTCTGCCTTTTTTGGAATTTGGGAGTTATGATGGGGTGTCCAAACTTCGCGCACTTTTCAAAAATATTCATCAGGCTTAATTTTGTCCACAAATTATTGATAATTTATACAAAACCAATTCAAGAAATAGTTACCACATTGACGGCAAGATCGTAAACTATAAAATCATGGACGAAAATGTAAAGTAGGTCACGGGGTTTCGCCGGTATCGCGATCTCAAAATTCTATTCCGATCGGCGAATGCGGGCTGTGCTGGAAAACCGTCAGAAAAAGTGTGACCTAACTTCGTGCACCAAAGCTTTTGTGGAGATTTAAACAAAGACTCAAGCTCAAAAAGTGAAATATTTATATCTGATTGATGGCAAAATGCTATGGAATCGGTTAGTACCACATTTAACTCACATTTTTTATGATTTCTGCTTGTAAAATGGTGATGTCGTGATGCTTGTTGCTTTCTTCAAAACGGGCGCTGACGGTGAAAATTTTGCCGATCTTTTGCCAATATTTTCATGAATACTGGACTAATCCTAAAGAAACTTTCAGCGAAGGGTAATTTTAGGTCGCTTTTCACATTGATGATGTCAGATTTTTTGGAGATAATGACCGTCCACGAAGTTTGGACACGCGCGAAGTTTGGACTCACTGCCATATGGTGAGACTACTACATATCGACCACCTCTTTTGAAACCGACCACCTTGCGCGCGTTAAAATTATTGCGTATTACAAACGATACGCGCAGGAGAGTAGGCGCAGTGTCCATAGAAACGGTAAGAATCGATTTTACGAGAAAAAAAAGCAACAAAAAGTAAATATTTAGTAGAATTAATCAAAATTGTATTGACCAGACCCAAACCCCGCTGAAAAACCAAGAAATCCGATAGGAAACGGCTTTAGAACAAGTATCCGTCGTCAATCGTCGAATCATGTGCCGGAGCTCGCAATGGAAGTAGTGAGACGATCATTTAGCATGTTGACATCACAGAACTGATTTGGAAGAGTCAAAATACTTCGCCACCGCGACAAGAATAGGCCGTAAACTTAGTGTATCGCGGGTGGTCGGTTTCAAAAGATGGGTGCAAATGAGCAAATGTAAAATCGTCGCATTCGTTGTTCGTCGATATATACGCTGATTGAATCGGAGTCGCCGTGAGAAACATGGGAATCTGATCTGCTCAATTTTCTGCTCAAATGAGATGAAAACTGGGTAAAATTGATGAATATTTTCGTAGATACAATGCTTAGAAGATTAGGTGGTCGATAAGGGGTAGTTCCAACCATACATTCACTTCAATTTATTTTTTCCTATATTTCAACTTATTTCATTATTTGAAGCACAGGAAATTCATTTTTTTGCATGATAAATTGAGTGCGTAGCTTTAGGACCCCTTCTACATAGGGCGGCAAAATTAAAGAGGTGTTAGGGAAACGGCGAGATTTTCGTATTTGTGAGTTTTGTGATATTTTCTTCTTGCCTTGGTTTATGATCTTTAGAATATTTATTAGTGAAAGATAATTTGTTCAAATATTAAAATTAACAGTTTTTATCAAAGTGCTTAGCGTTAGGTCCCCCCATCATATATCATATTCACAATTTATTGATTTTTATTTCATTCCAACAACACTCAACATGAATGAACAACACTCAACAGGCAACACTCTCTGTCTGGGAATTTTTGAAGAACAAACAACATTCATGCATATACCATATTAGTTCATGCTTACATTTAAATGCACCGAACATGATCCTTTTAAAGTGGCTCCGACCAAAAAAGTCTGTCTCATCACGGCCAAATTGGCGTTGGAGCAGGAAACTCCAACCCTAAATATCTGCTGTGCCGCCATGATTGATTCACTTCGCCAAGCAATGAGTACGGAGGCTTGAGTTGATCTATACCCGAAGCTTTCCCGCTGATAGCCAGCTAGGCGCCGTTAAACCCATTTGATTCCTCTCTGCCCTTGCTGACTCGAGCCCCTGCGATAGCTCGTTCGTTATCAAGCGTTTGCAAATAGCACATTATCTTATGGAATTGCGGTAGTATTGAAATCAGTGTTGTCATTTGGGGATTTCCATTCCCCCAGGACAAAATACATGAAATTTCAAAAAAAATTAGCTCGCGCTTCGCCCTCGCACTATATAAATAGGGCTTATGAGATTATTACACTTTTAGGTTGTTTTATTTGATACTATTTTTCAAATATCATGTCAAAATCTATTACGATCTTGGATTTTTGTGATAAAAAAAAATTGCTCGCAACTCTTTTTAATTTTACACAATACGTCATATCAAGCCCCCTCAATTTTTAGGCTCATTATGCCACTAGGACATCAACTTCGAGCAGCCGATCGGGGAAAATAGTGAAAAAAATCGGACCCCCCCCCCTATTGGCGGAAGCTGGATCCGCCCCTGTTATATGCTTTCCGGAAATAGGTAAAAAAATATTCTTCAGGAACAGAATCACATTTGACTCAACCAATAACAGGTCTAGAGTGAATTAGACTAGACTCCAAAGACTCGTGTCTGATGTGCAGAGCCAGTCATAGCATAGTGTATCTAGACTCACTCATTCAGACTCTGTTTTATGCACTATGCGAATTGCGAAAAACGAGGGTCTGTGCCTGCAGACTAGTAAAAAAAATCACCACTCCCATTCACTGGCTCCGGGCTGCTGTATAATTGACAGGAATTGAGGTGAATTTGAATTTGAAGCTCCATCCGCCATATCTGCCCCTCCCCCACTTTTTGTAACAAAAGATCCACAAAACTCCACCAAAATACACATAGGCCACCCTGATCGAGTCAGTCCATGCAGTCTTGGATCTACTGGGCCTTGAGCCCGAAGTCAGAGATGAAAAGAGTTAGCTAAGCGGGGTACAATAAAAAAAAGGAGGATACAATACAACCCCACCCAAAGCCCCGATAAAGGTAACCCTTGCCCTAAACATTTCCCTTTTGCCCTCCATGCATGCACTTCCCGGGCCCGATCCCCACTTTCAAAGTCCTGGTGCCACCAATGTCCGAGGTCTATATATATATATATATAGACCTTCGTTTTTGAAGATTTATTTATTTTTTGTACATTTAACAATATTATTGGTTGATACCTACTTGATATCAAATGGGGGGGGGACAAGGGTGATGTCACCTTCGAGTTATATGGCTACAAGCGCCGACCCGGTCAGACCCCTCCGAGTTTTTTTCAAACAATTCCCTTTCTCTCTTCCTCTTCCTCGATCTTTTCTATTTTTTTTCACTGAAGTTGAAAAATCATATGTTTAGCAAGGCCCGCAGAATAAGGGGGGGGGGGGGGCTGACCATAAAGAAAATCAGAGTCATTTGATATGTTTCAATGTAAACAATTATTGAAAGAAAAAGATGATGGGGGCTGAAGCACCTATCTCCTATTTCAACGGGCGGTCGTCCTCACCGCTGTATTGTAGTGCCTCACTCTAGCCAATTTTTGACTTCTGCGCACGGCTATATGCTACTTTAACGGAGTCATCAGTGTTTATAATTAAGGCCTAATGTTTTAGCGAAAATATCATATTCTCAGACGCCCAATATGCAATTTTTACAAATTCTGTTTCATGTATCATTAACGTTTGACCCCATATGCACACTTTTCATTTTCTTGATATATAGTTTCCAACAGTCGCATACAGATGAATGGGGGTGGGGCGGCTCTTGCCCTCCTAAATTTATCATGACCACTAAAAAAGAAAAAAGGAAAGACAGAATTAAGGGTGTAATCATTTTTTGAATATTAGTATGTCAAAATCTATCACAAATTGGATTTTTGTAATAAGAATGTAATTTTTTTTTGGTGCTCGCTTGCCACTTTCTAGACATTTTGCCCGATGCCGTCTGTTCGCCCCGTGTATACAAAACAAGTCTTGGCTATTTAAATAATCAAATCAACACAATTTCAAGGAAATGTCGAAAACAGATGGCAAACCTTGATAATAAAATGATATGCGTGAATTAAAGGATAACTGTGTGTCACTCTGACAGCAGGGGGAGGGGTTAAACGGGGGCTATGAGGGCGATAGCCCCCAAAATGTTCAAAAGAGCCCTAAAAATCAATAAATTAGGAGCCCTGGAAATTCTTCATTCATTGCAATGTTAAAGCTTATCCAATGTAGCAGAATTTTAGGCAGTAATTTGTGTAAAGTAGCCCCGACGAATGTTTTTTGAGTGTAGACTGTAGACCAGATCTAAAAAGTTAAGGGATTTTTTTTTTTTAAATCAAACTAACATAATAATGAATATCAATGAGGCAATTGGTGAGTATTATGATATTTTGAGAATAGTGGGGCCAGGCGCGTACGCAAGGGGGGGGGGTTCGGGGGTTCAAACCCCCCCCTTTTTTTTTTTTTTTTTTTTTTTTTTTTTTTTTTTGCTTGTCTCCCCAGAGATCGGTCTGGTCAAGGAGTTATCGGGCAAGCGCCTGATAACTCCTTGGTCTGGTTACGGACAGTTCCCCTACCCAATAATGTATATGACAGCAATAATGAACAGAATCTAATGTTTCCGACGAAAAACACAGAAAAAATTTCCGCTCGCTTCGCTCGCTCCATTTTATTATATCTTTTATTTCCGCATGTCGCCGACATGATCACGGTATCGCCATTAACAAGGCCATACATGATTATCATGATGTATACTTATGAATACAAGTGAACCAAGACAAAGACATACGTTTTCTTACAAAATATGTTTTACCAATATGAAAACCAAAATGACGGAAAACGCTAAAATGTCGGTTAGCTCGCTCCGCTCGCTCGTAATAATTTATGAAATTCCACAAGTATCTAGTCTCCTGTTCAAGGCCGTATTATGAGTGTTACGAATAGAAGGACATGTAGCATCGACTAATACTTGATTTACTAACAAACTATTGACAAGAAATGTATGTTTTGACGGGAAAACGCGAAAATTTCGGCTCGCTCACTCCGCTCGCTCGTAATCATTTATGAAATTTCTTAAGTTTCTAGTCTCTTGATCAAGGCCATATCATGAGACTTACGAGTAGAAGGACATGTATCATCAACTAATATGTAATCATTACCAACAAGCTATTGAGAAGAATTTTATGTTTTGACGGAAAAACGCAAACATTTCGGCTCGCTTGCTCCGCTCGCTCGTAATTATTCATGACATTTCTCAAGTTTCTAGTGTTCTGATCAAGGCCATATCCAGGCGCGTAGCCAGGGGGGGGCGGTCGCCCCCAAAAAACGTCCCCAAAAAGAAAAAAAAAGAAGGGAAAAAAGGAGAGGAGAAAATGAAAAGGGAAGGAAGGAAAGGGAAGAAAGGTATTATAGCTTTGTGTTTTTTCTATTTATTCTTTATTTTTTTCTCAAAAGAGAAACTCCTTCACTCTTCTTGCTTTAAATTCATATATGAATTTTGCTTCCGCGCTGCGCGCGGTTAAATGACAATATTGAAGTTCTCCATTGTTCCCCCACCTTTTCTCTAACCCTGTTTTTCCACCTCAGCTATGTGCTTCTTGCCAGTTAAAGTTAAAATTGTATACATTAGGGCATGAATTTGAGTAAAGGTTAGGCCGAAGTAAATGTATGAAGTTATCTTTTTTTTCAATTGATCGCGCAACTTCTGGTCTGGTCGGCTCCGAGCGGGTAAAATCTTTATATCAGTTTCTGCCGTCACCTCCATAAAGTCAGCTTCTCCCGCTTTTCAGCTCATTACTATAAACAACCATAATTTGGGGGCAAACAGGTTCCTAATTTAAAAAGAGGAAGGTATGGAATTCGTGTCGTATTAAATAAAAAAGTACAATATTTTTTTATCAAATTGTATTAAACTTCATGTCATTTCCCTGTATACATTCATCTCCTGTCCTGTTTTGCGCCCTCAGTTTGAAATTTTGAATGACACTTAAGTTTCTTTATATTCAAAATGAAGCGCTTCAGGATAAGTAAAAAAAAATTAATCATCCTTTATTATATAGATAGATAATTTCAATAAATCACAGAAGTTTCAACTTTATGCGCACTATTTTCCTTGTAATGAAGTTCAATAATCTTAGAAAATCAATTGAATTAGAGACGATTGGGTATTAGAGATATCTACATTTGATGAAACGTCTGCCCTTTGAAATTTCAGAGTTTCATTGCTCATCGCGGGGAGGAATATCTTCCTCTACCAATCTTCTCCTCTGTTTTGCGAGTTAAAAATATGCACTGATGCTAAATTGTTTGTAATCAAATCTGATCTTTCCAAAGAAAGTTTCAATATATCTTTGAGAATACCCTTTTCTCGGGACCCTTTTTATGGCAAGAAAAATTGATAAATCACTTTAGCTTCCGCGCTTCGCGCGGAGTTATTATCATTTTAATTTCCTCCATTGTATACCTCTTTTGTGCGTTTACAATCACTTTTGAAAACAAGGTTCAAAATCGCAATATAGTCAACCGAATTGGAGGTACTAGAGACAAGAGAAACGGCTCCTTTTCATTTTAATTTATGAAACACTAAAAGCTTCGCGCTTCGCGCGGGAGGGGGAAACTCCCCCTCCCTGCACCCACCCCCTAGGGAGCGCGCTTTGCGCGCTCTGTAAGTGTTGGCACGCTTCGCGTGCATTTACCGCCCCCTCCAAAATGAAATCCTGGCTACGCGGTTGGCCATATCATGAGTGCTACGATCCGAAGGACATGTAGCATCGACTATGATACCATCAAACTTTTGACAAAAAGGTTAGGTTTTCAACGCAAAACGAGAACAGTTCTGCTCGCTCGCGGGTCATGACCGCACTGTTACATACCCATCCCCACTTAAATGTTATTGTCTTATTTGCAGCGCTGAAAAAAAATCATCACCTCCCCCCCCCGCTCGTCACTTTTTAGAGACTTGGCGGGAGATTTAAAAAAAAAATCAGCTCGAAACCCCCCCCCCCTTTCAAAAATCCTGCGTACGCGCCTGAGTGGGGGTAATGAGCAAAATTATGTAAAATATTCGAAAAAATATTTGTAGTCCTATATTGAGCTATATGGCGAGCTGCTTATGTACAACGGAAGCGTTTGTGCATTTCACAGTTAAAAAAGCATGGTGAGGTTCACACTTAATTCACATGGATTTTGTGGAAATTTGTCCTCTGAAAAAAATGTAGACATTTTCTTTGGGACAACAACGCCCCTGCCACCCCCTTTAATTCCCCTGCGATGCACGGCCAACTGCGTCGTCAACGTCCTCAACCTATGGTGTTGAAAGCAATTCCAGCACACTCTTCTCTCCGATATCGATCATGATCAATCCCTTTTTTCTTATTTTCTATTTTGAAGATACCGTAATGGCGGAGGGAGAAGTCGGAATTTTGCGAAGAGTTCGGGCAGGGGCGAGGGCTGAGGTATCAGTTTGATGTTATTATGTCATTGTTTTGTTCAAGATTTGACAGATTATTTGTGAATGATTATAGTTATGTGGAACTGAAATTGCAGTGACTTCTATGTGGTCAAAAAATGAGTTCTCTCTGGCTCTCTGGTGCTTTGGACAGGCCCTTGGCTTGCGCCATCGCCAGTCCACTGACGGGCGGGGCGCGGCGAGTCGCGTCGCAGGCCCGAGTACGGTATCCGTGGCCGTGTCTAGCCTGGGGCGTTTTGGGGAGTGAAAGTTATATACTGTACGTAGTCACTCCCCACTAACGCCTGGGTTTCCTCCCTATACTTCCCCACATACGGGTACAAAACCAGAAACTTTCACCCCCGAGAATTCTACTTTCCCTCTAAAAGATCTAGCCCTAAAACATGTACATGGGGTCCAACTTCATTTCCAACATTTCAGCGATATTGATTTCATTTTTAAAGAAGAATTCATTAAAAAAACGAGAGATTTGTTTTGAAAAGATGGAAAGAGCTTACTTCCGTGTTTACGTCGCCATCTTGATTTCTTTGTCTTCCGCTTGGCGACAGCACGCAAATCGCGCGATTTGCGTGCTGTCGCCAAGCGGAAGACAACTTCAATTGAAATAACTTTTAATAAGAAAGAAGGGTCTGTGAAAGAGAGACTACACATTATTATGACGGAAATCGCTGTGTCATGTGCATCGGCAAAAATTTGACAATTTGTGATATCGCGATATCAAAGTGTCCACTCGCTTCAGGTTGGTGATCTTCAGTGTGAACATTTTTCAGCGTAGATTTCAAGATATCACAAAGTTCAATTTGAATTAATGTAACTGTACCAGATCTAGGCCCTATACCAAAAGCTTCAGTCTCTGTATTTTGGTTGTTCCGCTGAACTGCGTTGGCCCACTCACCAATACATAGACTGAGGAGCTTGGAGGCCCGTAAGTACAGACAACGTATTTTAGCAGTAACGTTAGATCTAACAGCGGAAACCCGATTTTCCGATCGTTTTTTAGTACATAAAATGTCACATTAGGAAAAATAAATCACATCCATATTTACGAAAAAATGTTTAAAATTCAGAAATATCGTACCTTAGAGTCTTGGACCGCAGTTACCGCTTATTCCTTCGAAATGATGATCGAAACATCGTCATCTTCGATCCTTTCGTTGGTCAATGTAAGTTGTCATCTTGGATGACGTCATCATCCTAACACTAACAGACGTATTTACCAGTCCCTACCTATCGCGATTTGTGCCGCTGCTTTGCTCTTATACATGTTGATGTGCGTGCGTTCGGAACTTGTCGCTCGCATTGATTGGGCAAGATATCAAAAATTTAATCGGAAAGCCTTGATGAAAGCACAACTCGTTGATGGCTGCCATATTTTCCTCTCAGGCAGAAAATTAAAAAATAAGGAATAACCTGGGGAATAAATCATAGGTAACCTATATTTTCGATATTTTATCGATTTTACATAATATCAATAGAAAGATTAGAGTCTAACGAAAATAATGGGCCTTCGTTCAAGATGATTACACATGCAGGCTTTCACTAACACACTACGTCGGTGATTGGGGATTATAGTAAAATGTCAGAAATTGTTGAATAAATCCCCAGAAACGACGGTTATTCCTGTCTATACCAGATCTAGATCCTCGATGATATAATGACAATTAAGCCTGGTTTTACAGACTTTCTCGTGAAATCAGTGTTTACTGCAACTACTTTCATATATCTTTTAAAAAAAATACTTGCGTTGACCAATAAAAATCATGAATTGTAAAATACTTGCATCGGTCGACAAATATCATGAAATCACTGTGAGAAATGTCAACGCGCAATCTTATTGATCAATACGCAGTAGTGCATGTCCTCTTAGCATAGCATGATCAGACCAATGCAGCCATGTCTTTTATACCGCGTGCAACTAGTTATTTAAGTGTGACTTTAAGTCAATTCTAAATCTTTGTGAAACACCCTCCTGGAGAAAACTTTCTCTCATAGATTTTGTACTTGTGACTCAGGCTGAGGCCATGACCTGCACAATGTGGCCTTAACTACACCCCTGTTATGGCGTGCGCCTGTAATCCAAGCTATGTGGGGAAGTTACAAATTGATGCAGAGGTTTGAGGTTCGAGCCCTGGTCACATCTTTCGGATGGTGATGTTAAAGGTCGGTCCCTGAGAAAATAATCATCAATCTCATTGATTCACGTCTGACAAAACTCAAATACACACACACTCATAACCTACAGTAAAGCTTAGCAAATTGACCAATTAGTTGAATGGCAAGATTGATTGCACATTACTATCAATGTTATCAGTAGTGAAAAAAAGCCCTATTGTCAGTGCTTAGTAAGTTTTGAGTCACTGCTTTGCATTTAAAACATCCTACGGAACACTACTCCCATGTTTGTAGGCACAGACCCTGCTTGAAATGGGTCTTGTGATTAAGGAGAGAATGCTTATTCTAGCTAGGCCCTTTATGTTGTATATTCAGACCGCATGTACTTTCCATGAGTGAAAGGGTTTGCATAGCAACCCCCCCCCCCCCCGAAATAATTGCAAATAAAAAGCAGTTTATTATTATATTTTGAATCTCTCTTTTTTTTTACAGGATTTCTTTTCATGGGAGGAGCAAGCCTTTGATGAGATGGATAGCACACTAGCTGTTCAACAGGTAAAACAAAAAAGTTTCAAATTTACAAAATGATTTTTTTTTTCTATTCTGGAATTTCTTAGAATCTGTACAGTAAAGAGCTTTACCATAATTTACATGAAAGATTTTGAGTTTATTCAACTTTTAGCTTATCCGGCCTGAAGGGCCAGATGAGCTTATGCCATGGCGTCAGTCGTCCATCCACAAGTTCAAAATGCTTCTTCGTCATTTCAAGTCCGATTTCAATTCTGTTTGCTTTATATGATAGCTCTCGGTGGGGGATTGAAAACTTTTACACAGAACTTTGAAACCGTTAAACATGCTAATTAATGCGCATTATTCCAAATTCACAAAAACGCTTCTTTATTTGTTGACCAATTTTGTTTTTGTTTTGCTTCCATCTGGTAGAGCTTCATGAGGTTCACCAAACTTCTACACCGAATTTTGAAAATTTGACTAGAAAAATATTTTTTTCTAATTTATGTGTATTTTTCAAAATTCACATGAAATGCTTCTTTATTTGTTGACTGATTCTGATTTTTTTCTTGGATCTGGTAGAGCTTCATGAGGTCCACCAAAATTGTACACAGAATTTTGAAATTTTGAGTAAAAAAAATTCATGTGAAATTTATTCATAATAACAAATGTTTCTCTTTTTTGTTGACTTTTTTTATCAATCTTGTAGATCTACACAAGGGTCACCATTCACCAAACTTCCACACCAAATTTTGACTAGAAAATAATGCTAGTTTATGCAAAATTTATTCATAAATCACAAAAACTGTTTTTTAACCTTCATTTGTTGATCAATTTCAATTTTGTTTGCTTTTTATGATAGCTCTAGGTGGGGGTACAAAATTTCTAACAGAATTTTGAAACTTATTAAATATGCTAATTTATGTATATTTTGAAAAACTCACCAAATTTGCTTCTTATTTTTTATTTGTCGACCAATTTTGATATTTTTTGTTCCATCTGAAAGCTACGTGAGGTTCACCACTTGAGGTTCTACACAGAATTCAGAAATCTTGACTAGAAAATAATATATATTAAATTTATTTATGAATCACAAAAAAGATGCTTCTTCTCTGTCTTTTTTATCATTTCGATCCTGTCTCCTCAGTTTATGTCACCAATATAATTCACTACAGGATCAACTGGGCTGAAATCAAAAAATGTTAAATTTCTTTGTGAGATGCCGGATGAACTCCATCCACATCATTGATGTGCTAGTTGTTTCACTTGCAAGCTGCTCTCTCTTACTGTGTAGTTCACTAATGCTTACATGTACAGTCACATTTGTTCTATGGCGGCCGTACGGCGAGTCCAAAACAGCCGTTATATTAATTTTTATTAAAATCATCTACATGTATATAGAGCTGACTTAGGTCTATAAACTTTTACAGTATGATTTTTATCTGTACAGTGTACAACAGTTTAGTACAGCTGAAATCAAATGATAGGATTACATTCATGCATTAAATGCAGAATACAGTGCGTCCCAGAATAAACGAAACCGAGATTTAGCAATCATTTATCATAACTTTATCATAAATAGAACAGACAAATGACCTATCAATTTAAAGCTTAGAATCTCCTCTTTCATCTCATATTACTTAGATTATTTCTCATTCACGCATGAGTGAGCAAATACAATTTGAAGAAAGGATACCAAAAACTCATTTGGCGGGGGGTATCTGGGTTTCAAAAAGGAAATCACATTTTTGAAAAGTTCAATTTCTCCTCTTTAATTTGGTACCTAAATTACAGAAAATGGTCAAGAAATAAAAAAGTTCTGGTCATTTGAAATAAGGCTTGTATTTCCATAATTTCATGAGATAAACGTGTTTTCACCGGTTTCCCACAGAAGCTTTCGCATGGTGAACAAAAGATTTAATGCATCATCAACAAAACAGTGTCGATTGAGTTTGAAAGCCAGCCTGGAGAACCTCTTCATTTTATGAAATTATTGAAATTCAAGCCTTATTTCAAATGACCAGAACTTTTTTATTTCTTGACCATTTTCTGTAATTTAGGTATCAAATTAAAGAGGAGAAATTGAACTTTTCAAAAATGTGATTTTCTTTTTGAAACCCAGATACCCCCCGCCAAATGAGTTTTTGATATCCTTTCTTCAAATTGTATTTGCTCACTCATGCGTGAATGAGAAATAATCTAAGTAATATCAGATGAAAGAGGAGATTCTAAGCTTTAAATTGATAGGTCATTTGTCTATTTTATTTATGATTAAGTTATGATAAATGATCGCTAAATCTCGGTTTCGTTTTTTCTGGGACGCACTGTATATGAAAGTGGGTGATTTCTTATAGAAAAGTCCACCCCAACAAAATGTTATAGATTAAAAGGGAAAAATCAAACAAGTTTACAATAAGAAAGTTAAGAAAATTTGCTATTTTTTCCAAAACACCTGTGCACAGCACAGTGATATGCATATGAGATATTCTGTGATGTCACACATTTTTTCCTGTATTTCATTGTATGAATTACATAGCATTTCATTTTTTTCACATTTGAATTACGGAGACTCTGTCAAATTTAAAAAGGTGTTGTATTTCATATAATTACAAAGAAAAAAATAGTGATTGGGTGACATCATGAGTTCCCTCGTTTGCATACTTGCATTAAGGAAATCAAGCAAAACTTTTGATTGTAATACATGTACATGTATCTTTCTCATTTTATATCTGATTCTAATGAAGATCTATTGTTAAACTTATTGGGGCAGACTACCCCTTTAAAGTAGGAGTGGGCTATACATGGGTCAAAAATACTTTTTTAGGAATTTCAATATGAGAACAGTTTTTTTCTATTCCTTGTAATGTATCTCAACATAAAATGACAATATTTGTTGTCTCGGGTCCGAGAAAAAAGTGTGCCTGGCCAAAATCCAAAATAGCCGCCAAAACCCCCCAAAATCACAGTTTTGGCCACAACTTTTTTATTTGGTGGTCTTTTTCTTCGGTTTTGGTGTCTATTCCTATGTGTTTGGGGGCAGGCAATTTGTTTTTCCTATAATTAGTACTTTTAAACCATTATTTGTAGAGTTAAAAGGTAATTATACCTAAATTTTCCAATTTTTATAGCCTTTTTTCAGCCAAAAAGTAGGTTTTATCGTCCTGGGGTTCTTGGATATTAGATGGTACGAGGTCACAATAGCAAGCAGCTTCGTAGTGCTATATTGCTTTTATTCCTCTGCTATGGGTTTTGCGCATATTTGTGAAATATATCTTATTACAATAGAAAAATTTTAATTTTCCATACGGGCTATACAGTATACAATGTACATACTGTTACTGTACATACTGCGCTGCATAAATGCATTGGCCACCATGACAAGGCCTGTATAAACTATAGTGTTATACATAGAAATGAGCTGTTAGGTTTAGAATTAGATGCCCAGAAATTGAAGATATGTTTTGTCTCAGACACTGAGGACATGTTTTGTCAATGCTACTAATTCAGGGGGACTCGAGGAGAAAGGTAATTAACCCCACATCATGGCATTTACACTGTAGCTTATTATGGGCCCTGTTGCGTAAAATTTACCATTATGTTGACTTAACTTAATGGTAATTTGCATGGAATCCTTGGTTCTGATTGACTGTTGATCAACGTTACCATGATAGTTACCTGACCCCACAAACATAGGACAGTTACTTAGACACCACAACCAGGTAAAAAAAACATCCAAATGAAGAAGATATGGCTACATGTAGATATGTGGTGTATATGATATGTGATATTTTCATGTGCAATTTACGTTACTGGTTTAATCATGTACATCAGCTGACAAGCAATCAAATTCAAAATTCACAATCTAATTTTAAACCTTAGGAGCTTATTTCTATCACACTATACAGGGCCTGTCATATGTCATGGTGGTCAATGCATGGATATATGCAGTGTAGTACTAGTATGTACAGTAACAGTACATTGTATACTGTATAGCCCGTATGGAAAATTAACATTTTTTTATTTAATAAGATATATTATATTCACAAATATCCGCAAAACCCATAGTAGAGGAATAAAAGCAATATAGCTCTACGAAGCTGCTTGCTATTGTGACCTCGTACCATCTAATATCCAAGAACCCCAGGACGATAAAACCTACTTTTTGGCTGAAAAAAGGCTATAAAAATTGGAAAATTTAGGTATAATTACCTTTTAACTCTACAAATAATGGTTTAAAAGTACTAATTATAGGAAAAACAAATTGCCTGCCCCCAAACACATATGAATAGACACCAAAACCAAAGAAAAAGACCACCAAATAAAGAAGTTGTGGCCAAAACTGTGATTTTGGGGGGTTTGGGCGGCCATTTTGGATTTTGGCCCGGCACACTTTTTTCTCGGACCCGAGACAAAAAATATTGTCATTTCATGTTGAGATAAGGTAAAAGGAACACAAAAAAACTGTTCCCACAGTAAAACCAAAAATCACCCATTTATAGCCCACTCCTATTTAAAGGGATGGTCCGGGCTGAAAATATATCTTAATACATAGAGTAGAATTCACTGAGCAAAATGCCGAAAATTTCATCAAAATCGGATAAATAATAAAGTTGTTGAAGTTTAAAGTTTAGCAATATTTTGTGAAAACAGGCGTCGTGAATATTCATTAGGTGGGCTGATGATGTCGCATCTCCACTTTTCATTTTCTTATGTTATTACATAAAATCATAATTTTCTCATTATTTCATACTTGTGTGAATAATATGTCTCCCTTATAATGAAATAAGTATCAGCATTAATATGTAATGCACTAAATTAGTTGTCAGTCCAATTTTTCTAGTTTTGGGAGGAAAAAATGTGAATAAACCTAATTTCATATATAGTAAAATGCAAAAGAACAAGTGGGGATGTGACATCATTGGCCTACCTAATGAGTATTCATGACGACTGTTTTCACAAAATATTGCCAAACTTTAAAATTCAATAACTTTGTTATCCGATTTTGATGATTTTTTTTTTACATTTTCTCAGTGAATTCTACTCTATTTATTAAGCCATAAATAGTTTCAACCCAGACCATCCCTTTAAAGAGAATTTATGACACACAGAATATGGGGAGTAGTCTGCGAGTGATTAAAAACATCCTATCATGAATCTCCATCAGGCCCAGACTGCTGGGGTAGATAACAGTGCAGGGCAGATCATTACAATACAATGGATCAAGTCATGAATGTCAAAGGTCATGACCCGCTAGTTTCAGACCTGATGAACTTTTATCTTTCACAGCGTTGATAGTTGAAAATTACCCTGTATTGTGTGAAAGGAAGTATGAGCCCATAAATGAGAACTTAAAAAAGAAAGGTATTACAAAGAATGAATGAATGGATGGATGGGTGGGTGGATGGATGGTGGATGGATGGATGAAAAATGAGGGGAATGAACGAACAAAAATATATGTAAAACTAGAAAATATCATTGAAGTAATGAAGTTCAAGCTTAATAACTATTTTTACATGTACCTTTGATGGGATTGAGTGCAGTAGCCCTGGGGGGGCCACTTCCATTCACGAGTGGATACCATGCGCGACCATGGGGTCTAGAAAAACACCCTAAACACGTAATTTCCATATTCTGAAAATGCACCCCTGTGAAAATGCACCCCTGTGGCGTGTGAAACCCTACCCTTAACAAGTATTGGAAACAAAACGATACTCTTTGCAAATATTCCCTGAAATGAACCCCTAAACAAGTACAGGAATGTTTTATTGTTACGGGTCCTTTGGTCGTCGGCTTTACCTTATTTGGTTTAGTACGACCCCACCTTCTACACTTCGCGCAAATGGCGGACTCTAAACACGAAGTGTTGGGGCAAAAAGGACATCCTTTATAAAGCATTTTAATTTTGTTTTATCATCCCCGCAAATTCGACCCTAAACACGTAATTTTCCTAGTGAAATAGATACCCTTTTTTCATCATTTTTGTGTTTTTGACACCCTTATCACGTTACATACGTAACGTGCCCTATCGTGAAAAAGACATCCTTTTTACGTGTTTTTTTGGTTGCGCATGGTATCCACTCGTCAATGTAAGTAGCCCCCCGGGGCAGTAGCAGTACATTGGTTATAATTGTATGATCAAGGCTTTGACAGGTCAGTTTCCTTTCCGACTTCCTACATGTACATCCGCGACATAATCTTTTCATTTCTTTTACATTTCTACAACTTTTTTGTTGCAAGCTTATATTGTGATTTAAAATTCTTTTACTCTTTATGTTGTATCATATTATCCTTGTACATGTACAAGTGTTTATTAAAGGACAAGTCCACCCCAACAAAAAATTGACTTGAATGAAAAGAGAAAAATTCAACAAGCATAACACTGAAAATTTCATCAAAATCGGATGCAAAATAAGAAAGTTATGGCTTTTTAAAGTTTTGCTTCATTTCACAAAACAGTTATATGCACATCTCGGTCTGTATGCAAATGAGAAACTGATGACATCACTCACCCACTATTGCTTTTGTATTTTATTATTTGAAATATGAAATATTTTCTTGTCATTGTCATGTGAAATGAAGTTTCATTCCTCCCTGAACACTTGGAATTCCATTATTTTAACATTTTGTGCTTCAGGCAAGGAGGTTCTAGTCGTCAAATTCGTAAAAATTGAAATATTTTTTTAATTCAAACTAAAGCAAAAGAAATAGTGAGTGAGTGACATCATCGACTCTCTCATTTGGATGTAACTGGCTAGTTCATATAACTATTTTGTTAAAAAAGAGCAATACTTTGAAATGTCATAACTTATTTATTTTACATCTGATTGTGATGAAATTTTCAGCATTGTGCCTGTCTGATTTTTCTCTATTGATTCAAATCAACATTTATCTGAGGTGGTCTTGACCTTAAAAGGATGTCAAATACATGAATTGAATATATCCCGCACAGTACCTGGCTCTGGTAGAATTAGACATGCATGGTTCCCGTTCTTACATTCAATCTCTGCCAACTGGGTACCCATTCTCCTCACCTGTGTAGAGAGTGGCAAATAGAGATTTACTTTTACCAGCTCGCCAAAAGACCTGCATGTAGCACTGCAGTGAAATTCATACTCTGACCACAGTCGTGTTCAAAGTTTGACGACAATATATGTACACAACATGAATTCATGAGTATGGTATGGACCTAATCAAAGAACAATGATTTATCATTACTGATATTTAAGTTTTAGTCAAAGAGCAAACAAGATGGTTCAATAAATGTTTGATTGCTCATTAGAGGCAAAAATGTTCTCGAGAACAGCATACATTTATGCCAACTTCATAAAGTAGGAACATTCATATTTTGAGGAAAAGAAAATTGTTATTTTATTGTTTTTTTAACCCATATGTTCATATTTCCGTGAAAATGTTCCTGTAGCATTAAATAGGATTTAATAGGAAACTTTAAAATGTTCTTAGTTTTTGAAATTTCTAAGTGATTTGTTCCGATTTATTTGCTGTCAAGTCTGGCAGTTATGGAACAGAAGTTTCAGTCTGTCTTGCCGAAAATAGGCAATTTATTGATAATGAGGACTTTTTTTGGGGGGGGGGGGGTGATTGAGGAGGGGCATCATACCTCAGGAATTAAATAGGTCAGGTTCATTTAACTTCTTATGTAGGTCAAGGTTCCTTCATAAAACTTTAATAGGAAAAAAAAGGTTCCTTTACCCTCTAAACAATACAAGAAGGATTGTGTTGCATCTGAATAGCTTCATTATTATGATAACCTTTGCATTTTACGGCATGTGCTTCCAATTAAAGTTTGACAGGCAAATCAATATTCTTTCAAAGATTTAAGGTTTCCTTCTTTCGCAGCAATCGTCCTCGATGGAAACATTTTGGAGCTGACAGATCACCCTCGAGGTGCGGACATGACAAGCTCTTCATCATGTTGTTTTCCGTCTCCATTTCAAATTGGCAACCCCTTCCTCCTGGGGGCAGTTTAGGACCCAATGATGCACAGCTGATCCGAAACCTGAGATTGTAATCTATTCCGTTTCTCATGCCCCTGTTTCCGGTCTCCCATCCCATCCCGTAATTAATGAGCCGGGGATCGAGAAGACAAAGATTATTTTCTTTTCGTATATATTGCATTTCCTTCATTTTGCATGATTTATAAATGATAGGCATGGCAATCATATATAGTCTTTTGACATTCTTTAGGTTTGGGCAACAGATAAATATATTTAAGGCCCATATTCTAAATTCCGGTTTAACTTTAATGGGCCTTGGTCTAAACTGTGTGCTAAAATTATGGGAAGACAAAAATTTATGTAAAAAGAAAATATAAATGTATGTTTTGTGTCTACTGTGCTCTTTCATTTTGCTAAACTGGCAAAGGAAACTAATTCATTCATTATAATGAGACAGTTATGAATGATCTGTAGAGTAACTGATGAGCTGATAAATTACTGTTAGAGATTTGCGTCACAATAGACCTGGGGACCGTTTCATAAAGCTGTTCGTAAGTTAAGAGCGACTTTAAGAAAGACTGGTGATCCTATCTTACGCGCTAAACCATCGCTAATGTATATACCATGTACCACAAGAAAGGATCACCAGTCGTTCTTAAAGTCGCTCTTAACTTACGAACAGCTTTATGAAGCACCCGCCAGTTCAGTATTACCTCATGATAGGCAGATTTCAAATCGAGATGTATTGTAAGTATGCCTTACATAGCAGGATGCAGGTGTTTCATAAAGCTGTTCGTAAGTTAAGAACGACTTTAAGAACGACTGGTGATCCTTTCTTTTGGTAAATGGTATACACCATAGGCGATGGTTTAGCGCGTAATAAAGGATCACCAGTCGTTCTTAAAGTCACTCTTAACTTACGAACAGCTTTATGAAACGGCCCCCCGGATGCAGAAATTGTATAGACCAGGGGCCTGTTGCATAAAACTTTTTACCTGAGAAAACTCGGGTTGTTTTTACCGGAGTTATTGCCCTGTGTTAAAGTCAATGGCAGAAATCAGACTAACCTTAGTTTTCAGTTTTTACCAGAGTTTTCTCAGGTAAAAAGTTTTATGCAACAGGCCCCAGGTGACTAGAATAGCACATCAAAGAACACTCTATGAAATTACATGTCTTTGTTGCTTTACTTAGAATGCATTAACAAGTTGCTGTAACAAAGTGCTTGACCAACTGTGAATTACCAGTCCCTAGTGGATGCATTGACATTGTTTTTATATGAATAATCAAGACATCAAAGTTGGTGCTTATCTAATTAGATATTAAAGCACCATGTCACTTAGTCTGAAGGACCTTGTTCTGATCATGCGCAGAATGGAACTCTAATATGGCTTATTGACTATCATATCTTTTTTCACTGGCTTTTGTTTTAAAGGTCAAGTCCACCCCACAAAAATGTTGATCTGAATAAAAAAGAAAAATCAAACTAGCAAAATGCTGAAATTTCATCAAAAACAGGTGTAAAATAAGAAAGTTATGACATTTTAAAGTTTTGCTTTATTATTTTTCACAAAACAGTGATATGCACAACTGAAATGAGGCAGTCAATGATGTCCCTCACACACTATTTCTTTTGTTTTTTATTGTTTGAATTATACAATATTTCATTTTTTTATAGATTTGAGAATAAGGACCAACTTGACTGAATCATATAGTATTTATCAACGCTCATTCCACATATTCAGGGAGAATTTAATCGTTGTTTCACTTGACAATGAGGAGAAAAATAGGATATTCCCTATTTTATATAATAAAATACAAAGAAATAGTGAGTGGATGACGTCATCAGTCTCCTCATTTGCATACCCACCCGGATGTGCATATAACTGTTTTGTGAAATGAAGCAAAACTTTAAAATGTCATAACTTTCTTATTCTACTTCCGATTTTGATGAAATTTTCAGTGTTATGCTTGTTGGATTTTTTTCTTTTTCTTCTGATCAACTTTTTGTTTGGGTGGACTTTTCCTTTAAGCTATTGCAGATCATTGCATATGATTGGCGGAGAGCAAGTAAGTCGGTGAAAATAAAAAATTTTCATGAAAAAGCTCCTGAGATCATGAAGAGAGAGAAAATAAACGATATGTGTTCGGCTTGATCCCAAAGATTTATGATGTAGACGATTTCATGTTAGATTTCTCTATCAAAGCGGGTAATAAAATCTGTATAAAAAATGTCAACAACATAAATTGTGAATGTTATTGTTAACAAAATCATGTCATGAATGGTATGAATGTGATGATCATGGGTGCTCATGTCATGTGTGCTAGGTATGATCAGGGAAACTGTCATCTGTATTGTCTCAGCCAATATCATGTCAGAGGAAGAAGAAAAAAAATCATGACAAGATTGAGATGTTACGAAGATTGAAACAATGCAGATTACTGAGTCAGTGAACCAAGTTTGGAATCTTGACTTCAGTTTTATTGACACATTGATCGTTATTTGATGGAGAATCAGCTGTTCATGTCTCTGAAGGGAATTTGGGTTCTTGATACAAATGCATGGTAAGCCAATGTGCCACAAAAACAGTGAAGTTTGATGTAAAAAAACTTGTTTATCTTATACTCCTTTCATGAACCCAATTATGCGGCTAATAGCAGAATAATTTGGTTGTAAAATCGGAGGACCAGAGTTATCCGCATTATTTTGATGCTGCAATTATCAGCATAATAGCGGCATCGGGACCAGATTTTGACTTTATGAACGCATTTCCAAATAATGCAGATAATTGCCATGGTGCGGTCACAAGGTCACCCTTTTCCAACACAACCGCATCGGAGGGGGCGTGTGCAGTTGTCATGACGATTATCCGCCCTTTTTCAGGACGGGCGCTCGTAAAAATAGTGCGGGTTATTTTCGGAGTTTGTGAACGCAATTTTTATTGAATTATCTGCATTACTCTTAGGCGGCTAATTGGAGGATGGGTTTATGAAAGGGGTATTACATGTAGACTTTAAAAAGGTACAGTTTTTAGCTCATCTGGCCTGAAGGGGCAGATGAGCTTATGCCGTGGCGTCTGTCGTCTATCGTCCGCCGTCCGTCTTCTGTCCACAATTTCAAAATGCTTCTTCTTCATCATTTTAAGTTCGATTCCAATTCTGTTTGCTTCATAGCACTAGGTGGGGGATTAAAAACTTCTACACAGAATTTTGAAACTCATTAAATATGCTAATTTATGTGCATTTTTCAAAATTCACAAAAAAAACGTTTTTCCTTTATTTGTTGACCAATTTTGATTAATTTTTTTTTATCCTAGACTAGAGCTACATGAGGGTTACCAAGCTTCCATACAGAATTTTGAAATTTTGACTAGAAAACTATTTATGCTAATACATATACATGTATGCAAAATTTTGACTTGATAAACATTTGCCCCAAAATGTTGTTTTTGTATGACAGACTGATTTCAGAAACATTGGCTTTCCATATTTGACCCTTCAGAAGAACAGCCATTTTGCTAAAGAGATCAATCCAGAACATGGAGAATGAATAAATAAAATAACTAAATCAATTTGCAAGTTACATTCAGTTTACTTTATTCAGTGAAAGTCATATTGGCACAGAAACTTGTTGAGCTGCACATTACATGTTCATATATGCAGTGTGTGCTACATGTACAAGTGTATGTGGGATACTGAAGTGATAGTTGATGCCCACAGTCTGTCATTAGAAGTCCTCTCTGCAAAATAAAGGAAAATTCATTTTTAATACATTAAGGGAATTGTTGAACTCCTAGTTAGCCACACCTACATGTAGTTGCTATTAAAACACTGTCACAAAGTTTAAATTCATTACCAAACGGCAAACCAGACCTATCCAGTCCTTTAATTGTTTTGAACAGGTGACGCTCATAGATGCTTTTAATGAAATTTGTACATGTATGTCCTTTGCCTGTAGGGCAAAGTTTATTCATCAAGAGATTCAACACTGCTATCCTTTAAAAATACAAAAAAAGTACAATTTGATCAAATTTAGGTTAGTATGTCATTGATCTTGCTCTTCCCTTTGGCCCTCATGTGTCCCTCTGTGTATAGCAATATTCACTTCAGCTGTTCGATGCAATTGTTTTCCCATTCCCCCTTGCTCCATTTAAAAAATCAGAGATTATTTCATTGTTTGTGATCTATAGGATATTAGCTCTTATAATAGCAATTGGGAATAATAGCACCCTAGACAGACAAAGGGAAAAAGATTATGTTCTGTGGTATTTATATCTTTTTTCTATTTTTGATAGATATACATCAAACACTATCATTTTATTCTTGATTCAATGACCGACTCTTTGTCGTACTGAACATTTATCTAGTGCATGGTAGTCTGAAGATTTTTTGTCGGGTTTCTAGGAGAATACTACTACTACTACTATCCTCATTCGTGCCCTGTGGCACATAAGGCCTCCACGCTTTCTTTCTAGGAGAATAGAGCATACAAATTACTCTTCTTTCTACCTTGTTTTTCATTTTCTCTCCTAAAAAGAAAAGCCATACAGAGAATGGCCCTTGCCCTACCACCCACCCCCCCCCCCCCCCCCCCCCAGCAGTGCTGCCCCTTCTGGCATTTTTACAAGACTATTGTAATAGTGAAATGCAAGTGAAACAAATCCATTTCTGATAATCATATCTTTGTCTTCCTCTTCTCTCATTGTTGACAGTTCATTCAGCAGAGCATCCGGAAGGATATCAGCAACATCGATGGCATCCTACAGCCTCCAGAGGGCCAGGATGAGGGTGTCTGGAAGTACGAACATCTCAGGCAGTTCTGTCTGGAACTCAACGGACTAGCTGTCAAGTTACAGGTAGGTTTCAGTCGTTGAATCTCAACATGAGAGATTGTTTGGTAAAGTTAGTATGAACATGTCAAGCAGTTCGGTGTGGAGCTCAACGGACTAACTGTCAAGTTACAGGTAGGTTTCAGTAGTTGATTCTCAACCCAGGTAAAGCTAGTATGAACATCTCAGGTAGTTCTGTCTGTAGCTCAACGGACTAGCTGTCAAGTTACAGGTAGGTTTCAGTAGTTGATTCTCAACCCAGGTAAAGCTAGTATGAACATCTCAGGCAATTCTGTCCAGAGCTCAACGGACTAGCTGTCAAGTTACAGGTAGGTTTCAGTAGTTGATTCTCAACCCAGGTAAAGCTAGTATGAACATCTCAGGCAATTCTGTCCAGAGCTCAACGGACTAGCTGTCAAGTTACAGGTAGGTTTCAGTAGTTGATTCTCAACCCAGGTAAAGCTAGTATGAACATCTCAGGCAATTCTGTCCAGAGCTCAACGGACTAGCTGTCAAGTTACAGGTAGGTTTCAGTAGTTGATTCTCAACCCAGGTAAAGTTAGTATGAACATCTGAAGCAGTTCTGTCTGTAGCTCAACGGACTAGCTGTCAAGTTACAGGTAGGTTTCAGTCGTTGACTCCCAACCCGGGAGATTGTTTGGTAAAGCTAGTATGAACATCTCAGGCTGTTCTGTCTGGAGCTCATTGCGCTGGCTGTCAAGTTACAGGTAGGGATCAATCCATAATTAACACTCCCAACTCATCATAAAGCTTGTATGGACAATTCCTTTGTGAGATTTCTTCTGTTGAGGATGACCTTTGAGGACAATTTTGGAAGATTTCGACCCATGTAATAGCTCTGTCATCCCATCTTAATTATTATCTGTGGCCCATAACACAAATCTTAGCAATGATCGTAGAACATTTTTCTAAGAATAATTGCATTGACAATATTGTACAATCAATCATTTAATGAAGCATACGATTAATCACCAACCTTTTTGTCACTGAACCCAGATGTCTAATTATCTGACAGCAAGATAACTTGCAAGGAGACAGTTATTAGTGTACCATCCTGCTTTTGACTCCCTCAAACTTCATAGCGTTAGATTTACATGTAGTTCTCCAATTCAGTCTTTAAATTTTCATTTGAGAATGTTAAATACTGTGTGATTCAAATGAACTTGACAGCCCACAAATTCCAATTTGAAAGGAAAATATGTCATGAGTGCACAATTATATATGGCTGGAAAGAGTGTCTTCTTCAAATTAATTTTATATTATAGACATATCAATGTGGTATGGATAATTTGTAGGTATTCTTTACAATGATGTAAAGTTTGAATTGCGCCAAAGTAAGGCATGACTGCAATGAATGAATCCAGATACCAATGATGTCATATTCCTACATGAGTAGTAAACATATATGCAAATCCATTTTCTATGAAATTAACTTGAGAATTTATACTAAACAGTGCTTATTATTAACAATTATAATGTAAATTATTAAATAGGTGTTTTTGAAATTGATGTTAATTCAACCATTGTAGGATTATGACATCATTGACATCTAAATTCATTTATTGCAGTCATGTTTGACTTTGGTGCAAATCAAAATTTACATCACTGCAAAGAAGACTTCCTGATCGTTCAAGCGTTTACACATACCACACAAATATGGTATCAAAAGAGAACATACTCTCTCAGGCCATATATAATATTTGTGTTCATTACATAATTTTTCCTTAAATTGGGGATTTGTGAGGTGTTAAGTTTTTTTTTTACATATACGGTACAATACTAACCTAACAATTACACGTTTACTATATATTTTCTTCTCAATATCAGCTTGAATGTAACCCAGACACCTGCTCACAGATGACTGCAACAGAACAGTGGATCTTTCTCTGTGCTGCACACAAGACACCAAAAGAGGTGAGACCACAAAATAATTGCTTCGTATCACTGCCACTGAAAATACTCGGGACCCCAGTGCGCATTTGGAGATTTGAAACAAGGCTTCTGATTGGCTGCTTCCAAGTTATCGAATGATATGTGCATCCAACAAAGATTTGGAGTGGCCAATCTATTTTGATTGACTGCGTATCTTTATTTTAAATGGCCTGGATTCCCTACTAGCTTAGAGGAATATATTTGCTCCATGCAACATCAACCCAAAACCTTTGAAGTAGCAAATTATCCATCAAAATGGATTATTTTGTTTGTCTGATGTGAACTGTACAATTAGGCCATTTGATTTGGCTGAAACAATCGTACACTGTCACAGTGCCATGGTGTGACTTCCAATTTATTTGTTAAAGGGGAAGTTCACCCTGACAAAAAGTTTATTGTAAAAATAGCAGAAAAAATAATAAAAAATATTGCCAAAGGTTTGAGAAAAGTCCATCAAAGAATGAAAAAAGTTATTAGAATTTCAATTATTTGATTTGTGATCTCATATGCGAGCAGCTTTCCTACATAGCGAATGGTAAAAAAATCCAATGAAATGTCATTTTCTCAGAAAATTGAAAATGTTTTTTTACTGTACCTTTTGTTTATCAACAGATACATGTAAATCATTTCATACCCGATCATGAAAAGAAAACAGAAAATAAGTCATCAGGAACCATTAAAAATGAAACTCATGCATTTTATATTACGTAACATATGTGACATCTGCTCTTTTATGGTGTCACAAATCCAAAACTTAAAATTCTAATTATTTTCTTAATCTTTAACTGATTTTCCTCAAACCTTCACCAATATTTTTTTTTCTGATATTTTAATAACAAACTTTTTGTCAGGCTGAACTTCCCCTTTAAGAAAACATTTGATTGCAGTTCAGTTACGAATATGTTTTGAAGCTAAACACGATTTGTCTTTTCAGTGTCCAGCAATAGACTACACAAGACACACCTTAGATGGCGCAGCTTGCCTCCTCAATAGCAACAAGTACTTCCCAAGCCGGTAAGTCAATACCACCCTCACCCTTATGTAAGGTGAATGTAGCTAAATTTGTGGTGTGGAGCAACTAGGATACCTATAATAATAATAATGGTATATTTACCGAGGGTAGCCACTTCAGTTCCAAAAACTGTTCTCACAGCAGGCCTTGCCATTATTATTACCCTGGATAGGCTACCTATTCAGGTGCACACAGCTTTTTGAGGAATTACTTCCCGCAGGTACCCATTCACCTCACCTGGGTCGAGTGCAGCCCACTGAAGAGGAATTCCTTGCTGAAGAAAACTACGCCATGGCTGGGATTTGAACCCACGACCCTTTGTTTCATGGTCCTGAAGCTAATCCACTGGGCCACGACACTTGCTATTAAATAAGAATGAAAGTCTTGGAACATATTTAGCTTGTAAGAAATCATCAAAATCAAAGAATGAGATCAACAGAACTTTGGATGAACAATACAAAAGTTATGAAATCACAAATGCTATATGGAGAGCCTCAAGCTGGCAATGGGACCAAGATCGGGGAGATCACACAGCTTTTTCCTTTCTATACTGAAAATGTACACCAAAATATCAATTTTCACTCATTCTTATGATAGTGCGAACTCTTTGTTCATGATATATTTTGTGAGACCTCTATTTCATGTCCACCCATAAACCCACCCCCCTCACCTGATCTATTGATAGACTTGATGAAAGTGGTAAATTAAATGAAATATGTAGAGAAGCAATTGGGGTACCCAAGCCAAGGCTGAAGATAGTAGGATATGAACAGATAAAGAAAACCAGTCCAACAAAACAATGAAGATTTGATCAAAAACGGACAAGGAATAAAGAAGTTATGATATTTTAATGTTTGCGTCATTTTAATGAAACAGTTCTTGCATGACTTCATGAATATTCATTGAGCAAATTGATGATGTCACATCCCCACTTATTCTTTTGTAATGTATTATATGAAATTAGATTATTTATTCATTTATTTTTCTCCAAGAATTAAAAAGAAAATGGATTGACAACAGACTGAGTGCATAAGCATTTCATTATTAGGGAGAAATAAGTCACACATGAATGAAATAATGAAACATACATGATTTCTTTAAATAACATAAGAAAAAGGAAAGTGGGGATGTGACATCAGCCATCTAATGAATATTCATGATGACGTGCATAGAACTGTTTCAAAATAAATAGTTGCTAAACTTCAAAATTCAATAACTTTGTAATTCAGCATTTTGCTCTGTGAATTTACTCTATTTATTTAGATATACCGGTAGTACCCCTTTAAGTGTGACATTACATAAATTGATTGCATTGCCAATTGGAGGATTTCCACACCATTATTGATCTCAACATTCGAATGCTCATAACTCTCTTATCATTTGTTCCTTCTCAATTTTTCATTGATTTACTTCTTGAGTTTTCTTTTTCCCACAAGCTAATTTTGGCTTCATTCTCAATTGATATATATTATTGTTTATAATGTTCATAAGGTATTGTACTTAATAGCTTGTAGTGTGCAAGTAAATGGGAGGCTCAATGTCAAACATTTGTACCATTGCACATGTACCATCCATTATGTACCATTGCACGGTCAGTAACGCGGCAACATGACTATAAGAATTAGGATTTAATGTATTGTGCTTAATACTGCTCTCATAGTACTGCAGTTTTAATGAACATTAATTTACAGATTTGGTGATATATTGTGTTAATAATGATATTTTGCTGGCAACAATCGACTAACATTGGAACCAAATATAGACTTGCATTAATCTAAACCCAGGCATTACTGTGTCGTGACACTTCCCATAGATTCATGAAGTTGAATGTAAATCTTGATATTAATTAACAATTTAATTTGTATTTTCAAATGGTAATTTTCATGATTTTATTTCAGTGTGAGCATCAAGGAATCGTCAGTAGCCAAGCTTGGATCTGTTTGCCGGCGTATCTATAGGATATTCTCACATGCATACTTTCATCATCGTACTCTGTTTGATGATTATGAGGTATGTATGATATTCAAGCATTATTGTACAATAATTTTGATTGCCGTACCTTATACTGAAAACTTTGCAATAATATGAATTTTAGTGGAGTATCGTCTAATAAAGCAATATTGACTGGCATCAGGGCGATACGACATATATCGCACAAAACTAGATTTATATCTATTTATCAATTTAGTGAGGGTGATATATGTCCTTTCGCCCCCAGGCCAGTCAATATTGCTATTATTAACCAAATCAGACATGTAGAGCAAAAATCATTAAAATTAAAATATTTTAAAGTTTAAGAACAAGAATCTAGTTTGTTGAGCAGACTGGGCCTCTGAACTTTACCATTGTGATGTAATTGAAATGACGCTTCCCTGGCCTGGGGATGCAGTATCCAGCGATGTCTCAACTTGATGACTATCATGACGTACAGCACTGCGCTGTTCAAGGACGCGTACAAAAAGCTTAGAATACCCGGATTTTAGCTCTGCTTTATTGCCCGCTACATTTCCACGCATTTTCTCATTGACTTTCCTGAGCGGGCAATAAATTGGGCCCGTGGATAAACAATAGGAATTTTATTGACCGGCCATTTGATCCCAGTCTTAAGTAGGCAACAATGTTTCAAAGTTGCCCTGCTCAGATGTCTGATATGGTTAATAATATCTTTTAAAAGTGAAGTGACATTTTGGGTTTTTTTCCTCTGATTCTTTGCAACAAAAAAAAAAAATCACATTTGAGCATAGTAAGCACCTTATCTTGGTAATGTTTTTATTTTTCTTTATAATTTGAACACTTAATTCACAAATTTAGTGATTCCATATCATCAAGCTATAAACAGAATTTTTTTTCACGGAATAAATATTCAGCCCTTTTCATGGTTGGTAATAATAATATTCATAATTTCCATGTTATTAGCATTAACAATGCATTGAATTGGAGTGAAATGCAATTGAAAAAATATCATTAATTCCTGATGATGTCATCAAGTTGGGATCAATACATCCCACCCTGGGAAATTCATGACCCAATACTTGAGTTCCTCTGTCTCTGCATGGACTAGCAAGTCTGTCAACACTTAGAATAAATTCTTGCTTCCTAAAATAAAATATTTTCTATGCGAACATTTATATTTTAATTGGTGTTTGTGATTTGTATATTGTCAGTTACTTTGTATTTAAATATAGTGAATTAAAATTGAATTATTGTTTTGTTTTGGTTTTCATTTATCTTGTAGAATGAGACGTTTCTGTGCCGACGTTTCTCTACGTTTGTGACGAAATATAATCTGATGCCGAAGGATAATCTCATCGTACCGATATTAGAAGAATCTCAAGGGAGCACGGAAAGTGAAGCATAGTTAATACACATATACCAGGCTTTGATTAAGTATAGCGGGAATTATTTGTCCAAGGTTGGACTGGTATTGCTTTTTTTCCCTGAGCCCCGAGGGAAAAATTTTCCAGTAAAACCAAGGATGAACAATTTCCTCTATACTTTCGAAATTGAGGCCTGGTGTATTTGTTTCATATCCTACATTATTTTAATAAGTTAGAACAACAGATCCTGATAATCTAGTTCTTGTTCACGTAGTTCATCTTTTTTAATCTGAACCAAAATAAAGATAACACGCTCTGACCGACCTACTTCCTGAAGCTAGGTGCTCAGCTGAACGCAGATTTGTGCCCGCGCCTTAGAGATTGTGCGATTTTTGTCAGTGATGGAATAGAGCGCTATTCCATCATTGACGTTATGAAATAGTGATTTTTCTTCAGTGGTTGTTTCATTTTCACCATCATCGCAAAGTAGTGAGAATATGTTTGGTCACATGATGTTATTTAAACCAATCAGTATGCATGATTTAAATTATGTAGGATATAATACACAGTATCCCCCATTCATGTCCATAGGCCATAGGGAGTCTGACCGATGCATTATGGGATTGCCCAGTGAATCTATCACGTTGAAGAATTATATAAGAATCCCCTTCCCCTCAAAATAATGCATCATTATGAAACTGAATGGCCCCACTTCACAAAGGTGGTTTGAAAAGATGGTTCATGGAGTTTTCATCCTGACTGATGCTGAATTCACAAAAGGTGGTTTTGAAACCCTGGTTTAAAATCATGGTTTGAAATCATAGTTTATGCGTACACAGATAGCGAAGCATGGTGCAATGCCAACCTTGTCATTCATTTCTATAGGCCCAAATTTGTAAAGATTTGTATGATTTGAGACCACGGTTTATGCAGATTTCATAGTTTGTTCTTCTCTCCTTCCATTTTGAGTACAGTCCACCTAGTGTTGTATTATTTATTTAGAGGTTTGCCATGGACAGAAAGGTGCAATACACAGGGTGAACACTCTATTCTTTAAAGGTCAAGTCCACCCCAGAAAAATTTTAATTTGAATCAATAGACAAAAATCATACAAGCATAAGACTAAAAGTATCATCAAAATCATGGCTAGGATTCGAACTCACGCCTTTTAAACAGAGGGTCATGAGTTGGAATCCTAGCCATGGCGTGTTTTCCTTCAGCAAGAAATTTATTCACACTGTGCTACACTCGACCTAGGTGAGGCAAATGAGTACCGGCAGGTAGAAATTCCTCAAAAAGCTTTGTGCACCAGAATTGGTAGACTAGCTTAGCCGGGGTGATATAGGAGCGCCTTGAGCACCTAGCAAGGTGGATACGTGCGTTATACAAATCCTATATTATTTTATTTTATTTTATTTTATTTAGTTTCATAATCATGCTTTATTTATAAGGGGGGAAGGGGGTCCTTATCACATTTTTTTTCTATCTTCAAGAATTTCATGAACATTATGTTACATTCAACCCAAGTGAGGCAAGGTGGCATGGTGCTGGATTAATTCCAACAATGCAAAGTGCTGGAAGCAGCAGCTTCAGGTAGAGTCGTGGTAATATTTATAGTGCACCTAAAATAGATTATATCTAAATAGACGGTGCTACATAAATGCCCATTGGGTGATTTCAAGTTCAGTGTTGACCTTTTGGTGTTGGTGTTGGGTCAATTTTTACACGATTATAACACCAAACATAAAATGAGGATGGTCCTGAAAAGTCACTCACTAGTTGTTGAGATGTCAATAATGTGATCTGGATCAGTTTTACAAACTATGAATAAGTTTTGGAGCTAGGGGAAGCAATCAAAATTTCAACACTAACACCAAGGCCAACACCGAACTTGAAATCACCCATTATAATTATTGATATCACAGTGACGGGGGAGGGATCTACCAAGACAGGAATCTGTTTGAATCTTTTTATATCACACTGGTTTCATAACTTATTTATATCACATGCTTGTATATATGTATACTGTAAATTGTGTACAGGTATCCATTAGTTTTATGTTGTACATGTAGTAGTAGTAGTAGTAGCATTGGTAGGAGGAGATCCCAGGGGGTACCGTAGTTCTCCTAAAGGGATGCTCCGGGCTGAAAATATTTATATCTAAATAAATAGGTTAAATTCACAGAGCAAAATGCTGAAAATGACATCAAAATCTGATAACAAATAGCCAAGTTATTGAATTTTAAAGTTTAGCAATATATATGTATTCTGAAAACAGTTTTGCATGTCGTCATGAATATTCATTAGATAGGCTGATGTTGTCACATCCCCACTTTCCTTTTTCTTTTGATATTACATGAAATCATTGTTGCATGTTTTCATACATGTGTGAATGATATGTCTCCCTTAATATGAAATAAGTTGCAGCAATAAATATCTAATGCACTTAATCAGTCATTCCAATATTTCTGGTTCTTGAAGGAAAAAAATAAACCTTATTTCATATAATAAAATACAAAAGAACAAGTGGGGATATGACATTAGTTTGCTCATTGAATATTCATGAAGACATGCCTAGAACTGTTTAAAATGTCATAAATTTGTTATTCCTGATCAATTTTTCAGTGTTTCGTTTGTCTGATTTTTATTAATCTGTTCAAATCATAGTTATTTTCAGCCTGAAGTATCCCTTTAAGTTTGGGTGTGCGTGTCTCATTTAGCACAAGAATAGGTCATCGGACGGTCATGTTCATGCGTAACGTTCAAATAAACAAATGAAAATATAACTCCACCCTGGTGGGTGTCTGATAAATCTGTTCTTAAGTTAAAAGCGACTTTAAGAACGACTGGTGAACCTTTCTTACGCACTAAATAATCACCAATTTTGCACAAGAAAAGATCACCAGTCGTTCTTAAAGCACTCTTAACGGCCCCCGGGTGTTGAAAGCATTATACACACATACTGGAGCTGATGGGCTGTTTCAAATAGCTGTTCGTAAACTTATGTACAGTTCCACGCACGACTGGAACATTTTCTTAGGTGCTAAGTCAGCTACATACAGATATATCATATTGCATAAGAAAGGGTCACAAGTGTTGTTATTAAGTCACTTGTAACTTACAATCAGCTGTATGAAACATCCATCCAAATAAAGAAGATCAAAACCATGAAAGATGATTAATACCAGTCAGTAGTTTGGATGTCGATAGAAGTGAAATATTATACAGATATTGCCTACCTAGAGTTTGAATATAACATTTCCTCTCCCCGACGGAGTTATATTTTTTCCAAGGGATTATATTTTGCCCGCGCGCTGTGGAAAATATTCTCCCGAGGGGAAAATATAGCTTCGGAGGCGAGTTGAAGTGTTATTTATTAAAACGATAAACCAGGCAATATCTGTTATATAGTCTATGTGGATTCGCCATCACAGATTGCATTCATCATCTGGCTCCAACCCGAAATTCTTGCAACAGCTCTGATCCATCTACGTCATAATTGTTTTTTTTTAATACATCAAGCGCGTTCTTCATGCAATCGACTCGTTAACATTAGCGCGTACATCAAATAAACTACCTGATTACGCAACTTGTAAGCAGCGAGTGACGTCACCTTAGTGAATATAATGCCGCAGTTGACAATACATCGCAGTTATATTCACATAGGTGACGTCAAAACCTAGAGTATAACAAATGCGATCCTCGCAGCTATGGTCACGTGATGGCGTATTGACCTATCACTGATTTGAATCTAAATAACCTATCTAATATTATTATGACAGCTCATAGCAAAAGCTGTAGGATCTTTACATGATATATCATAATATATTTGGGTGAATTATGTATTGTACATGTTGTAGTGAAATATGTGTACCATAGAATGTATTCATGATTAAATTTGATATCTGTATGAACATCATTGTGAGAAAGAACTCTTTTATTCAAATGATAGTCCGTTTCCATATGCCTGTTTTCTGAAGTCCAGATTAACTTTGGTCATGGTCTAATTCTGTGCTGAAACCCTATGGGAAGCACAAAATGTCAAAATTGTTTTACATTGTATATTTCTTATGTTTACTATGCCCTTAAAGTTGCTATTTTAATTGTTATTCCAAGACATATCTGAATGATTTGAGTGTTGCATGAGATTATAAATTGATTGGTAGAGTTAGAGAATCGTGCCACACTCGCATCTGGCTTTCCATAGTTAAACCACAACTTTAGACCAGAGTGCAATTGAAAGGTCAAGTCCACCCCAGAGAAAAGTTGATTTGAATAAAAAGAGAAAAATGCAACAAGCATAACACTGAAAGTTTCATCAAGATCGGATGTAAAATAACAAAGTTATGACATTTTAAAGTTTTGCTTCATTTCACAAAACAGTTATTATGCACATCCTGGTGGATATGTAAATGAGGAGACTGATGACGTCATTCACTTACTATTTCTTTTGTATTTTATTATATGAAATTGGGAATATTCTATTTTTCTCATTGTCAAGTGAAACAATGATTAAAAAGATGAAATATTGTATAATTCAAACAATAAAAACAAAAGAAATAGTGAGTGAAGGACATCATTTGAGTTGAGCATATCACTGTTTTGTGAAAAATAAGCAAAACTTAAAATGTCATAACGTTCTTAGTTTACATCTGATTTAGATGAAATCTTCAGCGTTGTTTTATAATTTTTCTTTAATTCAAATCAACATTTTTCTGGGGTAGACTAGACCTTTAAACCAGAGCTCAGAATACAGGTCTATGAGTCTAGATGTCCTTCAGTCAGTCCATCTTTCTGTCCATTTGTTCCAAGTTTGTTCATTTGCCACTTGGGATTTACACCCCTTGGATTCAATCCTGTTTTCACTTATCCCCGCCTTGCCCCAACCACACCCCTATCCCGAGACATGCGATGGCATGGTTTATTTTAAACATCAGAAAGTCTTTGTACTTGGCCGATAGAATGTGCTGTTTCATATAATTTGAAACGGGTGGTTTCAAGCATTACGGACAACATAATTTGTCATGTGTTGACATAGCAACTCACCTTTGATGTATATGATGGGAAAATCTCCCGGGGGGGGGGGGGGCACTTCCATTGACGAGTGGATACCATGCGCGACCATGGGGTCTCGAAAAGCACCCTTAAGTAATTTCCATATTTTGAAAATCATGCACCCCTTAACAAGTATTGGCGTGTGAAACCCTACCCTTAACAAGGAAACAAAATGATACTCTTGGCAAATATTCACTGAAATGAACCCCTAAACAAGTAGAGGAATATTTTATTGTTATGTCACGGGTCATTTGGTCGTCAGTTTTACCTTATGCACATCATTTGGTTTAGTACGACTCCACCTTCCACACCTCGCGCAAATCGGACTCTAAACACGTAGTGCTGGGGCAAAAAGGACATCCTTTATGAAACATTTTAATTTTGTTTTATCATCCCCGCAAATTTGACCCTAAACACGTAACTTTCCTAGCGAAATAGATACCCTTTTTTCATTATTTTTGTGTTTTCGACACCCTTATCACGTTACGTACGTAACGTGCCCTATCTTGAAAAAGACATCCTTTTTACGTGTTTTTGTGGTCGCGCATGGTAGGGGAAGGCGGGGTAAGTTGTGACAGTTTTTGCTTTTTGCATGTTAGAATTGATATAATTAATAATCTTGTCGAAATAAGTACCTTGCCTTGATATTTAATTCTTCTGAAATATTTTCCACCTATAGGCCTATATAACTTTCTATCCCCACACTGAAAGTCATTGTGACCTTTGAAAAAAACGATGTCAAATGGCTCAACTTGCCCCATATATGGGGTAAGTTTGAGCCACCTTCTGGGGTAAGTTGAGCCACAAAAACTATGTACAAAATGTATTGGGGAGAACCAGCATGTCATTTTTTTGTTTAAAGTCTTTTCACTTGCTAATTCTCTATGAATACTAACATCCTGTAAAAGGAAAAGAGCAGTCATGTAAATTTGCTCCTTTCAGCCTGCATTTCAATCGATTTTTATGGTTTGTTTGTTTTTTAAGATACATTACCATAGGAATTACCATGGCTCAAGTTGCCCCATGCTGTTTGGCTCAACTTACCCCAGTCCGAGCTTAGTGCGATAATTTTGTATCCACACATTTATTATGCATCCATCATATAAAAGACTATGACAAGAATGAAGATCCATACCTGGACTAATAATGTTGTTATCATGCCATGTGTGTTTATAAAGCACTTATCTATTTCACACTCTTTTTTACTTTTTTGGCTGAAATTCATATTTTTCCCTCTAAAAAACTACTTTTTGTTTCAAAGTTGGAAACAATGTGGTGGGGTTAGGGGTTATGCTATGGGTCATCAATACATGACACCACCGCAATGTCTGACTCATTCATTATTGGCCTGGGGCTGGTGGCTCAACTTGCCCCTATGCTCAACTTACCCCGCCTTCCCCTTTCCACTCGTCAATGTAAGTGCCCCCCCGGGGGGGGATCTACAATTGATCATGTCATCCTCTGACTGGACAGCAGGATTCTGAATTGGTGGGATATAATTCAGTGTTATAATACGTATGCGCGGCGCATTATTGTGTCAACTGGTAATTCACGTACTCTCTCATTCAAGACTAGAAGATTCTGGCAAATAAAAAAATTATCAAAAGTTTTGATTACAAAGTATCATTTTCAACGTTTCATTGGCCAACAGTATGTCACCCCAAAATAAAACGCTGCTAATCTCATAAAACGACCCGTTATTTTCCCCATCGACCTTATAATCATGTGAAAGCCCCCCTCCCCACTCAAAGATCTCTCTCGCCATCCCATCCCTATTGTAAAATGTTAAAATGCCCCCCCCCCCTTTACCGGTAAACCCTTTCTATCAGCAGACACCGCACCTTCTGGCCAAGTTAGAAACCAGGTACGATTCCACAACTAATTTTTCATTGTGTAGACATATTTTTAATGGCATTATTGTATATTATGTATGCACTCGTATCAAAGTCCAAATGGATAATTGGCATTTATCACCACACACTAAAAGTTTCAATCTGCAATTAGGTCGGGGGGGGGGGGTAGTAGCGTGGGTCATGTGTAGGGCTGGGGCATGGCTCATGCCTGTAATATGGGTACCATGCCCGATATAGCTTCTCTGTCAAGACAGGGAGGGTGGGGCAAGTTTAACATTAAGAGCACGGAGAAAAGGGAAAGATACTTCCTCTCGTAAAAAGGCACACCCCAAAAAGAAAAGGATCTTATCTCCCAAAATCAACCCTTTGTCAGTCCATAGACCTATGGTCATTCGCGCAATCACAGGAAACATTCATGATCATCGTGATGATGATGGTGGTCGTGGTGTTGGTCATTTGGTGAGAATGATGATAACGATTTATAATAATGGATCATTGATATGAAGGATATCAATAATGTTTATAAGACTGTTACCATGGTAACTATCTCCACATTATTATTCCCTTTACCAACGCCACTAGCAATCATCACCATCATCATCACCATCAGTCATCATCATCATCATTATTTTCATCATTATCATCATCATAATCATCATCAACATCATCATCATTATCATCGTCGTCATCATCATCATCATCATCCTCACCATCATCATCACCATCACCATCAACATCCCCATCATCATCATCCTCACCATCATCTTCGCCACCATCATCATCACAACTTTTCAGATGGTAACAATTTCGTCAATTCCTCAATTCAAGGAGGGTTTGTGAAAAGGGGAAAGTACCTTTATCCCCTTTGGATCCGCCCAATAGGGAATGGGAAAATGATATCAAGTATAAAGTGACATATAGCAGGAAGCAATAGCGAAGTTCAATTCAACCACACTGTCTTCATGGTCAAATATGGTATTTTGTAGTTTCCTCTTATAGGATATAATGGATGCACTATACATGTACAATACGGATATATTACAATTAAACAAATAAAACAAATGCTTTCCCAAAGCAGAAAGGATAGTAAAATGCCATACAAAAAGGCCTATTACATGCCTATACGTTGATAAATATTGTAGCAATCGGGACGGGGATAATAAAAGGAAATAGATATAGATCATCTGGTAATTTTACATGATACAAAACGTAAAGCAAAGTTAATCAAATACAATTATGGAGTGGATCATGACATGTCATGACGTACATTTCATATGTGTATGTGCTCGTGGGTAGGCCTATATATTTCTATTTGGGCTTATATACCCGGTACCCGGGGGGATTATAAATTGACCGTACGGTTTATTCATGGAGCAGTACTGGTTTATTACTGTCTTGAGCAGATGCTGAGGGAGTATGTCTTATGCAAAATAATTTAAAGTATCCCTGATACGAATTCTATCTCCCACCCAATCCGGTATTCGATATGAACATACTATTGGAAATGGATTTTGCTCAGCCGCCCATAGTTTTGCGCATGCAGGAAGTGCCGGGGGGGGGGTAAGAGTTAGAAGCGAGCTGGAGCGAACCCCGGGGGAGGAAGCAACTAGATAGGGCCTAATCATGGGTGGATTTTCGTTGCATTTTCAAATCAGAACTGACGTATATCATGCACATATTGCTTTATTTTCACTCAAATTCGTAGTATAACAGAAAAACCTTTTACAAAAGTCTACAATATTCTACCTTCAATGGAAGTGCTGCTCCAGGGGCTCCAAGATATAGAAGACAAGCGAACATACGTCTCCACTTCCCTCTGATATCTTTATTTGTCCGATTGTTCCGTCATTATTTCATTATGGAATTATCCGGGTAATACCCCAATACCCCTTCCAATGCCGTATCACTTTTGGGATGATTCCGGATTAATAATTAGTTTTAAATCTACCACAGATTTGCTTTGGCTGCCAATATGAAACTGAATAAATAGCTTACAGCAACTGTGTTCTGTATAACAAGTTTTATCAACATGATCAAAGGGACAAGTCCACCCAAACCATTAGTTGATTTGAAGAAAAGGAGAAAAATCAAACAAGCATAGCACTTAAAATTTCATCAAAATCGGATGTAAAATAAGAAAGTTATGACATTTTCAAGTTTCGCTTAATTTCACAAAATATTCATATTCACATCCTGGTCAGTATGCGAATGAGGGAGCTGAAAACATCACTCACTCACTATTTCTTTTGTATTTTATTACATGAAATATGAAATATTCAAATTTTCTCCTCATTGTCCTGTGAAACAAAGTTTTATTTTGCCCTGAACATGTTAAATTACCATTATTTAACATTTTATGTTTTAGTCAAGTTGGTCTTTGTTGTCAAATCTGTAAAAATTTAAATATTGTATAATTCAAACACACACACAAAAAAAGAAATAGTGAGTGAGGGACATTATTGATTCTCTCATCGTGCATATAACTATTTTGTGACAAATAAGCGAAACTCTAAAATGTCATAACTTTTTTATTTTACATCCGAGTTTGATGAAATTTTCACCATTATTATTTTCTGATTTTTCTCTATTGATTCAAATCAACATTTTTCTGAGGTGGACGTGACCTTTAATACCTCCCAGGAACTTAAAAAGGGGGTAATAGTGGGAGAGATCAAAATAAAGAATAAACCCGATCTGTTTTGGTTGAAATCACAAACCGTAAAAAGGACAAAAGTTCAGAATCGGGGCACTCCCTTTATGTTTCACGGTTTAGAGGGCCGCCATAAATGAATGGAATTTATCGTTATTCCACAGATCCCCCCCCCTAAGTCTCTATGTCTCAATCAGACTTTGAAAGTAGGAAGTAACTGTGCGATATAAACACAACCCAAACTGTACTTGTCTTTTTCGGATATATACAGTGTTGTGTGGAGCGATCATGTAGGAGTTGTTCCAGTGCAATAGGAAGAAATATCTTTCAATACTGAGAGTTAACCATCGTGTTAAAGCCCCGGGTTAAAGCACCAAGTGATATATGGATTACTATTGCCCTTCTTCGTAAACACAAGACCATCCTACGTTCAGGTAAGTACACAATTATCATGCTTATTTAACCACTTTATATTAGACTAGAATGGCTTAAAGCATTTACTATACATTAATGACTTGATATTAGTGAAATAACGCTCAAATGCAATAATCTTCATTCGAAATATTGTCTATACTACATATAGCTAGTGGATAGAATTAAAAATATTATCGAGCAGAGTTATAACATTCACAGTGTTCGTTGTTTGATAATGGAAAATTGTTTCCATGCCGAGTCAGAATTGCCTGACATAGCAGTTTCTTAAGGGATAACATTAGGCTCGTTGGGGGGGGTGCAGGCAGTCTTTAGAAGAAGTCCGCAAGAAAGCATATGAGGAAGTACAAGTGAATATTAAAGCCAAACGTAAATCTCCTTACACTATTTGATTAGGTTGTTTGGTATTGACATAGATACATTCCAATCATGAAATCGATAAGGAGTGAATTTGTAGCAGAAAGGGAGGAGGGGAAGAAGAAGGGGAAGCAGAAGAAAAAAAAGAAGAAGGAGGAGGAGAAGAAGAAGAAGAAGCAAAAGGAAAAAAAGAAGAAGGAGGAGAAGAAGAAGTAGGAGAAGCAAAAGAAAAAAAGAAGGAGGAGGAGAAGAAGAAGAAATAGAAGGGGAAGCACAAGAAAAAAAGAAGAAGGAGGAGGAGGAGAAGAAGAAGGAAAAGAAGCAAAAGAAAAAAAGAAGGAGGAGAAGAAGAAGGGGAAGCAAAATAAAAAAGAAGAAGAAGAAGAAGGGGGGGGGGTAGAAGAAAAAAAGGAGAAGAAAAAGAGGAAGATGAAAAGAAAGAAAATTAATAAGAAGAGAAAGCAGAAGAAAAAGAAGAATAAGAAGGGGAAGAAGAGGAATAAGAATATCTGTATCTCATATCTCATATCTGTTTTTAAAACCGACCTATTGGTTGGTTCAAATATCAACCGATGGACAGTTGGTTAAAAAAAATGCATGTAAAAATTAATAGGATTTTTTTTAACCAACATACTTCAACCAATTTTTGGGGTTGTTTAATCAAAATTTTCTGAGGGTGTAGATTCATAAGCTGTAACAGCGAAGGAAATTTCATAAGGCCATATCACTTCAATGATACACGAGACCATAAAAAACATCCTGCATCTCTTAATCAGTGTTAATTGCTAGAGAATCGCTGATACATTTATTAAAACCTCATTCCCGTCGTGCAATCCGTTACGAACGCGACGATTGGCCTTTCATAATTGATAGCGAAAATTTTTGAACCATTCATTTTTTTTTTCTTCGATCAATACGATTGCCACGACTGATCTCGGCCTTTTCTTACAAAGAGTTATGATTGATCCAATCAATCGTAACTATATGGAAATCCATCAGTGTCATAACCTTTTCTACAGCAAATTTGAAGAAAGTCCTTTGTAAACAAAGAAGAACACACCAAATTGTCAAGAAATCAATGAATGTATGGATATACATATCTAGATTTTTTTTGAACAAATATGCATTCTATATGTTGACTTTGCTGGCTTTCCATAGTTGCGATTGATCAGATCAATCGCAACTCTTTGTAAGACGGGGCCCTGATCTGACACGATCTGATACAAACACTACGATTACTCCATGATTAATAAGATCACCGTTTCAATCGTAGCGCAAATCATGACAGTGGAAATTAGGTATATTAATCATAATCATAATAATTTCTGTCCTCGTCCAAAGGTCAGTTCCGCTCTGAATTCATGACTTTTTTCATTTCCTCGCAGAATGTCCCGTTGCTTGACAAATAAAACATGAGTTCCGTTTACTTGACAGCGGATCTGTGAGAAAATTGACATTTATCTCCGAATTTGTTTTATTTCCTTATTTATGATGAAAATAAAAGAGCAAGCTTAACATGCTTAATGATATTGTGGTACAATTGATTCTTCGATCTTGTTTTGTTATTTTATACGCCTACGTATCATATTCATGATATTTATACAATGATGTAGAGCGTTGTGGCCCAGTGGATAAGTCTTCGGGCTTTGAAACAGAGGGTAGTGGGTTCGAATTCCAGCCATGGCGTAATTTCCTTCGACAAGAAATTATCCACATTGTGCCGCAGTCGACCCTGGTGAGGTGAATGGGTACCCGGTAGGATTCATTCCTTGAATGCTTTAGCGCCTATTAATATGGCGGCCTAGCTACAGCCGGGATAATTATGATACCAAGTATCAAAGTGCAGTTGAGTATATGCACATAGTAACTGCGCTATATAATTGGACGTATTATTATCATTATGTCATGAATGGTAGTAAAAATGATGAGTATAGCTGTGAAAACATTAATGTTAGTAATGGTGGTATTGGTGGTGATTAAGATGATGATAATGGTAATAATAATGATAGCGGCGATGATGATGATAACAGTATAAGTACCAATGATAATAACAATGCCAATAATATTCCTGACAATACCTGTAAATAATTATAGTAATGACATTTAGAACTACGGATATAATTGCATACCCGACCGAGGGTGATGAATGTAATGCATAAAAGAATGTACATACAAATCAATAAATTATGTTAATGATAGTAGTATAAAACTAACGATGATAGCCATGATTATAAACACCCATAAAAGATACAAAATTATCTTTCATATTAAAAGGAAACCAAACAAATTTCTCATCATACTTACAATAATAGTGATCTTTTATTCAATTTGAACTTAATTATCAGCAGACATTGTGCATGAAGTTGACCTCACACTGAACTATACATTCCCAATAACAAGCGATTCAATTTGTCTATTAGCTATGAAATTTGGCCTAAATGATGAAAATCCACGGTTTTGCAAATATTTTTCACCTGCAGTGCCCCTGGATGGAAGTGGTGCGTGGGTTTTGGAAATCTATTTTCACTCTTTTACGTGGGCAAGCATTTCTATCTGGGCCCCGTTGCAGAAAGAGTTGCAATCAAATGCATCTTTAAAAATTAGGCGCAACTCCATTCTCAACCAATCAACAGCGCGCATTTTGGACTTGCGATTGATTTTTTGACTTGCGTTTAAACGCAGCTCTTTCTGCAACGGGCCCCTGAAGTGACTTTGGCGAGTCAATTTGATTTGAAGATCAGTAATAATTTCAAGTGTACAGTGTGAATACACAGGGCAGCTGTATATAGCTCGTTGGAAAAACCACATCCTTGAAAATAATATTTAATACCCCATACTGCAAATAAGGAATATAATAATCACCCTTCCGAATGGAGTGCTTGGAGGACTTAAGTACCCCCAAAACGGAAAGTCCGCCCCGACGCCATGTTAGTTTTAATAAAACAAAAAATACTGTAAGCAATAGCAATGCATAATGCAAGTTAAACGCAAAAGAAAAATATTGAGAGATGGCGGAGCTAACATTGCATGCACGGTCCTAATGTTGAGAACCGTTCTTCAAACTACTATAAGAAATTTGAACTAAAACGTTTTAGTTTTCAGGATAAATCATTTGATAGACCGTTCTATAAAAAAATAATATTTAGTCATCATAAACTTTGAATTTTAGGAATTTATGATTCATAATACGTAATTCACTTATCTATAATTTAGAATCTATAATTTTGAATTTTTATGGTTTAGAATTTTTTATTGTAAAATTTGCATTTTGGACTTCGAATAATAAATTTTGCTTTGGAACTGAAAACAAAATAGATTTTTGCGTATATGGACTTCTAATTTGTTTTGAATACCGGGTTTTGATTTTTAAATAGATATAAAATTTGAAATACCTGACTTAAGAAAAATGAAAATCAATTGAATGTGAATTGACCGGTTTAAAATGAGTTTAGATAACCATGTAATTCTCATTTCTTTTGGTCTTCCAGATTTCCGTGGTCCTTCTCTATAAACTACCATGCCGCTCATCAAGCGCGAGGTCGAACCCGTACTCGTCAGCCAAGTCGACATCGGGAAGGAGGTCAAGGACGAACTCGAGTGCGTCAGCAACTTCACCCTGGCCAGCATCATCCGCCAGTTGGGCAATCTGGGCAAGCATGCCGAGGACATCTTTGCCGATCTCCTCAGCGAGGCGACATCGCTGACCCAACGGGCCAAGTCCGTACAGGATCGCCTGGACAAACTGAATACTACCTTTGAGAAGCTTGATCCGATGACAGATTCGGGTAAGGTTATTTCATCGCCACCCCACCCCTGGTTTCCCCAAACCAGGATCGGAGCCAGGGGAGGGGCTCAGGGTCCGCACCCTTAGAAAGGGGGGGGGGGAGGAGATTATAAAGGACAATATATGAGAGTGTAAAAACATGGATACCAAAGCGTCAACATGGTCAAGGGGGGGGGGGGTGAGTTGGTTCCCGCTGGTCAGTCCTGGATCCATCGCAGGCCTCAACCCCGAGTTCAACTTAGCATAGAATAAATAAATAAATAAATCCCAGCCATGGCGTAGTTTCCTTCAGCAAGAAATTAATCCACATTGTGCTGCACTCAATCCAGGTGAATTGGTACCTGGCAGGAATTTATTCCTTAAAATGCCGAGGGCGTAAAAGCTGCTTGAGCTATACAGCCAGAGCCAGAGTAATAATATCTAAGTCCTTTGGAAACGCATAGAGACGTTATTTATCATGTGTTATGCGCTATACAAGAACTGACTATTATTATTATTATTGAATAAATATGGAATCGTGCTTTTTTGAGTCAAATTTGGGGTTACAATTATTTCGAGTGTTCGTTTTCATAGAGGAAGACATCGTCCCTCCCACCTCGATTCCGCACCACCATCCACAACCGCGCCGTTAATGCATGGAGCCGAGTGCGATACTGGAAATGCAGAGCACGCTTTTTTTTTTCAGATAGGTGCCGCACTACTGGGATCCCAGGATTATCAAAATGGGGGCATATTTTCCCGAGGAAAATTTGACAAGCCAAAAACAAAACAAAACAAAAAACAGGTTCTCGCTTTCAAAGAAAGGGGGTGGGGGTCACACTTGTGTAGAACGGCGAATTTACATTAAAAATCTTGATTATGCCTCTCAAAGGGGGGGGGGGGGAGCACGGGCCGGATGTGCCCCCCTGGATCCGCCAGTGCCCCGCCCACACAATCATAACCATGAACAAGATCCGCTATGAAGGGGCAACGAATACCATCTGATAATGGAATAGGCCTAATGATGGTATACGTTTATGTAATCCCACAGGGCAATTCTGATTAAAAACATCTCCATCAATATTTAATGATCATATCGGAGGCACTTGACATTGAGATTAAACGGAGATTAAATCGGTGAAGGATGCGCAGGAAGCATTTTCGCCCGACATAGCGGCGTACATGCACTGATGCCCGAAGTAATTAATCGTCAGTCAAGGGACAAGACAATGTCGAGAGACGGGTTAAACAGAGTTTAAGTAAAATACTTTTGAAGAAGCAAGGTATTAAATAATTTAAAGTGATATCCGTCCAGGATGAAAAGCACTCGTCCTCACACATGCATCCATCACCCCTGAAGCAACTTAATATTCGTGACGTATGGAGAGACTGAGGTACGCATGGGGGAGGGGGGTGAGGTTCTGGAACCCAAAATATTTCAAGACCAAGATAAAAAGAGAGAAAAGAAAAAAAGGATAAAAAGTGAAATATGATACTTTTTACTCAATATGTCAAAGGCTAAAGTAGATTTTTGTATTAAAATATTAATTTTTTGCTTGCTTGCTTTGCTAGCAGTTTATATATATATATATACACACACAGTTGAGAAGTTTACATATACCCAGGAAATTCAAAGAAAAGTTGACACTTGCCAAACGTCATGAAATTTACTAAATGTTATAAAATATTTGTGCTATCAAAACGAATTTGTTATGAAACAAATGAGTATGTCACGCACCTTCATCACATTGTTTTGTCATCAGGAGCTGAAAATATATAGGTGTCATTTTGCCCCCCCCCCAAAAAAAAAAAAAAAATCTTTATATTTTAGACAAATTAAAAATAAAAACTTGACAAAAACATTTCATATTTGTGCTGGTTACTTCTCAACACAAACATTTAAGATTACAATTTTTGTTCAGTGGTAACACATCATGATAAAAAATGTAATATAAATCATAGATTTAACATCTATGTTTCTATAAAAAAAAGTTTGGCATTATAATAACAAACAATAGAACACGAATGTGTTAAATGTATTTTAGATAATTGAATTAAAAAGATTTGGTGTATATTTTGGCGAAAATAAACCCATAAAAAAGTATGCAAATCTGAGTTTGGCTATTATTTCCTACCAACTCCCAATTTTACACAATGCATATTTGACATCATTCAAAAGATCACTTATTTCTCTTTAAAATGAGACCATGCTTTTAATGATCATGCCATCATGAAAAGAGCAAGATTCAAAAGTGTTGGATGGGGTCTGAATTGAAAAGCTGCAAAACGAGCAAAAAATGTTTGAAAATCTGAGTTTGGCCATTAATCTCTCCGAACTCCCAATTTTACACAATGCATATTTGACATCATTCAAAAGATCATTTAATTCTCTTTAAAATGATACCATGCTTGTCATGATCATGCTTTCACGAAAAGAGCAGGATTTAAAAGTGCTGGGTGAGGTCTGAATTGAAAAGCTGCAAAACGAGCAGAAATAGTCATGAAGGGTCAATACAGAACATGATTCTTTTGTCTGTGTCAATTCTTGTGGTTTATGGTTCTGCGTAGTAACATGCATGGTTTGAAATACCCATGTTTTTTTCTCACGTGTTTGCTTGTGCATAGGTATGTTTGATTGCCTGTTAATGTTGACGTTAAGGTGCATAAACAATCAAAAGAAACCGCTGAGAAACTCACTCATCACCACGGAAACAAAAGTACAGTGACTTTCAATATTGTGTCATTTTGCAAGTTTTGAATTTTGACTTTGCCCCACATTTCAAGGCACTGCACCTCCATGTGAACCATAATCATATCATATAGGGTATCATTTTAAAGAAAATTAAATAATCTATTCATTAATATTAATTACACATTGATATTTTCTAAAACAGAGGAGGGGATATTGATCAAACGCAAAAGAAACCGCTGAGAAACTCACTCATCACCAGAGAAAAAAGAACAGTGACTTTCAATATTATGTCATTTTGCAACTTTTGAATTTTGACCTTGTCCTATATTTCAAGGCACTGCACCTCCATGTGATCCATAATCATGTCATGTAGGGTATCATTTTCAAGAGAATTAAATGATCCTTTCATGAATATTAATCACACATTGATATTTACTAAAACCGAGGAGGGATTATCAATCAAAATCGGATTTCCAAACTTTTTTTGAGGAGTTTATTTGTAAATTCGCAATACATAAAGTAGAAATTGAAAATGTCTGGGATCCCCCAATCATTACCATGAACAAGATCCGGTTTGTGGGTCAATGAATACTGATTACGGTCATGACGGTACAGACATAATGATTGTATTCGTTAATGCAATCCCACAGGCCAATTCCTTCCGATTCAAAACCTCTGAATGATCATATCGGACGCACTTGACATTGAGATTAAATCGGTGACAGTTATTTCGCCTAACATAGCGGCGAACATGCACCGATGCCCGAAGCGAACCATCTTCATCACGGAAAAGTGTGTTACTTTTCAATGGAAAATGGGTTAGACAAAGTTTAAGTAGAATATCATATACAATATACAATGATTGAAGAAGCGATGTATTAATCAATTTAAAGTGAAAACCGTCCAGGAGGAAGAGTAAGTTTAACCCGACGTGCATCCGTTATGCTTGAAGCAACTGAATTAATATTCTTGAAGTATGGAGAGAGTACAGGCATATTCGGTTCGGGGATGGAGAAGGGGGAGGGGGGCCTTGCCATACACCTGGGGGACTTGGAGGCCATGGACATCAAAAGTTCAACGATCATCAAGAAAAAGGAGAAAAAGAAAGAAAAAGGAAAGTGAAAGGGGTGAAACATGATATCATTTTCTGAATATTAAAGTCTAACACAAAATTAGATTTTTGTATCAAAAAGGTCAAATTTTTGATCGCTTGCTTCGCTCGCAGCTTATTATAATATAGAAATGGGACATGAACCCCCACTTGGCGAAAAGTTGTGCACTTTCCTTTTGGAAAGCAGAGACCTCCCTTTGTAACAATAGTTCACAATTGTTTAGTGAGGAGGAATGCTGATGGATATTTTCCTGAGGCGGGACTTTCTTTCTGTCTTGCAAAATATCTGCAATACAACAGCGACCGATATAATTGCATGAGAGGCTCTCTTTATAAAGAAAAAATATACATTAATTTTGTCGCATTTACTTTTATCATCATTACATTATTGTTTTATCCTACATGTATTGTGAAATTGTTATTGTAAATACATACATTTCAGCTTTTTAGCTGTAATCCTACTTGTATGGTTTTTTTTACTTGAAATAACTAAAACATGAAATGCAATAAAACGAATTACATTTCTTTCAATATATATTTTCTTCGGTGATGTCCAAAGACCCTCTATTTTGTTCATTTTCTGGAACCGCTCTTTGCATGAATTTTTGGGCCATCTTCTATTGCAACTTCTTTTATTGAAATATCTTACTGGCATTGATTCCTCTGAAAATAAGTATGTTTCCCCAATCTTATTTCATTCACAGTATCCCTGAGGGATATCAACACCCGGTTGGCCTTCCAAAGCTCTCTCATTCTCGACGCTGAGGTCGTTTCTTCTCGTACCATGCCCTCAGCGATGAAGTCGACATACACACGATGTGAGCAGCCCCCACCGTTGTCAATTCTCAACAAATTCAGGTAAACCACCCTTTACATCCTACATCACGGAAAGGAGAATAAAATCCTGGCGAGAATAATTTTTAATCAACAGAGAGGGTAGAAAGAAGCATATTAAAAAAAAAAAACTTCCATCAAACTCAGGGACGAAAAGGGAAAGTTATGCTAAAGTTTGAAAAGTCTACACTGAAGTTACTCTCATTGGCAATGTCTACTTCAAGTGACAGGTCTACGAATCCCCATATGTTTTATACAGTAAAATACTTTCACAGCTATCTTAGAAGAGGCTGCTTGCATACTTCTGAACTCAAGATAGGCTGGTATCATGGGGAGTTATTTCACACGACAAAGGGACATTGTGCGAATTTCCTGTAGGAAAATGTATGACATCAATGAATTTCCATACAGTTGAGGTTGATGGCATCATTGCAACTTTTTGTAAGACCATGGACCTACACAGCAAAAACTGTGGTGTAAACTGGTATACATAGAGGACCACACCAGTTATTTTACACCGGTGTTAAATTGGTGGTGTTAGTTTTACACCTATAGGTGTCATTACAACACCTACGGTTGTTACATTTACACTCTGGTGTTATGTTCAATATAGGTATTATTTTAACACCTCAGGATGTGGTCCTGTATTAACACCAATTGGTGTCAGTTTTAACACCACAGTTTCTACAGTGTACAGAGTAGTAGTTCCATGGTAAGATGGAGCCTAGGGCTCCATAACCATGGTAACATGGAGCCTAGGGCTCCATAACCATGGTAACATGAAGTTTTGCAATCAATCAAAATCATCGATGCATGTGCATTTTGTTAAAAACACTGACTACGCACCAATCAGAATGGTGGTTTCATATAAATTTGCTGTCCGTCACGAACAGGACTTGAAGTGACGCTAATTATGTGACATACTGCCTCTGATGCAAAGATACTCAAGTTTCAATCAATGATTCAATGCTTATTTTTTTTTTTTTCAATTCTAGACAAGACGGCAAGGATGGTCTAAAGCTCTACACAGATCCAAAATTCTTCTTTGAACGATGGAAAAACGAACAGCACAAAGATATCGATAAGAAGAAAAAGAAGAAAAAGGTGGGTAATTGGTGACTCGACATATCTGTGATCATAATTTCGATCGTTATAAAGACCTCGTCACAATAATTGCTCGTTATCATAATGAGTTGAAAAATAACTATTGGAGAATAGGGATCGTGTCCGTCCGCAAGAGGTGCCGGGATGAAGGGAGTTACTCCCAAGAAATGTAAAAAGTATTCTTTTTGTTTTTGCAAATTTTTCGCTTAAATACTCCAAAAGTGTGCACCAAATCCTTTCTTTTCAGCATTTGAATAGAAAAACAAACAACGGGTCGGTCGCTTCGATCCATCATCATGATTATGTTTCCTCAATGTTTCATATTCTTGTCTGCTAATTTTGCGAAAATAAGGGGGGGGGGAGTAAGGTTATTATGTTATTGCTTATTTGAAAAAAATACGATTAACATATTCTGAAAATATATTTTCATATCACTGTGTGCGCTTTGACCCATTTGAGATTTCAAGTGAGACATTCGCTCGACGAAAGGCCAGATGAAGATCAAGTCCAAGAATTTCAATCACAGTCCATAGTCGTAGGCAGCTGGGATGTATAGGCCTAATTCTTGTTATTTTTCCTCAACCGAAATCTTAATTTAAGTTGTCTACTCTTTTATGTTATCTCCGTTTCACAGAAAAGACCACACTCCAGCAATGTGAGCAAACCTAAGAAAGTTTTGACAACCAAAGAGAAATTCAAAGACCAAGCTCTGGGGATAGAATTCGCGGAGATGGAACGAGAGAAAAGGGAGCGAGAAAAGAAGGCTTCCGGCGCCACTTCGCCAGATGCCGAGTCTCCAGAAAAGAGGAACAGCCAAGGAAAATCCCTAAATGCTAGCCCCGTCACCACCCCGTCGAGAAGGGCTCCTGGTACCCCAGACTCCGTACGGAAACCTGGCATGGCTCCACCTCCTGCACCGGGGCCTCCTCCCCCGCCCACTTTCCCGAGTGGAGGCGTGGATGACTCGGGCGACCTCCCGCTCCCTCCGCCTCCGCTTGAAGATGACAGCACTTACTCGGAGGTAGGGGACTTGCCGCCGCCTCCTCCCATTGATGGCGGCGCTCCAGCCCCGCCATCGATGGCTCCAGGGGCTCCACCTGTACCTGCTCCTCCGCCCCCTATGCCTTCATCAGCTGGACCTGCACCTCCACCACCGCCGCCACTTCCAGGTACGGTTCAAACACTGTGACCGAAAAAAAAACAACACTTTCTGATGATACAGCGTGGAAAAGTTTGTAGACTCTTTCTCATTCTTTGTTCTATTTTATCATCTTTATCTCCATTCGGTTCTTCTCCGTTAAAAAATAATTGCCGTCATCACCACAATTATTATTATCGTCATCAATAAAAAGGCTTTAATTCAATTATCAATGAATTCAACCTCTTCCATTCTTTACTATATTCTAGTATCTATATCTGATCATTATTGCCTCCAGTTTCGTCATCAGCATTGTTTGAAATATTTTGATATTTGATATACCTATAATAACCCAAACAAGACTAACACTGGAAGAATGTTATTAATGCTGCATAGATTTGACGAATTTTTATGAATACTTTCGCCTTCGTAGTCATCATCATCATATTCAGCGTCGTCAGCACCACCATTATCGTCATATCATCTCAATCTTCATAATTCTAACCACAATCTATATCGTTTTAAAAAAAAAATCACCATCTTTACCATCACCTATGTATATCATCTTTATCACCATCATCATCGTCATCATCATCATTATTACTACCTTCAGCATCAGCACTACTCCGTCTCAATCATTATCATAATTATGGTCATGATGATAGTGATGATCATGCCATCATCTTGATCATCTTTACCTCCACTACTATGTCATCACCATGTTCATCATCATCGTCGTAGTCATCAACATCATAATCATCATATCATCATCGTCTTCGTCATCATATTATCATCGTCATCGTCATCATATTATCATCGTCATCATCATCATCATCATATTATCATCGTCATCATCATCATCATATTATCATCATCATCATAATCATCATCATCGTCGTTGTAATTGTCATCACCGTCATCGTCACTAATATATTCTTATTCTCATCATTCAGCTGCTGGAGGGCCACCGCTACCGCCACCAACACCCAGACAGAGTGGGACAACCAACAACCCAAGACCAACTACTGCTGTGTCCCAAGTCACGGGGGCACGAGACGATCTCCTATCAGCAATTAAACAAGGTTTGTATTACCCTGGTGATACCCCCCCATATTCCTCCAAATGACAATTTGAAATAACAGTGGTAATGTGTAAATACCGCTGAAATAGGCAGTAAAAATAATATAACAATATCCTTCATATTTTATATGATTTATACGATCTTAAAGGACAAGTCCACCCCAGAAAAATATAGATGGAATAAATAGAGAAAAATCTAACAAGCATTTTGCTGAAAATTTCATCAAAATCGGATGTAAAATAAGAAAGTTATTTTTCAAAACAGTGATATGCACAACTCAGTGACATGCAAAATGAGACAGTCGATGATGTCCCTTACTCACTATTTCTTTTGTTTTTATTGTTTGAATTATACAATATTTAATTTTACAGATTTGGCAATAAGGACCAACTTGGTTGAACCATATGGAATTAAACAATGCTAATTGCACTTGTTCAGGTAGAAATTAATCGTTGTTTCACATAACAAGGAGAAAATTGGAATATTTCATATAATAAAATACAAAAGAGATAGTGAGTGAGTGATGTCATCAGTCTCCTCAATTGCATTCTTACAAGAATATGAGAATATAACTGTTCTGTGAAATTAAGCGAAACTTTAAAATGTCATAACTTTCTTATTTTACATCCGATTTTGATGAAATTTTCAGTGTTATGCTTGTTGGATTTTCTCTTCTTATTTGAATCAACTTTTTGTTGGGGTGGACGTGCCCTTTAAGATGTTACACAATGCAACACACTCGAAGAATGGAGGGTAGGGGGGCATTCGGGGAATTTCATCTTTCCCTCGTCAACAGCTCAGGGGAATAACGAATCTCGGATCATATGATTGGATGATAATCCAATCATAATTTTTTTTTCGTAACCATGGTACGCATTCCTGCATCCTATCATCAACATAATTTTGTTACTGACATCACATCCTTTCTAGCACTTTACAATATAGCTTTCTGTCCAGTACAACCCCCGTTTGATTATAGGATAAAAAATATATAGTTTTTACATGTTTCAGTCACTCCGCTGCGTTAAAGTACATGCATGACACTTTCAAAGTGTCATGGCTGCTATGCTTGAAGCATATATTTGCTTATATAGTTTGCCTCTGCATTTTACTCATATATATATTTTTCTATATTGTATTTATGTCTTTCTCCAGTCACTACATATAATGATTGTCACTTGGTTATGTACTTTATGCTATATTATGATTATGTCTCAAGCAATTTTGTAAATTTGTTTTGTATATTATTCCAATAAATACAGAAAATCCTGCAAAAAAAGGTGCATCTAAAGACCTATTTGTTCGATAACAAAATCAATATTCATTAGAAAAAATTGTTTTGTAGAGTACATTCTATGTATCATCTCTCACTGGTCTGACTAGCTTCCTATGTGGGATGGTGCCTTTGTTTGCTAGAGCTCCTGTGAGTTGACTTGGGTGAACGGAGCAGTAAGAAGGAGGGCACCACCCCTACCACGATATAGCTAGGAATTCCAGAGGGTGATGCAAACCTGTACTTTAGTAACGTAAGATCTCTTTTCCTTCATTTAAATTTATATTTGTAGTTGTTATATGTATTTATGTATATCCAAAGGAACTGTTGTTATGCTAGTGCCATGAGCATGATGACCACCTCTGGACTGTGTGCGCGCTCAATAAGACATCATCATCATCATTATTATATAAAAGCGGATCATTATTATCATCATTATTATTTTCATTATTAATCATAATGAAATATATTTACATAATTGTATTGTTCTGCAGGTATGCAACTTCGACGAGTCGAAATCAAGGTGAAGGACAAACCGCACGAGCCTGAAAATAACAGCGTCGAGGCGATCTTACGACGTCGGATCGCCGTCGAACTCAGCTCAGATGAGGACACGGGTACTGAGAGCGGCGGTTCCGACTGGGACACGGACGACGACGACTAGAAGCGGACGTCGGAATTAAGGCAATTTCAATTTGGGACTATTCTATATACATACATATATAATATACATTTATTTGTATCTTTTTAAAATGTACTGTAGAAAATAGACTATTTTTATCATTATACATTCATATCGCCGAGAAAGTGATAAATAAACCATGTGCTGAAACCAACCAAGATTATTGTTTGCAAAAATGACGCTTATCTGAAGCCATAAGGCTGAATCCAGAATAAGCTTAGGCGTCCATCATGTTGTCCATAGACGTCTATCTCTCCTGCATGCGTGTCCACTATACTGCGTAGATATTAGACTCGCTGGACAAATACTTTCATATTAATTCGTGCTTACTTTCTTTCACCCGAAAACGGAAAACACAGAAAATCAACCTTTTGCCTGTCCCAACCGACTCATGAAAGAAAAAAAACAGTAGTTCTGAAAATTTGATATTTCTTTTCTCGTATTGATTCTTTCCGTATAGAAAAAGCTTGACTGAATGAACAAAAGTCTGGAAAGCTAACAATCATTGCTGACCTCACCATGTTGACACGGTGATATTCTCGAGTTATTACAATTATGAACTTTTACTCTTTTACTTTATCTATCACGGTAGATTGGAGTTTTTATTCATCTTTTCCATTTCTCGATCATGCTTTTCTGGCTGCTAATATCTTTTTAAAAACAAATGTAGGTATTGCTTTTCACTTTCTTGGTGAAATCTTTAAAACGGCGCGCCTTTATGATTTGATTATTGTTGTGTATCACATGGTGCTTATATCATATGGGGAATAAAATACTGAAGTAATAAAATACACGTGTAGCTTTATTATGAAAATTATATTTGAGCTGAAAATCCTAAAATATGAAATAAAAGGCATATCATGTACATACATATACTAGCATTTTCTTGTCTTAATATTTGTGTGTGCTCATTGTAAAACAAGTGGGAAGTTAAATCTGACACCAGATGATGCACCTGTACCATATAGAGGACCACGACCTAAGGTGACAAAAATACACCCTATTGATTGACCGTACCTCCATATAGGGTAAAAGTAGTAACAGGTGTAGTCCAGATTGGACCTTGTTGTTTGGAAGTGCCCTTTCCCAAAAGCTAACATAGAGGGCACATGTCTCCCAATCTCTAAGGTGTCACGCGCGTAAAACATTCCCCATAGACTTGTGTGTTAAAATGGCACTTTTGAAAAATTCATAAAAAATAAATGTGAAATTAGAGGGTGGAATGTTTACTACCATTGGATAGGATATATATCTGGCATTCCATATCTGACCAGGAAAGGGTACCGTAGCCAGCTCATTTTAAAAATAAATCGCCATTTATGAAGATAACTATGAATGGATCAAATTCATCGACTGAAACAGTAAAATAGCCCTAATTAGTCCGCCAGTCTAAAAAATAGTTCCAAGTCACTTATTTATCTTCCCAATTCGGGCGAAGGAAGTTCAGTAGTTACCATTTCTAGAATCAGTGTTAGATTTTGAATCATATTCATACATTTTTGTCAATCAGCAACATCAAATTGAAAAAAAATCGAATGGGTTGGGTCGAACGAATATCTTGAGCCCTCCTGATGTAATTAGGCTCATGGCACCCTAATCAGCGCCAATCTACTCATCTTGACTCCCCAGCAAGGGAAGATGAGTAGAATGGCGCTGATTAGAGATTGGGAGACATGTGCCCTCTATGTTAGCTTTTGGGGAAGAGCACTTCCAAACAACAAGGTCCAATAGCAGGTGTTGCGAAGTATAACACCAGAGTAAAATGACAGGTAAGATACAGTCAATCAACACTGTGGATAATGGGAAACCTTAGCAAACAGATGGCAAAGAGAATGGGATGTTTAAAAGGGTACATCGGGATGAAATTAATGAAGTCTAACTCAATAGAGTTAAATTCACTGAGTAAAATGCTGAAAATTTCACCAAAATCGGACAACGAAGTTATTGAGTTTCAAAGTTTAGCAATATTTGTGAAAATCGTTATAATTATGCAAGTCATCATTAATATTCATTCATAATGATGTCATATCCCCATTTCCTTTTTCATATTTGAATGATATGTCTCCCTTATGATAGAATAACTTACAACAATGAATGTCTGTTGTATTAAATCATTATTTTGTCAATCCATTTTATCTTAGTTCTTGGAAGAAAAAAACAACAACATAATTTCATGTAATGAAATACAAAAGAACAAGTGTGGATATGACATCATCAGGGACTAGTTGCACGAAACTTTTGCCATACAAAAACTCTGGCAAACAAAATTATGCCATTGAAAGCTACACATTAAAAAATTCAGGCAAAAAAATTGACAATATTTTATGGCAAAAGTTTTATGCAACGGGTCCCAGTTTGCTCATTGAATATTCATGAAGACATGCATAGAACTGTGTCGCCGAAATAATGAAAATGTTTAAAATGTCATAACTTTGTTATTCATTGTCCTATTTTGGTCACATTTTTAGTGTTTTGTTTGTCTGATCTCTATCCATCTGTTCAAATCATATTATTTTCAGCCTTGAGTACCCCTTCAAAGGCTGCAAAAGAAAAAGTGGTGTTAAAACTATATAAGCAGTCGATCTTGTAAGAGGGTCGCATCGGCAACACTCAGTTTGCTTTGGTGTTACATTCGGGGTTTCTTTTGGGGTTATTTTTTTACATCGACATTTCAAACTCCAATGTGTATTTTAACACTTTAGGTTGCGGTCATCTCCCAAACACCGACCAGTGTTGTTTTTAACACCAATGTTTTCAGTGTCAGTTTATGACTGATCAATGCGCAGATCGATTTGATATATCTCACTCGTCTTCCCCTAGCGTTTGCTTTAATTGTAAAGTAGGATAATGAGATAATGTTGAGAATAGAAGCAAACATGTGGAGAATTAGGAAGAAATTGTAACAAACAGAAAGTGAGAAAATTCACGAAGATGAAGAGAGGGAAAAGGGGTGAAGAAGAATGGAAAACGAAGAAGAGGACAAGGGAGAAGAGGAAAATAAAAAAGATGACGAGAAGAAAGTTAAGAAGACAAGTAAGAAAGTACGTGAAGGACGAATAAAGAGCATGTCAACAGAATAAGGACACTGCAAAAACTCCGGTGTTGATTTAACACCAGCCCGGAATCTATATCTGTCCACATCAGAGATGTATTGAAAGAACACCAGTTTGGAATCAAACCGATGCTGTTTTAAAACGAAACTGGTGTTGTTTAAAGGGGAAGTTCACCCTGAAGAAAACTTTGTTGCAAAAATAGAAGAAAAAATAGTAAAAAATATTGGTGAAGGTTTGAGGAAAATCCCATAAAGAGTAAGAAAGTTATTAGAGTTCAAAGTTTTGGATTTGTGACGTCATAAACGAGCAGCTGCCCCATGTGTTATGTAATATAAAATGCATGAATTTCAAATTTTGCATGGTTTCTGATGACTAAAATTTGTTTTTCTATTCATGATTGGGTGTGAAATGGTTTGTCTATTGATATACAAAAGGTACAGTGAAAACCATTTTCAATTTTCTTAGAAAATGACAATTCATTGATATTTTACCATTCGCTATGTAGGAATGCTGCTCGCATATGACGTCACAAATCAAATAATTGAAATTCTAATAACTTTTTAATTATTTGATGAATTTTTCTCAAACCTTCGGCAATATTTTTTATTATTATTTCTGCTATTTTTACAATAAAGTTTTTGTCAGGGTGAACTTCCCCTTTAATACTTCTCTGATGTGGACACATATAGATTCCGGGCTGGTGTCAAATCAACACCAGAGTTTTTGCAGTGGAGAAGACAGATAAATTGAGATGGGGGAGAGAGAGAAAAAGAGGAGAGACACGGGGAGGGGGTGGGCGGTGATTGGAGAACGGTGTGATCTGATTCGTATACGACAACGTGAGCCAATATTTCAAGGGTAATGCAAATTTTCCCATTGTGACAGGTCGTCCAAAGGGAGGGCTAGTAGTACACCCCTGGGGCCGAGGTCAGTCTAAATTCCTAGGTATAGTTTTGGTCTAGTTGTGTCACCGTAAAGCGTCAAAAACATCGTTTTCAATCTGAAAAAGCGATTGTTTCCCAGCCCAACCAGGACATGTTATTTTTTTATGCACACGCGGAAATTAATGAGTCCACGCGAAAGCGCACGTATACACGTTTCTTTCAGGTTGTTTCTTACTCGCGATGTATTGATGCACTGTTTTTTTTACTTTAATTGGGGAGGGGGCGACTCTGCCCCTTCGTAAAGTTTCACGGCCAAAAACAAAAAAGGAATAAAAAGTGTGAAACATATGATTTTTATTAATCTTTTATGGAACTTGGTCAGACCTTCACAAATATTTCTTAAATTATATTTTTTTGCTATTTTTACAATAAATGTTTGTCAGGGTAAACTTCCTCTTTGAAGAGTTACACAATTCAGACATCTCCCCTTCTATGTTTTTATTTTTAAAACTTTTTGTTTTTGTTTTAAACATAAACAATCATAATGGGCGGTCAACCACTAGCCCCACCCCCTGCAGTACCAGTCTGGTCCTGGGCCCCGTCTTACTACGAGATACGATTGATCCAATCAATCACAACTATGGACGGCCAGCAACATCAACATCTCTTATGCATGTTTGTCCAAAATGTTTTCTAATTATGAGGGTAAAACCATGCATTCAGTGTTTTCTTGAAAATTCACTGTGCTTTTCCTTGTTAACCAAGGACATTATGTAAATTACCTGTAGAAAAAATCATGACACTGATGGATTTCCATAGAGTTACGATTGATTGGATCAATCACAACTCTTTGTAAGACGGGGCCCAGGATTCCAGGGGTGTTTCACGAAAGATTTAAAGGTAAAGTTCTGAAGAAATATACAAAATATTGCTGAAGGTTTGAGGAAAATCAATCAAAGATTAAAAAAGTTAATCATTTTGATTTTTGGATTTGTGAAGTCATAAATGAGCAGCTGCCCTTTATTTTATGTAATATGAAATGCATAAATTTCCCCCCTTTTTTGATTGTTCGTGATGACTTTTTTTTAAAGGAACGGGTGTGAAATGATTTGTCATTTGCTACACTGAAGGTACGGTAAAAACCATTTACAATTTTCTGAGAAAATGACATCTCATTGATATTTTTACCATACGATATGGACGATAGCTGCTCGTGTTATGGCGTCACAAATCAAATGATTAATCTTCTTATAACTTTTTTTATATTCTTTGATGGATTTTTCTCCAAAGTTCGGAAAACATTTTTACTATTTTTCCTTCATTTGTGGTCCAATTCGATCAAATTTTCAGTGTTTTGATTGTCTGATTTTTCTTCATCTTTTCAAATCATATTATATTCAGCATGGAGTACCCATTTAATTACTGATTTTACACTTAGTTAGACATTTCAAAGATAGTGGGGTGGCCCACCCCCTCATCCACTGCCGCCCCTAAACGCTTGCTCTATTGCCCTTTCAATAAACCCCCTTTTCGGATCTTCCCGCCCACCAATTACCGCAGACAGGTCAGTCCATATGACTTTCAATTCCGTTATTGAAAGGACATCGTTAATGAGCTATGTGACGTAATCAATGTCGTAACACGTGTTTGTCGTTTGATTTGACCCAATGTATTTCGAATGGAATTCACGTTACCGACATTGAATTTTCCCTACAATTTCTATCTAAAATGAATATGTAAATGGTATAAATGCTTTTCTCTGTATAACCCATACATTAACATTATATAGATATATATATATATATACCTTATGTATACATCGTTAATATATGAGCTATATTATAGAGAAAGGCATTTATACCATGCATGTTGACATGCATTAAAAATTAGATATTACAACGCTGTTTAAAATGTTAATCGCACAGTTGTTTAAACAATTTAGGAAGTGTGTAAAATCTGAAACAACCATCCTTGAATAATAAATAATTAGATATTTGAACTTAAACTTTGTTGTTTAAGATATTAAACGCTTGTTTAAAATGATTAAACAACTACTGTTCGATACAAATATTAAACAGCGTTGTTTAAACTGTTAATTAACAGTGTACGTAATAGTCGTGCCCCCCATTTTTCTCTTCCTAATCATTAAGGGATGAAATAATTCTGAAAGAATGCAATATACACATAATTAAAAGTGTTTTTTCTCCTACACCGGATAGGTCGGTAATGAATATTTGTATCTGAAGAATTTTTCCTTCTGACTATATATTGTGATAAGGGGTGAATTTCGAAATTCTATAAGTGTCTAAATCAGGGGAGCGTTTCATCAGTATTTTTATCCGACAAGTTGTCAGATCTGACATCTTTCTATGATTTTGATTGGCTGAGATGCACTGTTCCGATGGTAACTGTCGGATAAAATGGGACTTGTCGGATAAAACGTCCGACAAGTCCTTTCATGAAACGCCCCCCTGATATACTAAAAAGACCTATATAGAACAATTTCTTTTATCTGTTTGTTAAGTTTTTATCGAGATCATCATTTATTTTGGAGACACCTTAAATCTATATGCATTTCAAAGTGTTGAAAATAAATCAAAATATGTTAAACATCACGAAGAGTACTGGTAAATGAATATCGATTTTGATATATATTTTTTTCTTGAATTTAAGGGTAGAAAAGAATAGCAAAATTGGGATGGGACTTGAACAGAATAAAAATATCACAATCACATAAGGGATTATGAAATATCATAATTGATGAACATACATACATACATATGTCAAATAACGAGATAACATGGATAAATTTTAGAAACATCAGATAAGATCGATTGTTTATTCCCAACTAAGGTGTGGAAATCATCAGAAAGTAGGTTATCTGAGCTATACAGATTTCTAACTTCGTAAAAGTAGTCTTTACCCCACATCTGAAGACTTTTCATATTTTATTAATAAACTATAAATTTTTTGTCTGATTTTTGATTCGTCGGCAAAATATGAAGAAGAAATATAAATTCCCCCAAATAGTCATATTTTTTCATGTTATGGGGGGCCATGTTAGAAGAGAAATGATGAACGGAAGAAAATATGGATTGTTAATAAGCATGGACACCTGGGATAAGGTTATCACGTGATCAGCTGATCAACAATAGCACATGAATGTCAAAGTTAGGTGATTGTTTATGGATCGGAGATAAGGCAGCTGTCGAGTGTGCTATCGAATTACCCAAATGAATATGACATTTCAATTCCAAGTTATAGGTTTTGCAGATTCCCTTTTTGTCTTATCGTGATATTATTGTCTTTATAATATAATAGACCTCTCATACCATGGACCTATAGGTCCGTGATCAGACATGATCATAATACAAAAAGTATACATACATACATACATTATGACAGAGAATGATGAATATGTGTTCTGCGTCGCGAATAGGAAAACAAGAAACTGAAGAAAAGTTGAAGAAGGCACAATTATTATTTCTTACACAATGTGAAAGAAATTGGAATAAAAAAGAATGGTAGGCGAAGATTTAATCAAAGTCCCCCAGAGCTATCATTCTTTTATTTGAGAATTTTGGCGAGGGCGAAAAAAATGCCCCTTAAAACAAACTTTTCAATATGGGAAATTCGTCCTTTACAGTGTGAGAGCCCTTTTGGAGGGTGGGGGAATCCGTAACATCAACTGACTTTCTGTTGAAATTCTGAATAAAAATATATACGCTCCTATCCCATTTTCCACACGGAAAACCTTTTCAATAAACACCAAACAGGTAAATGAGCCATCATCGGGCGTGGCCCCGCTGCACCCCTTGTTAAACAAGAGCTTCAACTACAGTAGCAACAACAAACATTATCGTTCAGGATTTCACGCAAATAAAAAAAGTGCACGAAAAACATAGAATGTTTACTAAAAAGATCACGAAGCCCACGATTGTGATAAATGCAATTAAAATCTCGGGAATTATACTGCTCAGAGTGAATGTTTTGATTTAAAAGCTATAAAAAGTCTTTACATAATTACTCAGTTGAAATGTTGACGTTAGAAATAGAGACATGTGTATATAGGCTAGGCTACTTTGTAGATCTAGAGTAAATGTCAAACTTGGTTTAAGGAAAACATTGGGCGATGAGTTCTAAATCAAGAGTAAGAGTGACAAACTATATATATGTGTGTGTGTGTATTAAGTCATGACATTAAACGAAAATGCGATTTTAATAAGCCTTTAGAGTACTACTTAATTCCAGATTAAAGACAGAATTAAGAGAATTAAACAAATAAAGCTACAAAATTAAAACGGTGCATATTAACTGATTAAAAGGAAGAAAGGCTGAAGGTGTTGAGTACAACAGGCAAATCATTGTGAATATACGACTTTAACAAATGAGGACGTCCTCACTTGTTACCAAGGAAACCACACCAACAAACATTCTCCAACTAATGATTATTATGTTCTTAAAACTTGCAGCAGAATATGTGTCTGTCTGCGAGTTTGTTTCACGAGGATGATGAGTAAATAGGTACAAGGTGTCGTCCTTTGGTATTTGGTAAATATTTTGCCTCATGCGCACCTGCACATACCTAAGGGCACACCCCATCATGTCGATTTCACCTGCTTCATTGACGAAAAACATATACCATTTATAGCGATCGCCCATTATTGCATTCCTCGTGCGATTTGAACAGTGATGTTGCAAAAAATAAAATCTTCGCGATGCAATAAAGATTGGTAATTTATATTTGCAGTGTACACTTTCGATGATCCCTCCTTCATCATGTTCTTATTCGGTTATTAAATAATAGGTCATGCAAGGGGAGCATTTTATCAACGTATCCGACATGTTAGATCTGACGTCTTCCTTCATTCTGACTGGCCGAGAAGCACTGTTACTATGGCAACTGTCGGATAATATAGGACTTGTCTAATAAAACGTCCGACAAGTCCTTTTACGAAACGCCCCTCACATGTCTGGATGCCAATTAAAGAAAAAAAATGTCTCTGAACAATGATTGGATCATGCAGGTGGGTTGTTGTTTTCTAATTATGTTATGATGGTCCGATTCATCTCCCCGGTGAAAATGTCATTTCAGCTTAAATAGCTTTAAAACGGCATTATAAACAGCTGCTTACATGCAATGGAAAAAAAGACAACTCTTTTGCACTATAAATGCTTCGGAATTCCAAATAAGAATTAGTAAAAATTTCTTTTGAAAGAGACATAACAGTTTTTGCAATTGTGCATGGATCCTAAAATAAAACAAGATTAAACTGTGATTCAACCTATTATTCTGCTGTTTACACGAGCAAAATCTACTTCCCATTCTCGATAATAATGATAATAATAATAATAATAATTTATTCTAAAGAATACCTACGATATAATGGTAGGGGCTGAAATGCAAAGCCAGTCATAAAGTTTCCAATCTAAAAATGACTGAAATAGACGTATGAAAAATTATGAATATTTTACCTTTAATCGCGATTGTTCACTTTCTCTTTGAATTGATCTGATTTCAGGGCGAATCATGTTCTCTTGTATTGCCCTTTTAGAGGTTAAATTCGACAAACACCATCCATGATTATTTAAAAACAGTTTTCCGAGAAAGAACAGGGTCATCATTCATGCAATGTGCTCCTGATCACATTATTACAATGATGACAGAACACAAAACAACGCCACGTGAACACAGGCGCGTTCTATTTGCTTTGATGTTCAGTAAAAGAAACAAACAAAAAAGAAGTGTCTTTTCTTTGTAATAGACCTTCAAAGGTCAAAAGGGGGGGGGGGCGATTTCATGTGGTGAATGGTCTAAACCAACTTGTCAGGATAGGAAAAGGTATTCATGGACGATATATAGAGAGAAATTTAATTTGCAAAAATCGGGGCAACAATCCCTGGCATATATAAAGAGTACTAGTATAGGTCTACGAGTACACGTACGTGATTGTAAATATTTCTGATGATTTAGGCAGTGGCATCGGTTTTTACTCATTTTTTCAGGTAAATTTGCAAATGCCGTCGGCAAAGGGGGAGGGTGTTGACGGTGGCAAAAGAAAAGAATGAACATTTTTTTTTCAAAAAAACGCAAGAAAAGAAAAGAAGTGAGGGGGGGGGGGACAAGGAAAGCCGAGTTCTCTGTATATATTGTTCCCAAGGGCTCTATCAAATTTGCTAACAAGAATTTAGATTACGAGGAAAACAAATACACTCATTTAAGTGCTGATATAAATTATATGAGTGTATATTAATGTTGCTAAAATTTTCAGATATGCGTGGTTTTTTTACCTAGACATACGACGATACCATGCAATTTCTAGCTGACACTACTGTCTAACGATGAACCCTACCGTAGGTCCCATATGTGTTTACCTGCTCTAAGCTTCACACCTGTGTTTCGAAAATTGTACCGAATTTAAATCTATCAAACGAATTGAAGAGCGTTTGACCCTTGGCATATATCTATTTAAACAAGCAGACAGGAGAGATAAGGTAGGATGCGAGCCCCTTTCACACCCTGCACGGATAATCCGGCCGGTGTATAATGATGCCTTAACCAATGTATGAAAACAGTATCTTGACTATTTCAATTCTACTATGTTTTCTGTTCAAATCCCTTGATGATAAGAATTTCAAATGAGGTTGGTAAATTACTGCATCCAGATGAACTACAAAAAAGTTGAGTTATTTGACCTTCGGGTTTATTTATTTTCTTATACTGAAAGAAAGTTAGTGCCATTTTTTCTGACACACATGATCTTCGCTACAGGAAGATCTACCTTTTCGTACAATTTTCCTTTCGTCTGTCAACCATTTTTACTCAACTACACTTGATTGAATGAGTGTTTATGGTAAGAACAAAGATGGAAATGATAATTCAAATTTATAAGTGCGTTTTAATCGGTTTATTCCCCGTGTGTGAACGTTCCTGTATCAGAACTTCTATAGTCGGGCAATACTAAACTCGAATCACACCATCCGACACGTCAATCAAATCAAAATCAATTTATAGCAGGGTTATTGACCATAATCTCTCCAGAAGTTGATATCCATCCCTTTTTTTGTCCATTATCGTTCCTATTTTTATTTCCAATTACATGACAATTTTATTTTTGTTTTCGGTAATTACTGATAAAATCCTGGTTTCATAACACATAGCAATTTTCCCTTTTTTGGGTGGGGCCCAGGGTTAGAGAAAGTGGGTCAAATCTTTCCGGGATCACTGGACAGTTTTTGCCATGCAATTGTAATAATTTTATTCGCTTTCAAATAGGTATAGGTCTACAGGGTAAGACTTAGGTTTAACATTTTGTACTGGAAATTTTGCCTTTCAGCCAAAATCTACAGATTTTCAGGTAAAACCGATGAGCAATCATGAATGGTGTACATCATTATATTAAAAATCTGCGTTTGTAAATAATTCTGCATACATTGAGTATAAGATCACTGAAAGAGAGAGAGAGAGAAAACCCCGCTATCATGACTATACCGGTAGAGTTAAAAAGTGGGTTTTCTCTTATTTTACATGATTTTGCAAAAAAGGTGAAACTAATTCATTGATTTTGACATACTAGGAAGTAATTGCTGCTCATGTCGTCTTTGTCAAATTAATTTATTTTTAATGTCACAAACGCAATTTCTGTGAATGAAAAAGAAAACAATAATAGTTATAACACACCATTCGACAACAAAATGGTGGATAATCACACTTATTCTTATTTATGGAATTCATAATTATAATGTATCATTTAAGAAATTGAAGAAATTAGATATTGACCGGTTGCAGAGCCTCTTTGTAAATTAGTTCTATAACTGAAAGGGCTACCCTGCGTAAATAAAACTGAAATAAATATCATAAATAAATAATGGTCCTCAATTATTTCCTTTGGAATGTCGTTTCTTTTCTCATATTAATTTGCTACAAGCATTTTATAAATGAAATTTTGGTGTTTTGATATTTTCAGTGATCACAATTAAATCTAATATCAACGTACTTGGATAATAGATGGTGTTTTATAGATGTTTTATATTTGGTTTATGTATTTTATGTTTGGCAGCTCCCCCTAGTCTAACAGTACAGTATTCTAATTAGCCACCCTGTTCAATAAATACGAAATAAATAAAAATCAATGCAATATTTGTATTACATGCAAAGCAAATGAGGTCCAAAGATAACTCCCTGAGGAACACCATAATTGCACAGTACATACACTGAAAGCGCGTCCCAGAAGAAAAGTCTGAAACCGAGAATTACGATGTAACATCAGAACTCAGATGCAAATATTATTCAAATTAGTTTATCGCTTTAAAGAATCTCCTTATCTGGTGCTAGTCATATAATATAACCTAAACGCAAGAGGGAGTAAAAAATCATTAAAAATACCATAAAGTCACTTGGCAGATAGTATCTGAATTTCAAACGAACATTCCTGAAGCTTCTTTAAATACCTCCTGAACCTGAGCAAAATATGCCAAACAGTAACATAAACCTAACCCTTAGCGAGCATTAGGACCAGTTAAAGAAAAACCAACAACTTTAAAGTGAAATGTTCGAATTCTACTTTATATAGCTTTATTTTCTTGTGACATTTGAAATTAAAGTACATTTGAATTCGCTTAGAGGCATTCAAAGTAAAATTCTAATTCAACGATCCAAAGGTTTGAATCACTCATTCGATAACAATGTCAATGTCAACTTCTCACGGGTCTAGGGAGCTCGAACAGATGTTGCGTGCAGCATGATGGAATTATCACAGCCAGCGTCGCGGGGGAATAAGATCACTTTAAAATCATTACGTGCTGCATTATACTAAACTGGAAATGTACTTTTTAAAAAGGGAAACGTCTACGTGCCTGTTCGATGTCATGTTCTTAACAATACTCATCAAATACGAACCATTCGAATATTTTGACATTCATCACACCCTGGGTGCCTCGAAGCGGAACCTCCTTGTCACTTTTTATCACATCTGACAGTTCTAAATGGAACCGGAGCAAGGAAACTTCAATACATTATGGCGGTATTACAATTTTCGAGAATATCGGTATGTCCTACCATGGATAGCTCTATATTCTTACCAAGGAAGTCACGAAAATGGTGCAATCTTGGATCAAAGTACAATGAGGATTCGATCGTTCAACCTTCAAACTGATAAAGTCGGTTTAAAGATGGACCGGCGCGACCTTGCTTGCACCCTATGCCATGCAATTATGCACCACGAGGGGCTGGGAATCTTTGCATCCTGTAGGGAGAACAACTTTGCACCACCCCCACTATTTCCTACACGTAACATTTATGGAATTAAACTAAATCCTGATCAGTAATACCTTGGTCACATTTGCTCTACGGCGCCCGTACGGCGAGTCGAAAACAGTCGTTTTATTCATTTTTATTCAAACCATTTATGTGTAGCTGGTCCCAAAAAATGTTAAAACGGCTGTTTTCGACTCGCCGTACGGCCGCCGTAGAACAAATGTGACCAAGGTTTAAAGGTTGGTGATTAGCTGGAATATTGGATTTTGATTTATAAAAGATTAGGACTAGAAGTTAAATGGTTAAAGAAAATAAAGAAATCAAATAATTTGATTCAGACCGATTTGGGAGTTTGGCTAGCCATAACCACGGTCGATCTAGATTTATTTTATTAAGTATTCCAAAGTAAAGTGTAGGTCTACATTTATACATTCTTGGCAGAAAATTTGTCGTTCACAATATAACTCATTTTGTCTCCTGATAGGTTTGTTTGCATGGTCCTACGTAGCAGAGGGGGGTCAATTGCTCCTCTCTCCATGAAAGTTTGAAGAGTATACTTTTACCGAAATTTTCACAAAATTCCAACAGTAAGCACGAAATCCTTAATTTAAAAAATCCTTAATTAAAAAATGCAAAACGCCGCCTAAGACAGACTCAGTCGCTTCGCTCACTCGCTTTTGAGTTTCTTCAAAAAAATTTCCACGTACGCCCCCCCCGGAAAAAACAACATTCTGTGTAGGACCATAATTCTTGTTTTGATGCTGACAGATCGTTTGATATCTGTTTTATTCACTGTCTCTTCTCTTTTTACCCTCAGAAAGTTTCGTCTTAAAATCCATCGCTTCGCTCGAAAGGGGCCCTAAACATACCTAAATAACCTTCCCAGGCGCAGAACAATTATTATTCTCTGAACGATTTGACCTTTCTTTTTAAAGAGGGCTCTCTTAAAATGATACAACTAATGGCATATCGCAATACCACTTACAATTTATGAGACGATCTATTCGTATATATGCATGGTATCGATCTCGAATTGAAGCCGCATTCGGAAATTCGTCTTTTGGGATCCTGATAGGAATACCAATTGTGAACTGGTGGGCGTATGAAGGGCAGTTTTCACGGCGCACGCGAACGTTTTGCGAAGGATACTAAATCAAGGGAAAATGCCAAATTCCCTCCACCTGTCTACATTTTAAAAAAAGTTTAATGCACCTTTATTTTACCAATATCGTGCCGGTACACAGGGTCGTCAATCTCTTTGCGTGGGATTTATTAAAGAAAGTATTTTTTCATAATTGTAATGAAATTAAGACGAATTGCTACACTTGTGAAGAGAAAACTCGCACAAAATTCCATTACGTTCCGGAGGATAACACGCGTATGATTTTCACCTTGAAAAGAGCCTTAATGGGCAATTCTCCAGGTTAAGACTTAAAGGTGAAGTTCACCCTGACATGTTGGTTTTAATAAAAACAGAAAAATATGAGAAAAATATTGGGGAAGGTTTGATGAAAATCCGCTGAAGAATAACAGAGTTGTGAATTTTTATTAGTTTTGGTCTTGTGACGTAACAGACGAGGAACTCCTCCATAACTTGTCATGTGTTCTCGTAAATTAAACTTTCTGTAAAAAAATATGGAAGCGATTTTGAACATGGGGTGGATATTTGATCAGACTAACCATTTCAAACCACCTTCTATAAACATAAAAGAAATATTGCTATTCGACATGTTCCATTAAAAAAAATATGGAATTATGGTTGAGCTGCTCGCATATGACGTAACAGATGAACCTCAGAATCTCACTACTCTCTTCTTCTTTCATGAATCTCCATCAAATTTACTTCACCATTATTTTTTCTAAATTTGTTTCTGCTTTATTGAAATAAACTTATAAACTCGGTTGGGTGCACTTCCCTTAAAATCTTGAAAATAAGGATGTGGACATTTGACAACTTAGTAAAGACAAGAGCACACAAAGTATTGTAACTTCACCACCATCGAGGCAAGTCGAGGGACATGGTTTTAAGAGGGATGAGTCAATACAGTTATCTTAACTCCTAAACTGCAGCATCTCCCTGTCGAAATCATGCATACACATGTATATATATATTAAATAACTAAACAGTATAAAAAAAAACGAACTATAGAGGAGGCAAGATCAAAACCAATATACGTCAGTTTTTTTCTGTTTTAATATTTATTTCAAATTTCATTACGTATATTTCATGCCTTTTTACTTGTTTTTGTTTGGGGACGGGTTATAAAAATTGATAAATTCTTAAGACCTACATAATAAACTTCAAATGACTACGTAGGTCTCAGGTCTTGTAGGCCTACAATATAAAATTGGTGCGTGCGAATCGTTCCAACTTTGCTGGATAACAGGTAAGTCTACTTGAGTATCTGGCTTGTCTGGTGCATTTTAGAGCGTTGTCCTCCTTTTTTTAAATGAATTGATTAACCAGGCTGTAATCCCCACCACTGCAAAGGGAAAAGATTATTAACCATCCCTATCCTCCTGAGCTTTCTATTCCGTGGGGGTCATGTTGAATAAATGAATATCACTAGCTATCACACATGAGCATCGCAATGGACAATCAAGTCGTTGCGGAGAGCCGAGAACGAGAGGCACGGGGGGAGGGGTATGAATATACTAACCGGCTCCAGCTGGTGATCAGCTGATCGCCGTCCGGGGTCTCAATGAAGGAAAGGCGAGTTTCGATTTATGATTCACCACATGCGGTAAAACATTAGCACTCGCCAAGGATACATGAAGTGTATTGAATCGTTAATATCCCCCACATCGCATTACAAAGTCATCTTGATGATCGTTTCTTTATCACTTTCCATGTTCTCGTGTCAGATTGTGGTTTTAGGAGCTCGTGCGGACTGTGTGCTTACGAGGTGGGAGGTGCTGAGATGGAAGAAAGGGGGCGTGTGCTCCCAGGCTATTGTCACGGACAAAGCTGCCTGTTGCTAAGGAGTCATGGGTCGTGCGCACGCTTTGATCTGTCGATTGGTCAATTCATTCTCCTCGCTGTAACGGGTGAGCCAATGGGTGGCGAGTACGGTTAGGGGGGCCCCCCCGACACTGGCCTGGGCAAAATGATTATCGATCAGCTGTTCAAAGCTACTCGTGCAGCAGCAGCTTGAACACACACACACCCACACACCTTCCACACACCCCCACCCTCTTATCACTTTAATCTTCACGCCACAGGTAGAAATAAATACGCGGGGATTCCAGTCTAAAAATCACTCGGTACGGGTCACACATAAGGAAGAGGAACACATCACACTCCCCTGCACTCCATCAGATTTTTTTTGGTTTAAAAATGGCTCAGCTTTATCAGTACGTCTTCCTGGCGCTATTCATCGCCGACTTCATCTGCCTGACAATAGCAAGTTATCCCCCATCTTGGAGACGAAACGGCGGCATCATTCCCATGTCCGCCCACCACCACCCTCACGAACAGCACGAAGACATCCCCGCCGAAAACAACTCAACAAGAACCGCCACCATCGGCGCCGAGGATGGTACGGACGACCCCGAGCTGGCCAGTGAAGATACCCAGACTCCTCCGCCGGAATTCTCCACCTGCCCACCGTGCTGGATGCAGGAACAGCAGAAGCAGTTCCGCATTGAAAGCATCAAGAAGCGCATCCTGGAAAAATTACAGCTGACCCGCGTACCAAACATCACAGGACCTCATCCAAAGAACCCGGCGATTAATAACCTGCTAAATAATTACCCCCAGTTCCAGAACAATCCTTCCTTCCAATCCGACTCACCACAGGCCGAGTACCACGACCCCGCCCCTGCACAGCTAGAAAGGATACTAATATTTGCAAAAAGACGTAAGTAAAATCACTTTGTTTTAACTCTTTGAACGCTGAATTAATTTTGGGGGATAAAAATGACAATTATTTCCATATTATTTTCTTTGAATCAAGATTTCCAAATTGCACTGATACTGCTGATTATTATATAAATTTGATACGAATATGAATGTAATTGTACGAATGTACGAAATTGCAACATCAGCGTGAAAAGGGTTAAGAACTCACCCGAGTCTTTACAAATATGTTTGGAATACTAAAGATGTAATCTTTTTAAGGGTTTGTCAATCAACTATGCTTCTTTATTGACGTATGAGAGTGAATGATCAATCGTGATATCTTAGTATAAAAGTACATTTCCACTGTTTTGATACGCATATTCTCTCAAATAATTTCAGCTTCAGTTACTATCATGCAAGGAAGATTCGTACATGAACTACAATCGGTAAAACATTCGTGAATAGATAATGCTGGAATCATTTAAATACGATTTCGTAATGATGATTCAGAAAGAAAATGAGATAGGTCAAATATTTCCTCCTGTAATTAGTAAGATTCTGAGAATAATCATCACATGATTTGCCATTTTGTTTTCTTTGATATCATAAAATTTAAACATAGACCTTATGTCCTATATGTTTTTCTTGCCTAACTGTAATTTATGTGAATTTCACAAACTTGTATCAGTTTGTATCCATTTAAAGAAAATTACTGGATGTCGTCTGTCTAGCAAATAGATCTGCTTATTTTCATTTTTATGACATGTACGAGGTTAATTTTAGAATACCTCGTCAGTTTTATTTAAACGTGAATTGGTGAAATAATTAATGAATTCATTACCCTCCATCAATCAGTTTCAAATATATTACTCATGTTGACGATGTTTTAAAACAATTTTGCAAGCTCTAAGACTATCATACATGTATTATTGTGAATCTGTATTTTTTACATGAACCTTACGTATAGCATTTAGTCAGTTAGTAGAAAGTGATTTGATGAATGTAGAGAGTACATCGGCCGCTTTTATACGGGAATATGCCCATTTTTAATTATGTGATAATTTCATTATAAATTTACTTTACGGTCAAATGCTGCTTTTCATATGTCTATCATAATCAGGACCACTTCCGGAAAAAAAATACACGGATGGATTTATGTTAACGCAATTTATGTAACGCAATACAATAAATGTATAGAGTCATAGATACATTTTCTAAGTACATGTATATCTTTCCTTTCTCAACGGGAAAGCCAATGCGAAAAGAAAACAATGGGTAGGCTTATATGTTTCATTCGGGGACTCCAAACAAACTAGAACCGGATTGAGAAGGGTGAAAATATACAGGGAATAAGCACATAACAAAAAAAAAACCTCAGTTTCAGAGTTCGCTCGGGAGATGGGTGCGCGGGCGGGCGGGGGGGGGGGGGGGTGGCACGGGGTATTCATTCTTCTCCCGTTTCACCCTAAATTCATCGTTTTTCCCCGAGGTTGTCCTTAGCTGTTTAGTATAATTTAACCATTCAGTTATGCATTTTTTTGTTATTGGGAATGGATGCCCCTGGCCTATATGATACGACACAGTCCTCTCGTGATCGCGAATGAAGTCACCATCATTAATTTTAACCGGGCAAGAAATTCTTAATTCATACACGTCTGAAGAGTCTGGAGCTTCACATTATAGCTAGAGGCAAGGCACCTCCGCTGAATTGTTAGCATTTCAACATTGCCTGTCTGGAGTTTTGGTAATTTAATATTGTGAATTATATTGTAGAATCATCTAAAATTCTTATCTTACAAAGTGGAGCAACTAAAAATATTTTAATCGTCAATTATTTGTGATGATTTTAATCTTATACCTTTATTGATATTTAATGGTACTGTGTTATGGAAATATCACCATTTTTAAAGGCCCTTTGAAAAGTTACCTTAATAATTAGTAATTAAATACCAGAGAGGTTTGAAAGAAGACATCCTGAAATTTTAATCCTATACCTCGCTTTAGAAGTGATACTAAAAAGTATTTATTTTTAGTTTGGTTAGGATCACGACCGAACTAATTTTCAAGTAAAATGTATACTTAAACAAGACATGTGCCTAGAATACAATACTTTGGGGTTATTCTTTCAAATGATGCTATAATACCTATCCAAAATAAGAATAGGAAAGTAAAAGGTAAGAACGTGTTGTCTGATCACGGGCGGTGAACCTATTGTTCGGAAGGGGGGTGGGTGGGTGATCTATTGTTTCATTCCCCAAATTAAATAGCATTACGTCACAGATTTACGCCAAAGTTACGCCACAGTTCTTGTAACTGCAGACAAAAACGAAGATAACTTAAAATCATTTTTCAATGAATCAGCGTGATTCGAATAAAAAAATACCGCTGGAAAAAGATAGTCTCGATGACGGTGTCATACATATTGCCCCATCTGCGCTTTGTTCTTAATCACTAAAATGTGGCCCTAATTTCGGTATGAAAACGATATATATATATTTTTTTTCATGCTAATGCAGTACCTGATGAAAAGATCCCAAATCATGTAGCATAAATTCAATAAAAACTTACTTCTTTACATAATTATGATATATAACTTGTGAAATGTGTAATTCAGTGTGTATAAGTGGGACAATTTTATTCATATTATCATTGAGGGTATACTGTGTGTTGCGGTATCCCCCACGAACAAACGTCACCAAAGTCAACAAATTATGGCACTAACAACTCGCTTGTATCTCTCATACATTTCTTTAACATCATCTGCTATTTCTTATCCATCTGAACTTCATCATGACGACACAGACAAACAATACTCCATAATTTATTATACCCATGCAGCATCCGAAAACAGATTTATGTAATGATCTGTTGCGTCCTGTCACACTAACGAAAGCGACTCCAATCCGACTGATGTCATTTGAAATATCTTAAAGGACAAGTCCACCCCGACAATAACTTGATTTAAATAAAAAGAGAAAAATTCAACAAGCATAACACTGAAAATTTCATCAAAATTGGATGTAAAATAAGAAAGTAACGGCATTTTAAAGTTTCGCTTTATTTTACAAAACAGTTATATGCACATCTCGGTCGGTATGCAAATGAGGAACTGATGACATCACTCACTATTTCTTTTGAATTTTATTATATGAAATATTTTTATTTTCTTGTCATTGTCATGTGAAATGAAGTTTCATTCCTCTCTGAACACGTGGAATTCCATTATTTTAACATTTTGTGCTTCAGGCAAGGAGGTCCTAATCGTCAAATTCGTGAAATTGAAATATTGTATAATTCAAACAATAAAAAACAAAAGAAATAGTGAGCGAGTGACATCATCGACTCACTCATTTAGATGTAACTGGCTCGTTCATATGACTATTTTGTTAAAAATAAGCGAAACTTTGAAATGTCATAACTTTCTTATTTTACATCCGATTTTGATGAAATTTTCAGCATTGTACTTGTCTGATTTTTCTCTATTGATTCAAGTCAACATTTTTCTGCGGTGGACTTGACTTTTAAAAAGCGTTGATGGGTCTTGAGTGGATTCAGTGGTGTGACTTGGACGTTAGGAGTGGTTCCACGTGTGGCCATAATGAGGGACTCCCGATCCGACGCTCAAGTGCCGCCGGTATTGATCGAGACCTTCACAAGAAGGTTTTCAAAAGCTCCCCCATTCTAGCGAAAGCCAGGTTTAAGAGATGTCGTAAGATATATGACGTCATCCACCCGATTCATCAATAAAACAGATTCGATCGGGGTAAGGACGGAGTCTGGGATGGAGAAAAGGCGATAGAGAAGGGTGGGGGATAAAAGAAAAAAAGTGGCTTGTATTACAGCCAGATACGGTCACATAATCTGATTTATTTCTAATGAGTCATGAAAAATTATACCATAAGCTTTAGCGGTTATCGCTTACTTTATTCTAGAAGACTCGTAGGCCTATACCATTTTCATAGAGTGTACAATTACATACATATGGTTCATTCATGCCATTTTGTCTACTCTAGAATAGATATATTTGTTTCGAATATATTAGAATAAAAAAATACCTTATTTAAGAATTCATAGAGATAGATATAAATCGTCCTAATATGAGCGCGCTTGAATATTCTTTGTAAGGATTAACACGATGCATATTGCTAATTGCTCATTCTCCTGAGGACAAGAACACACTTGTCGAAACGTCGAGATTGGGTTGTTCTTTTCAGGACCAACACTTGCCCAAAAAAGATACATGGTGTACTGTGAAACCTACTACACCATATCTAAACAGGTAACAGTTAACTGGTTAAGGCGAGCTTGAGCTGAAAACTATTGATATTTAGCCCAGAAATCGGGATATTTTAGGGAGAAGTATAAGCAATATCATTGCAAGCACGAGGGGTGAGCTGAAAGTTTTGATATACTTAACTGAAAGGGGAAAATTTTAAGGACTATTTGTCGGAATTCATGAAAAGGATACGAGTATCATCGGCGTCATGCGAGAGCGAACCTCGAGCTGATATAGGCTCACCTAAATCAGCGCGTGATTAAAAGTATTGAAATAAACCAGAAAAATAAATATTTCAGAAATGTTTGTACAAATTAGTGAAGAGTAACGTATCAAAATACAAACCCGCAGATAGAGATGAAAATTTATGATATTGGCTTTTGAAAAAGGAAAATCTTAAAGACTGTTTGTTGGAATTCTTGAAGAGAATAAGTATATCACTAATCAAAGTTGGCACGAATATTCATCCCTGGGTAAAAACGTACGCAAGATTCATTTTCTTAATGCGTTGAAAACTTCATTTCCATGGTAATAGCATAGGACGGGGGTATTACGCATCTTCAGTGGTAATCCTTTTCTACACCTTTATTTCCTTTTCATTTCTCTTAATGTTCCTTCTCCCTTTTCTTTATTTGCGCCCCTTTCCCCCTTTCGCCCCCCCCCCCTCCTATGAAAGTGGCTCCCGGGGCACGTGCCCCTCCGCCTTGTCCCTCCCTAGATACGCCACTGCTTTGATCTAATCAACGAGTAGTTGGGTTTGGATTTGGTCTTGAAAACCGTGACAGGGCCTTAAGGGTTGGGAATAGTGTTCACATATGTGCAGGGAGGAGTTCCAGTGATGAGGGACTGCTCACTGTCATGTATTAAAACGGCTCCTTTTCAAACATTGAAACTGTACATAATATAGCTGGAAGGGCGATGACTCCGAAATCTGACGTAAAAGAAATACGTTTTGACGGATTTATATCAATCAAGCTATTCAGACTTTCATTACATTGTTTTCTGTCTTATCAACTTCGCTGCACTTTTCATTCTTCAAATCTTCATGGTCTAGTTCTTTTTGTCAAGCACGTACGGCTACAAAATGCAAAAAAACAAAAACACTTTCATTAAAATATGGTTTTAGTTCACGTTTGAATTTGATCTCGTTTGATTATACTTAAACATGATAACCTTCTGACTCAATGTTCGGGAATACCCTCACCTTCCATGAAAGATTTGCGATAATACAACACCATATGGCTATCAGTAATATGCATAACTCCGTACCTTGTTTTTCATGCTATCAGTCAAAAACAATGTAAATCACTGCAATGCTAAGATTTGTCAACCCTAATTTTCATGAGTTTGGTTATTTCAGCGAAAAATCCCGCACTGAATGAGCACAGTTAGTGCTTGAACAGTCAACGCTCATCTATTGCCAGCCACCTACATGTAAAGTATGACTTTGTAAAGAATGAAATCAATGTTTCGACAGGAAAAGCTGTTTGGCTGAACGTAAAAGCAACTTGAATATGGGGCAAGCAAAATGGTTCGCCAAGTTTTCTAAACGTTTTCTAAACTCCTCTTGACAAGATAATTTTGAGGAATGGCTGCGATTAAAATCAATCCTTCACCCATATTAATATGCTCTTCCCAATTGGGTCGAAGGGGCGAGCTCTATAGGCCTACCTAGCAACACCACGAGCATGGGGGATCCACATGTCTCTGGGGCTAAATCTGATCTCACTATCCACCAATTAGATCCTGATATTCTAATTGCTTCTGATAGTTGATAAGTCAACAGGAACACGTCTGATATTCAATGCTTCTTGTAGATCATTACAGTCATCTCAGTTCAAGGTAATTACCATGATTACAGACGACGATCGTCCTCGTCCTGTCTGATTAGAACAGAACAGGACCTCGTAAAATAAGATTTGCAATGAATAGCAAATATGAAAGATCCACTCTGATTGGTTTCTGGTCAGTGTCTCGAACCAAGTCCGTATGCAACGATGATCTTGATTGGCAATTCGCATTCAGGGTTTGATCGCAAAGCGTTATGTTACTGGGTCCAGTTCAGCTTCTAAGTACTTTCATCACCACTGTGATTTAGTCTGCTGTGCAAACCCTTCGCTCGAGTAAAGAGTCTGAATCGCAGCCTACTCATGCCTTGTGTACTGAAGGCCCTCTGAATGTGCTAGTCTTTGCGTGGAGACACACTTGTCGATCAAAGTTTCGATCAGGGTCTGTGCCTGCAGACTGTGATTCAAGAGTGGGCAACATTAATATTTTTCATATATTCATGTATCATAACGACCCCCATCCCCATATTAAACTACCATGGACCGTATTATGAGATCAATTTTATCTCATTTAAAAATCAGTGACAGGAAATACCCTTAGAATCTCTCCCAAAAATTCGAATGAAAATTAATATAATTTGATTTTGTTTTATCAAATTGGCATTTGAAAAAAAACATAGCAGCATGAAATTGTTATTGTGGTTATAAATAAATTACAAGATGTGGTATACGTAACATTTCACCTGACTTTTTGTCTGTTCTTTATCAAATTAAAAAAAAAAATAATAACTTGCTATGTGTTTCAACAGCAGTCTATCGAGTCACGTTTAATCGATTCCAACTAAAATATATTTGAGTGTATCAGTTTCTTCAATATATTTTCGAGCACATTTGGCAACGAAATTTTGAATTGACCTATTTATTCCTTCATTGTTCGGCAGTTTTAACACGTGGGTATTGAAATTGTGGTAAACCGTAGGCGATCAAGGTACCACTTTCCCCGCGTCCTCTCTTCTGCAATTAGATTTTGCAAATCTTGTCATTTGCTTCCAGAGATAACTAATCTGTTTATAACGGTCTACGTCTAACAAAAGCCTTACCTGAATTGTGAAAAGCACATCACTTTTGTCGGGTTAGCCTGCGATCAAACAGCATGACCAGATGACGTGGGAGACTACTTCTTAAAGCTGGCCCTGTTTATAGAGCCTACTTAAACGTGGATGGCAGACAAAAGACATTGTCCGTCTTTATACCTCGTCATCACACCTGTATGATTGACAGGTATTATTTGGTATCTGTCACTCTTGTCGTCCATTTGTGGCGTGTTTATTATGCTCCATGTCAATATATAATGATCTAAGTACTTAAGTCATCGAAACTTATATAGTCCGGGCACATGTTTGCCCCAAAGCACTTTCATTGCCACATCGGGATATATATCTATCTCTCTGTCATGAAGAAACATCTTTTACTCCATATTTTTTTTTTATTCTTGCTGTTTCTTTCCCTCTTTGACGACCTCTATTAACGTCTGTTCTGGTAAAGGCATTTCTCCGTCATTTTTTTCGTATTCAAACTAAGCGCAGGTCTGATAGCAAAAGAATTAGCTATTCCTCGAAAGATAGGAGGGGTGATCAAGTGTATAAAGAATATTTCATTATTGCTTTACTACATAGAGAACCAACGTGACAAAAATAGTCATGCAACCTCATTTACACACTTTTTGCATTCTAACCGGATCCTCTATAGCTTTTCCATTTCTTATCTATCCTAGTGGGAACTATCATTCTTCATCTGTCCTATCATAGGTCCATGGTCCTATAGGGTCATTTGTTTTATCGTCTAAGGAAATTTCCAGGAAAAGTCAGTGATGCTCACTGGCAATGATACAAACCCTCGCATCTGACTGGCTGGGGGAACATTGGTCTGTTAAAATAACTACGAAATGTTCCCCAGATAGACAATACTTTCATAGTCTCTTGCCAGAGGCTCTGTTTTTCTTCATACCCGTTGTCGGTAACAGGCCAAGATACCTCGACAGAGAAGCATTTCAATTAAACTGAGATGGACAAACTTCAACTGGGCTAGGGCAGTTGAGAGGATTGTATCATGGCAATGGTTTTATCATGAAGTGATATCTGCTTTGTTTATTCAACAGCACTCCAGACCCAAGGAATTGCATCGCCACCCTGCTGCTACTTCAACGTCGCCGAGAAAATAGTCGGGTACCACGTCTCGAGTGCCAAGCTTTACTTCTACGTCGCCCCTGCCAAAGTCATCCAGAACACGCTCCACCTGATGACTATCAAGATGATCACAGCTAGACCGCACCCGGAAGGACACACCAAGCTCCGACTCGTGGCCAAAATCAAGGTCCAGTTGAGCCTCAGGGTAGGGGCATGGAAGAGCGTGGACTTCACCAATGTGGTGCAAGGCTGGGCAGCCGAACCAGAGACGAATCTTGGTATCGTGTTGGAACTCACTGACGATGCAGGGAATTCGGTCCTCATAACTGAAACTTCGACGGAAGAACCGAGGGTGAGTAATGCTCGAGGTATATTTCTTGCTTATGCCCCTCAATACATATTATGCTTGAATTATAGTCCGCCGGTGCCTTCCCTTTAAACTATTTAATAAATCTTTTTCGCTCAAGAGCATCATTTCCATCGTAAAAATTCAGCAGTTTCACAACGGTGAAACCACATTGCTGCCAAAACTGTTTGGCGAGTCGTAACCGCAATTGGTAGAGTGGGTGACATGATAATGTACCGACATAATGCATCTCCCGATTTTACTTTTTCGCCTCTATCGTTTCGTTTTTATTCCAGAGGCCATTTTTGCAACTGAGGCTAGATGATGACCGGAGAGTCAGGACGAAGCGCCAAAGCGAACGCATGTGTTCGGAGGATCGACAGGAACGAGAATGTTGTATGTTCCCCCTCATTGTGGACTTCCAACAGTTTGGGTGGGACTGGATCATCGCACCCAGGACATATGATGCCAATTACTGCTTCGGGAGTTGCCCTGATCATTACTTTTACAGGTACCCCCACACGCAGCTAATAAGTCAGATGGATCGCATGGCAGTCGCGGGACCCTGCTGCTCACCGAGCAAGATGACTTCGATAAGTCTTCTCATTTTTGACGAGGACGGCGACATCAGGAATGCGGAACTTCAGGATATGGCTGTGCAAACGTGTGACTGCGCCTAGAGCGAAGGAACACCGGAAACCGGCGAAACCTACCGAACGAGAGATGATCCTTCTTCCCGAATCCAGACCAAAGTTAATGTAGATCAAAGATACCCTCCGATTTCAAAAGGCAATCAGCTATTGGAGTGAACACTGAGCACATCTGACTATTACTGTCTTGCAGTGTTAACGGCAACTGTACCTGGTGAACAAATGACAAATTTTTTTTTTGCTGTGCATGGTGGTCACCTACGGAACCTTAAACGTACTGATATGGTCGTGATGGTGATACCACCGAAAACGGGGGGAAATTTAAAAAAAATGTAACGTTATATATTTCTGCTCTGATTTTGACGAATTTCAATGTTGCTTCTTCATTACACATATTTGCACTCATAACTATTGTCTTCTTTTGACAAAGTAAAGGAACGTCTAAAATACATCCTACAAAATCCATACATATCCTGTCATGCCTGCCCCTTTATTTTGCCATTGTAAACAGACCATGGCCTAATCATGACAACAAAAGCCAAAGCTACAAATGAATATAATTGTGTTGTTGAAGAAAGATTAGAATTTCGATATAATTCTGTTTGGACGAGACATGTTTGTCGATGTGTTTGCATTGTTTCTGTCTCTTTATGATTTCTGCAAGAAAAGACTATATAGCGAATACTTCTAATAAGTTCTACTATATTCACTGTCGGAATTTGTAGAATGAACTGTCTGAATATGTGATGATCATGAGGCTAAGTGTTTGTTTTAAATACAGTAATTAATAATTCAAAGAAATAGGAGAGAGCGGGGTGAGTCCGCCCACCACGTGATTATCCCCGTGGCTGTGATTGGATATAAGTTTTGATGATTACGAAATGACAACCTATAATGAATGCAGTTATAGGAAGTGTTGTTAGAAAGGTGTGATAATGCTTACTGAAATATGCCGCTGATACTTCAACATAATTTGTACATTTTGTGTAGAACAATAGAAAAGAAAATGGCTGCCCGTAGGGCAAGTTCGCCTGACAGGTTCGCTCTCATTTATGAACATATAGGCCTAAAAAATATACTCGTAAACATGACAGTATGTGTGCTAAATCATATACCTTTTCATAGATTATCAAAGTAGTAGTCGTTGTTGATCAAAACAAAAAAAGGTTTGGTTTCTTTGAACACATCATTGTTTCAAGTATCAATGTTTTTCCCTACGGCTAACTTGCCCTGCCAAACGGGCTAACTTGCCTCAGGATGGGGCAAATTCGCCCTGCAGCGAAAACTTTCTTTATGGCCCGTTTTTGTCAAACCCGTGTACATTTTGTCGCCAAAAATAAAACATTACCTAGGCCTTTATACATGTACATGCATGCTAAGGCAAGAACTTCCAGCTAAAGAAATTACGGTTCTAGAAGTGCGTGAAAAAAAATGGGGCGAACTCGCCCCACTCTCCCCTACCATACACGAATAGTTCATGAGGCACCAGTCGAACAAATATCAAAATATCTGTCAATGCCAAATATTTGTAGTGCTATGTAATTATTTCAAATAGAAAGCTCTAGGTGCTTTGACATGATTCAAAATACGTTTACTGCGATTAAAAACAAGGACACTTAGCAGAGTCATGAAGGTAATAGGGGAGTTATAAACGAATGATATTTTGATAAATTTAATTGATTTTTTTTTATAGCATTTTCACTCACCAACTAAAGCTATTACGCGATATAAGTTGATCAAAAGCTTAGTACTAAATATTGACTTACTTATCGGATGGTGTGTATGTGTGTGTATTTGAGTTTTGTCAGACGTGTATCAATCAAATATAATCATTTACGTCTGGGACCGACCTTTACCGTCACCATCCGAAAGACGTGACCAGGGCTTGAGCGTCTGTATCAATTTGTAACTTCCCCACAGCTTGGATTACAGGCGCACGCCACAACGCCCAGGAACAATCAACATAAAATTATAGTATACATTTCGATTGTAGATGATAGTTATTGATTTCAGTCATTTTAAATATACCCTATGACTTGTGAAGCATATTTTGAATTATGCTATATATACTACACTAAAGCTTGAATGTTAAGGTGTTGTTACTGAATATAACACGTTTTTTTCCATGTGGACACTCTATGGTGCGTGTCCGATGAGTGTGTACTTAAGTGTGCGTGCACAGTGCTTGTGTCCGCGGTATTCGTGTGTGTAAACTGGGTTTTACCCATAGTAGACAAAGTATGATATGGAGGTATGGTTTTAAAGGACAAGTCCACCCCAAAATAACTTGATTTGAATAAAAAGAGAAAAACTCAACAAGCATAACACTGAAAATTTCATCAAAATCGTCTGATTTTTCTCTATTGATTCAAATCAACATTCTTCTGAGGTGGACTTGACCTTTAATATCCAAGTGTCAAAACATAATTCGTTATTGATCTCTATTTGCATTGATGGTTTGCGACGGTGTCCAGCTAAAGAGGAGGCATAGTAATGTGCAATTTTCTTGTCTTTTCTGTTTTTTGTAACGAAGGATCTAAATTTCTGTGAATGAAATACATGTTTGCCACCTTCGTTTGCCATATTGACCATATTTTTCCATGTCTACTAATTTCTATTTGGACTAGTGTCCTCTGTATTCTATCTTTAAAGATTGGTCTTTATCTGTGCCAATCTTGTAATTTATTCGCTGTTATCAGCGCTTAAGGCTTGAAGTTACTATTGACTCCGTCGGCATATCTGGCATGATACTGATGTCTGAAACGCGATGTGCGTGTTTTGTGTATGTAAAATAGTTTGTCCAAATAATTGAATGTTTTCTTCTTGAAGGAGGATCAGATTTAATTAAAAAATTACTCAAATGTAACAGATGTAATTTATGTTTACGCATGTAATACGTTTGAACAAAAGGTCATGTTTTCAAATTCTAAAAGAGATATGTAGTTAACCGGTAAAGACATCATGTTTTGAAATTTATGGCCAATTTTGTGGAAATTCAAAAATACATTCACTTTATTCTGTAACATTATTTTTTTTAGTTTCTTCTACATGCCTTTACATATCTAAAGGTCAAGTCCACCCCAGATAATAGTTGATTTGAATCGATAGAGAAAAATCAAACAAGCATAACACTGAAAATTTCACCAAAATCGGATGTAAAATAAGAAAGCTATGACATTTTTAAGTTCGCTTATTTTTAACAAAACAGTTATATGCACAACTCGGTGATGTATATTGTTTGAATTATAAAATATTTCAATTTTTACAAATTTGAAAGTAAGGACCAACTTGACTTAGTCATAAACTGATAAAATAATGGTAATTTCAAATGTTCAGGGAGGAATACAATTTTTTCACATGACAATGAGGAGAAAATGAGAATTATTTCATGTAATAAAATACAAAACAAATAGTAAGTGGCTGACGTCATCAGTCTGCTCATTTGCATTCCAACCAGGATGTGCATATTACAGTTTTGCGAAATTTCAAAAATTTCATAATTTCATTTTACATCAAAATTTTGATGAAATTTTCAGTGTTATTCTTGTTGAATTTTTGGATTTTTCTCCTCTTATTCAATTCAACTTTTTTTGGGGGGTGGACTTGTCCTTTAAAAGAACAGATCAAAGTCGTTTTCATTTATTGCTGACTTAATGTGTGTGTGTGAAAATAGCATTCCCTGCCTTATGTATTTTTGTGAAAAGCCATTCGAAAACTATGTATTCTAGTAATTTGTGCATTAGAGATTATCCTTTTAAAGGATCTATTTGACTATTGATAAAATGTAATTTGTCTAAATGTATACTTATGAATATTGTTGGTAAGCAATTTGTTTTTGTTTTGCTGTCTGCAATCAAATTTTGAACTATTTTGTAGCAGCGTTTTGAGCAAATTACATTCTCTCAGAGATTCGTCTGAGATAATGTGGATTTGGATAGCATTTACAATTCTAAGAATTGAAAAGGCAACATATATTGTGGGAATGACTATGATGTGGAGTCAACTTGACCTTGAACCGGAAGTTTGAATTACAGTACACCGAAAGTGATGTATCATTTTCAGGAGTTCGAGTCAATCTTCCCAAAGTGAATGGAGTCAGTCATAGGTATGTTTAAATCGAGAAGAGAGCGATGGGACTCAATACGTTATTATACATAATCATCTGCCATATGCAACAGTTCTTCTTACAAGTATGACGACTGTGATGTTATGAACAAAATGATTTTATGGTACATTTCGATGTTATTCAGTCTTGTGACTCTGTTAACACAGTACACACAAAAAAAAATATTTACAAGAATGCAAATGCAATTGCTCATTAAATCCAAAGAGATAAAAATGCAATTTGGCGTCTCATGGTTGTATCTTTGTTGTGTGGTGTCATAAATTATTTTACCATCCTTGTGGGGACACCATCGATTAATTTTTTTATAAGTCTTAAAATTGAATGGATTGCTTTCTTAAAAGAAAATTCAAGCGAATAATTTCATACATGGAAGGGAGTGAATAAAACTAATAAGAGTGACTGCCACGTGATGTTGAATGAATTTCATCCATTTAATGTGTAACAAGTGAAATAAGTGTGAAATGTTCATTCTTGTGTTTATGTAGACTATCATATCACTTCACGTTAGGTGATTCTTGGCGTCACTTTAAAGGTAGGGAAAAGCGATTGAAAATTCAGTAACGTTTTTAGTACTTCTAAGTACTTTTTGCAAAATAATCAGGCGCATAGGAGGTATTGCACAGTGATTTCGTGCCTCATAGTTATAAGAAATGACGGCGCTGATGTGATGGTAAGAGATAAGAAAAGGGAATATAAATGGAGGAAGAGAAAGAGCAGTCGAATGGAAGAGTTAAAGGACAGACACAGATTTTTTTCTTTCTATTTTAAGTATTTCATTTCAGTTCAATTCATTTTGATTTATTTAATTTAACATTATTTTATTTAATTGCATCTCACTTCACTACATTTTTGTTATATTTCATTATATATTTAATTTTACTTAGTTTAGTTATTTCCATACTCATTTAACTATTATCATAATTATTATTACTATCATAATTAATATTACCATTATTATCAATAAAATCATATCATTATTATTCATTTATTATAGGGGCGGTACACGGTTCACTTTTGGGCATCAAATGGTACGTTGCTACTCTCTGTTATGGTAACTTCCCCTTTTTGAACTGATATCGCCCTTCCATTTTCCAAAAACAAGAACAGAAACACAAAAAAGGTAAAAGTAAATGGAAAAGAGAAAGAAAGTAAACGAAAAGGAGAAACAAAGCAAATAAAAAGAGAAAAGAAAGAATGAAATACAAGGACGCCCAAGAAAATGTCACACACAAGGAATCCGTGAAAACGACATTATCACCTCATTATTTCAGATTGTCTGGTGTCTGAAAATAGATCGATGCAGGCAACGGTCTTCGTCGCCCAAGAGTTTTGACAACAATTATTGTGTAGAACTTAAAAACAAGACATATTTCAACGTTTCAAAAAAAAAAACACCGATCAATCAGAGACTTTGTTTTTAAACAGAAATAACAAATTCACATATATAGAGCTTCGGTTGCAATACAACTTTTGTAATGAAAGGGGGAGGTAGGATTAGAATAGACCCCTGTATTTTCTTTGGCTTGCAAACGAACAAATACTTAGTGCACTAAGGCAAAATAGAGGACTTGTTTACGAAGTCGTCGCTCGCGCCTTTTGTTAAAAGAAACGGTTAGCTTGAGGCAGTTTCTAAATATTGGATGGATATTTTTTTATCTCCATTCTCGATTTTTGTCAAGCTCATAATTCTCACAGACTGCAATTAATTGGAACATTAACCGATTAAATACCTTGAAGAAATACGGCACGTTTAAATGGACACGTTTCAAAATCGGGCAGAATGTCTATCATTATACTGAATTCTCGACTTAAATACCACACTTCTTAGGAGAGAAATGCACATTTCAAAGGTTTGACATTCGATGCATAAAGGTATAGACTTTGAGAAAGAAATTAGCCGAGAACACACATTGCCAATTTTTAAATATTGAAAGTAATTGTACACAACATATCTTCGAAAATATTGCCCCGAAAGAGAAACGAATGAATAAAAGATATTTATCTCATTTAATTAAAACAATACTCGGTTTGAGAAGGAGTATCATCAGAAAGAATTTTCCACTGAACGCAATGAAATAATTTTCATTCCATGCTCAAATGCCAGTAATTTACAAGCACTTATAATCTCGGATTCAGCATTTGGAGATATTTTCCACTTGCTACGGCAGTTCTCTTCTTTTAGTCAGATCTGTTTTCGAAACTCGTACCTTTTGATTGAAATCTTCAAATCGATTTTTCTATTGGGTGATATCAAATGTAAAAAAGGGGGACCTTTCTATTCAAGTACACAGAAGCTCCATCCATCATGGTTCGCTCTTATTGATGACATGCCGGGGTTATCATGTAATGGCCGTACTCTCTTGAAGTTAATTGCCAAGCATTGAAATGATGATCTTGTTATAACAATAACATGACAAACAACAGATAAAAGAAACAACCTCCCTCCCATCAAAGCAAGTTATCGATTGTGAAGGCAATCGTTTTGACAAGATAGCGGGGCAATATAATGATTCATAAACACTGTATTAATCGACCGTGCCTATTGAACAACTCTTGATCGAATCGGGAAAGCCCTGGGAAACTTAAAAAAAAACCTGGTTAAAGGGCCCTAGAAATCCGAATGAAAGCGGATTCTCCCATTAATGTACCATGGTTAGATGATCTTAGATCGTCCACCATATTATGAATAAATAGCCAAAGTTTTCTTCTAATTCAAATACACTTGTGCCGAAATCATTCCTCCAATCCACTTGGTACTGCTCTAACATTTTCTCCAATGTTACCATTAATGGACATCAATTACAATTTCTGGCATCCTTAATTCTTATTGGCTTTAGAGCAATATCATGATCAGGGTAGCTTTGGTATCACAACTTTCATGAAAGACCGAACTTTGATTCGCCAAGCAGCATAACCGGATCAGGGTCACATTCCTGCAAAGACAACGTCTTAATAGTTGGCGACACCATAACCGATATCTTCATCATCTGCTTATAAGAGAAAGTGCGTCACAAACAGATGACATGCTGTTTGTAAGGGACTTTCCACTCCACGCGGAAAATCTGCCCAGCTTGGGTCCCTCATTTCCGTTGTTATATCTGTAGAAGATTGTCTTAGCGGATAGGTAATAGTCAAAGTTATCGATGCAGGGATCTTACACTGAATAGTTTTTCATCTGCTTTTTACAGGGTGGAATTATTTAGCAGGTTTGGGGAAAAGATAATTCAAATGGAAATGGCAAGGTTAATGCAGCCTTCGGAATCAAAAGGAACCATCCTGCCACATTTTGGCACAGGACCTTTATATAAGAGACGAGCCTTCTAGGGCTTCTTCAAGCTGTGGGTAATGGACCGTGGAAAGAAGAATCCCTCCTTGTCATCATCTACACAGAGGTTCCGAAGAGAAAAACAAATGCTCTGGAATAACAATACATTTAAGGAAAAATAGAGGATGAGATATTGATAGGTACCCTTTTCATGATTTAGTGATGCCTTGGGGTATGTTGAATTTTCCCCATGACGGTTTGCGGTAAACACCCATTGTTTGGGCTCAAATGCAACAGCTGATCGGTGAAAAGACCTAATTCATTTTTCTGTCATTTCAAATTGGTGTCACCCCCTTCCGAACGTGACGCGTCAGTCTATGTCATCAAATGTCCCAGACGGGTTTAAAGGGAGCATTCCAGGTGCGATATTAAAAATGCCCATTTTCACTGAGTAAATCTAAGCAAGGCATACCTCTCCGACCTAAGGGTGTTGGGTGTCAGTTATGGTGGGGGAAATTGGAGCATTGTAGAGCGTTTCATGAACAGATTTGTCGGATGCTTTATCCGTCAAAGTATGTTTTATCCGACAGTTAGGGCAATTGTCGGACGCAAATGTGATGAACTAGGAAACACATGGTAACTATGAAAACTGTGTTTCTTAGCCAATTCAAATCAAGAAAGTTGTCGGATCGTCATACGACAAATATTGATGGAACGTTCTCCAGGAGTACTGTTGTGCTGTGCTTCAGAAGCATATGCAAGTACTTTCCAAGTAGTTCAAAAGAGAAATCAAGTTAAAGTAACATCTGTAAATTATTATTATGTGTAATGGTTGAATCAGTGGTATCAGTAATTACACCTTTAAGACAATGTTTCCTGAATATTATCATTATGATTACTCTGAAAAAAGAAGGTCATGCAAACTCACTGGTATTCACGCTTATAACGTATACCAAAGCGTAATACGTCTAGCCAAAAAGTATGAACTATCAAAAGAAGTAGCATGTAATCCGAATTGTTGGATTCATAGTAATATAGATTTGTTTTGAATAATAAAAAGGGGCGTGTTGGATACTGGACCGATGTTCAAAACCACTTGCTTTTTCTTACGAAACAGGACCTCACTCTCATTTAAAGACGCACTGAAGTTTCATTCAATGATGTCTTTTACAGATGGAAATCAGCATTATACTGTTTAATCTTGCAATCTGCAAAACATCACCTTTTTTAGACAATAAATCTTCTTAAATGTATATACACTGAATTTGTCACATTAACACAAGTCATGACTCTTCACCAAAACACTAGCATTACATCAGTCCAGTATATTCTTGAAAAACCCAAGTATCCTGGCCTTTTTGTCTTTTACCCCCCCCCCTATTCAAATGAAGATGTAAAAAAAATACATGTAAACGTTCCATGAACCTATTCGATATGGCACATCTGTATGTATGAATACGCACAGACACACCCGCTCCCACACATTTGTGGTTTTCAAAAATATTTACACACGCACCCCACACACCTTGGCACACACACACTATCCCCTAAAATCCCCGAAATATATATCATTCTCTTTCTCTCACCCACACAAAATCGTAAATCCCCCCCCCCCAAATAAAAAAACACCCACCCTCATGCTCAGCGATAACACACCCACTCACACACACAAATGCACACCTAGCTTTTTCAGCATGAAGTGAAAATACTACACTGCAAAAACTCTGGTGTTGATTTAACAACAGCCGGAATCTATATATGTCCACACCAGAGAAGTATTGAAACACCACCAGTTTGGAATCAAACCGATGCTGTTTTAATACTAATCGGTGTTGTATAAAACCCTATCTGGTGTTAGACCAAAACAAAACTGGTGTGGTTTAGCACTTCTCTGGTGTGGGCATACATAGATTCCGGGCTGGTGTTAAATCAACACCAGAGTCTTTGCAGTGTAGTAAATCACTAACGCTATGGAAGAGTACTATAAAAGCATAAATTAGACCTACATAATGCATATCTTTTTTGTATTGGGTGACCCACTCATCAAGCTTTTGCTTCTTGGGGCACCCTAATCATCTGAAATATATTTTTAAGAATTGTATATTCATGCATGACTTTATATATATATATATATATATATATATATATATATATTTAGATGATTGAATAAATTGAATTGAATTTTGAAAATCAATTGCTTTTTAACTCAGCTACGACAGCTGAATCTCTCTTTATACTCGTGGGCATTGAATCACAAAACCGCGCGCGCACACACACACGCACCCATGTACAGGGGCCCGTTGCAGAAAGAGTTGCATTTAAACGCAAGTCAAAAAATCAATTGCAAGTCAGAAATGCGCGCTGTTGATTGGTTGAAAATCAAGTTGCGCGTGATTTTAGAGTTGCGTTTGATTGTAACTCTTTCTGCAACGGGCCCCAGAAAGACGCTATCTTTCACATCAGTTATGACGACGCAGTCACATTTCCCCCTACGGCGGCCATATACGGCTAGTCGAAAACAGCCGTTTTAATACCAGCTACATATAGATGGTTTGAACACAAATTAATAAAACGGCTGTTTTCGACTAGCCGTACGCCGCCGTCGGGGAAATGTGACTACAGGCATTACCGTCATCCGAAAATTCACGAGATACAGCAATTCGTCTTAGCATTTCATTTTGAACTACATAATAAACAACTCTTACCCCATTGAAAAAAAATCCCAAATCCCGAATATGACGTACTGGTGTCATAGGCGATTCGTTATTTAAAACACTAAATTCTAGCTACGACACTTAAGCAAAGGAATTCGATCCTTGCATTAAAACATTATAATATATGTTGTTTGACAGGAAAATGAGTTTTCCTTATAAATATAAATCATATCCACTAATAACGCACATTTATCTCTCACTTTTCTTCGTTTCCTTTAAGCGTCGCACTTTGAGAAAGTGCTGGTTCTATAAATGATTCGTAACAGCCGAGGTGGGACTCATAAATGACTGGACAATAAAATGTGACATTCAAGAAATATAGGATATCTAAATATACACTAAAATGCAGATGCACTTTATTTATAATACAGTGAATATAAAGTAGGGCCTATAAAGAATTATATTCGAAAAGAATAAATAACTTTTTGAGACACTAGGGATCTGACCATCCCTCCAAGTGATATTGAACAATTTCCCGAGTGTGAAAAGTATCATTAGGGTTGAAATATTTGAAAGAACAGTTGACCCACCAATAGTTCTGTTATAACATTCATCTTTATTTTTTTCAATACAAAAAAGTCACTGTATTTTAATAGCACGGTTCATTTTATTTCAAGTGCAACAAGCCTCTGAGAACTATGGTCTTATCATGAGAAAGCAATGCTGTAGTCTCAGGACTTTGAAAGATAGGGCCGTGGGTTCAAATCCCAGCCATGGCGTAATTTCCTTCAGCAAGAATTCATCCACTGTGTGCTGCACTCGACCCAGGTGATGTAAATGGGTACCCGGCAGGAAGAAATTCCTTAAAAAAGGCTGCGTGCGCCGAATAGGTAGCCTAGCTTAGACGGGGTAATAAATAATAGCAGTGCCTTTTTAAAGCAGAAGGAGCACCGAAAGGTAGACCTCTGCGCTATATAAGTAGCCACCATTATTATTATTACATGCTCGCAAATTAGTGAGAGACGATTATGATTTTAAAAAATGTATGAGGAACCTCGGTTGGAATAACAATATGTATCGTTTTCTTATTATTTTCTTCAAATCCTGTTTGATCTTTATTTTAACCTTCCACTGCCCATTGTTCGGATAGTTTTAATCCAGTTCTAGAGGAGCGATCTGACCGAAACTGTGTGTTGGAAATCGCTTCTCCCATACATATTTTGAGACGACTATTACTAGAGAATGAATGAGCCTAATTTCATAATCATGTGAAAAGAAAATTAGATAGTTTTGAGAAGAAAGAAGGTACCTCTCTTTCTACTTGGTAATATCATTATTGCGATAAGAATGGTAACCCAAGTTCTTTTCCATAAGCGTGTACAAAAAGGCAAAAATTAATGTCTGTAATTTTGTTTTTGTATGGTCAGCCCCACTTTCAAAACCCTTCCACCAAAAGATGAATGAATCATTTTTTCATTATTGTTCATCCCTTTAAATTGTTTTAAAAGAAATTTTCAAAGTCATATGAAAAAAGAAGCATATAAAAACGGCCTTTTGCCGGAAAATATCCAAGCTTTTTTCGTTAAATATTATGAGATTTGAATTTTTAAGGATTTAAATTGATTAAGGACACGTAATTTTGTCATTAAAAATGCCTGGTTAACGGAGCAATGCAGTGGCTAGGTTATTGAATTGTTCGTAACACTTGGGTTTTTAGGTCAACCCTCTTTGGTTATATGCCCCTTACAATGTACAAGACAACAAAGGCTGTTTATTTCATTGAACTTGACCTTGACCCTGTCTGTACAATACCAAACATTTTTCACTGCTTGCATCAGTAAATAGTTAACGATACCTGAGAACAGACAGTATGAATAGAGTGGCCTCAAGAAAATCTTAAAACACAAAAGAAATGACCTACACTTCTATGGGCTTTTTTTTTTATATATACGTTGTCCATTTAGCGACACCATAGTTCATAAACAAGGAGATGCCATTGATTTCCATATAAAGCTGGATGGAGCTCGTACGAACGCACGCTATTCCTTGTCGCACGCACGCACGACCTTGAGGCCGAGGAAAAGTGCTCCATGACACAATAAACAGTTTATGGGGCCATACGAATACACACACGCAATAGATAAAAAAAAAAGAGTGGAAGTATGTGCGCATTTGACCTTTCTAAGTACTTGTATTGCTTCCGGTGTGCTAAAAAGAGCGCATTGTAGCTCTATCCACCTATTGATAAGGATGGGAGATACACGTTACACTGAAGTATAGTATACAGGGGTTCAAACTTCCTTGTCAGAAGCTCGAAACTGACCAAATGAATTTTACATACCTCAAAAAAGGGTTCTATATAGGATAAATTCTCCCAACGTATATATCTTGGTTTAATTCTACTTCTTTCCAAATTTGAAGCAATGATTTATTGTAACTGTAGTGGCTTATTTTGAGCTTGGGTGAGTGAATAGCATCCGTTCTCATGTTCTCAAGGAAAGAAGGCACGGAAGTCATCGAGGACGTAGATGTAATCTAAAGAAACATTTACTCCGACAATTACTCCGACCTCTCTGTGATTTAAAAAACACGAACAAAACACAAAACACGTTACTAATATAGAACTTCGAAACTGTTTATTTTTTGTCTGGATACTCTTTTTATGATTTAAAAAAACGTCTAAATATTTGGCGTGATATCTTTTCCTATGTAAGGCCATTATAATACACAAGGAAAAAATTGAAGACTGTGCCAATGAAATATGGGTTCAAATTTGCACTTTTTTTAAAGTGCAGGCAAGTCACAAGGGGAGCAACCTTCAAGGTGGATATTCGCCCCTTCAAGTTCAGGTTCGCGCCCTTAAAACAACGGGGTACATTTCTGAAACGGTGGCAACTGCACTATTGCATTTAGGAGCCCCAAGTGCAATATCTAAGGGTGCAAATTTGAATTCACACTGTTTTTATCTAGGACAATTACTGAAATAGTAAATGGATGAAAACATATCACCGGTTTAGATGGCGAATAACGGTGGTTTGCCCCCGAAGTACCCAGCAAGCAGAGCCCTGTATTACAGAGCTGAACAATTCGTTTTCAGTGGGTTACTACGTTTGCCTAACAACGCAATACGTGCCTTGCTGTAGCCCATTGAAAACGGATCGGGTAATTCTGTTGATAAAGGGTTGATGGCATCGTACAGAGGTATCACATCGCGACGCAGAACGCTCTCGAAAACAGAGAAAATCTATTGTTAATTGCCATTCATGACAAAGAGCAACCGAAAAGTCTTTGTTGGATATTGGTTAATCAAAAATAGCAGTTTCGTCCTGGACTCTGGACAAACGGCATATTTGACATTTTTCGTCAGCAACGCAACTTAGGACGAAACTGCTGTTCAGGTTTAATTTTCGACAAAGACCTCCCAGCTGTTCATTGTGATTTGACTTGCATTTTCAATACATATACTATGTTCTTGAATTCGTTCGGCGTCGCGATGCGAATACACCTTACTGAACCGCTACCTAAACAGGCGATGTCTGATCGCCTCTTAAGACTACAGTCAGGAATGAATAGACAATACATCCATAGATGCTGTCAACTGCAGTATCTGTAAGCGTATGAGGCGGACACTATAATGCTGCAGTCAAGTTTTCAGTTCCAATGGGAAATGAAGACTGAATATTGTCATATTTACATAGTAGGCTTCTGGCACTTGCGGTTCTGTCACATTAGCCAAGAGTAGTAGTACAAAAATTTGGAAACTGTCGTATTGGAATTCGCCAATATGTACCAAGGTCCTGATAACAGGACAGTCCGATAATCTTGGACCTTAAACTTCGATGGAAACCACCACCAAGGCCGTCCTTCAGAGCATCGATCTTCCATCAAGTTGGAGGGTCGTTCCCCTCATTGTTGGGTCCGTCTGTTGGCAGCGCCTCGGGGAGGGATGACTCACCGGTCCTCAGCGAAAGGACCTTGGTATATTCATCTTCCGAAATCGTTCGCTGGAACTGCGACTCGTAGTCGGCGAGTCGGACGAGAATGATGGCCACATATCCCTCCGTGCTTGACTACCGGATTGAATCAGAACATGGTTTTAATTATGCTTTAATGACCATCAATACTTCAAATTCAGCAGAGTTATGTTATGGATTTTTTTTATCCGTTGATGTTACGTAGAGATATTTCGCAACATGTATTAGGGATGTTTTCATGTCAAAAATAAGAATGAATGAATAGTATCACGATTTTTTTTTCATGAAAGGTGGTTCTTATTACGTAGGGTTTTCTCACTAATCAATTAAAAATACGGAATAATTTTCACACGATGTTAGTTCAATTTGAACAGATACCATTTTCCAAATTATAATAAAGCCGAGTTGGTTACATCTTGGAATGAAAGCTGCTCTCTTTAAGCTTATTGTTTTTGTACGAAGGGATATCTTGAACAAAAGGCATTATTCGCTTTGTGCTTTCAAAATGAGTAATGGAAAATTCAGGAATTGAATATTCCACATGACAGGGCGTTCCTAAATGGTCATTATTTTACAAGTTTGGCTACCCCCCTCCCCCCACTTCACCGCTCTCGCAATCATCATTGAGCAGACATTCAATATCAACGATAATAAAAATTCACTTTAAAAAAATTGTTGGTGTGCCGGTTTTTTCCCTGAATTATCTTAGTTCTTTAACTCGAAAAACCGTATGATCTTCCATTTAAAATCACCAAAAAGAGAGGAACTCAAGCATAGAATTCGAAGAGTCCCCTTTCAATAAAATGACTCATCTCGTCAATAAATCCCTGTATTCTCCACTGACATTTGAATTCAATTAATCGATCGACGTGTAATGATTCAGAGGACTGTCAAACGATCACTTAAGATATATCGCGAGATCTCCTTTGTCTCTCTTCATAATCCTTCATAATCAATATGCTCAATGGACTATATGAAAAAAATATCTGCTTGTACATTTCACAAACAGTACGGTAATACAATGTTTAAAGCAGAACAAATCAAACTCAACTAAAACTGCACCGTGAAAAGGTAATACAGTTAGACAAGAGGAACCCTTGCAGCTCAGAATGTAGGCATAAAGGAAATTTCATATTTTAAAAGTAAGAAACACAGAATAAACAATTCTTTCGCAAAAATCTTTCAGGAAACTAGACAAGTTGTAAAAAAAAATCATGATTTAATTCAGACATAAAGTGAGAAATGTAAAATTGGAAAACTGGAATTTCCAGGTCGTCGAAGAGAAATATACAAATAAATATCAGCCATATTATCTACGGAAACACACACTCTAAAAAACATATTGGGTATTATGATCGATAAGGGTAATTATGTGTCCAACCAAAATTGGGCACTTCTTTTGAGCATTTTTATTTATCCGGTGTGATGAAATTTTAGCCCATTCTACAGTAATTGCGGCTTATTTTTAACCTTATTGAACAATATGCTTCCCGCACTGGGCAAAATACTGCCCGAAATTGATTGGACACATAAGTACCCTCGTGCTGGTTTAAATTGACCCAATATTTTTATTACAGTGCAGTCAACATGACGAATTACACGGAACTTACCTTTTCAACGAGCAATTCAGGACGAGAAGATAACGTTTCGTTCACTTCAACGAGCTTCCCTTTGATACAAGAATAAATGGTGAATGATTGCCCGCCGTAGCAGTGGACTTTGCATAAAATCGACTCACTCTGAAGATTTTGCGCCCCCTGTAAGATAAAATAACATTAAAAAAATCTCCACATAATGCATCCGTAAAATTTTTCAGTGAGCAGCTCCCCATGGGTCATGTAATGACCAGTCTCTCACGCTAGAAAACACCAGTGTTAAATTTAACACCAACCCGGAATCTATATAATGTCCACATCAGAGATGTGTTGAAACACCAGTTTGGAATCAAACCGATCCTGGTTTAATACTAATTGGTGTTGTATAAACACATGTCTGGTGTTCTCTCCGGTGTGGACACACACCCACACGTGGAGCGTTGTGGCCCAGTGGATTAGTCTTCGGACTTTGAAGCAGAGGGTCGTGGGTTCGAATCCCAGCCATGGCGTAATTTCCTTCAGCAAGAAACTGATCCACAATGTGCTGCACTCAACCCAGGTGAGGTAAATGGGTACCGGTAGGAAGTAATTCCTTAAGAAGCTGTGTGCGCTATGAACGCCTAGCTTAGCCGGGTAATATAGGAGCGCCTTGAGCACCTAACAAGGTGGATATGTGCGCAATATAAATATCCTATATTATATATATATGTATACGTATATATCTACACCAGAGTTTTTACAGTGCAGAAGATGTAAAAAGATATTACGTCTAGTTTCAATAACATCGTATTTACCTAGGGTAGCCAATTCAGTTTAAAAAAATGTTTTTGGTTTGGTTTGATTTTGTTTTATTTACCGTATAAAAATCACAATAAAATACATTGAACAAGATATGATATTAAATATAAATATATATACATATATATTTTACTAGTGCCCAGTTGTATACACATGCTTCATGTTCACGATGATAAACAACATATTGTCTTTCATTGCACGTAGGAAAGCATTGCTAAAATGTCATGCTTGATCATGGCTTGATTCATCACAGAATTAAAACTTTTCCTTAACATTTGTTAAATATGTTATTCATTGACAGATTTCGTCAGACATATATGCTTCTTCTTTTGTCAAGCTTTCTTGACGTCAGCATGGGTCAGGGTGGAATTTTCATTCAGCAATGTGAAAATGTTATCAGAATGGCAGATGGGAATTACGTCGAAATGTTAAATGATGAAGTTCATCCTCCCCTTGCCTGATGGTTTCAGAGATCGATTCGATCTCGATTTGATCCTTTATTGCAAGGCAAGAATGACGTCACATTAAATGGTATCTACATTATATAAATATACGAGAGACGGTGGTGTTTTTCGTCCTTCGATCTATAAAAAAGCGAATCGCCTTCTGTACAAAAACCAATAAGGCCAGATTTGAGACAAAATATGACATCGATAATTCTAAATCTCTCAACTGTTTCGGCACATAAAAAGAATATTGTATCGATATTACAAAAACAAAAATCACGCTGTCAATGAGTTAGATATTCCGACATTTGGCTCATGGCAGTACAATGTTTTAATGAAATCTACAGTATTTGAAATCTCACCCTTGAGGTGTGGCAGATTTTTTCTTCCACCATGGTATTATCATCTGCCTGATGTCTTTGTGTGTTTTGTAGTAATTAAGTTGAGAAAGCCTTTTTTGAAGTGATTTATGATAATCATTATATAATTAGGTTTATTTTTACTCGCTTTGGAATTTTCTTTTAAATCTGAAGTTCCAAAACTCGATTTTGTGTCAATTATGGGTCTAATTAAGCCATACCGATAAATATAATAACGAACCTTATTTCTTTTTCGGACGAACAAACCTTCGGATTAACGAACCTTATTTCGTTTTCGGACCAACGAACCTTCGTATTAACGAACCTTATTTCGTTTTCAGACTAACCAACCTTCGGATTAACGAACCTTGTTTCATTTTCGGGCCAACGAACCTTCGTATTAACGAACTTTATTTCGTTTTCGGACTAACAAACCTTCGGAAATATGAATCTTATTGCGTTTTCGGACTAACGAACCTTTGGACTTAGAATGTTACCGCTGATAACATGATTGCATGATAAGTAAAAAAATCCTGAAGAAAACAGTATTTCTATAGATGAAACATAATTGTTTTTCCTACGACGAATTTCATATAAATCAATCATAATTTGCTACATGCTTTAATATCTCAAGTTCTTCCATTGTGACGTTGACCACAAAAAAAAACGACTGCCCCCCCCCCCTTTAAAGGATATATCTGACGAACAAATACCTGCAACTGTATCGATGGTTGAATTAAGGGGCGGAGCCAAGGGGGCCGAGCAGCAGAAGTTTGGCAATATATTTCTTGAATTACTTTTTTGTTTTGGGTAACTGGGTAACTACCTGCCCCCCCCCCCGGTAAATGAGGATTCTGCCCCGAGTTGATTCACTAGGTGTTCTTACGAATGTTGCAAACAATCCATGTGAAAGTATCCGACATCGGAGATTCTAAACATTACATGTTTAAAAAGAATAATGCGACATGGAAAACAACGACAACAAATGTATTTTTGAACTTGCTTGCGACTTTTTACGAACCTATTACTGAACCCCAGCGAAGTCCCCAAAATCAGTACGATCGCAAACATTCGTCGCTCACATGTTTGTGGTGTTTTCGACATACCTCTAAACGCGTCTTGTTATTGGGAGTCAATTATGTGTGTCGATGGCCAATTATTTATTCAAATGCGCGCCCTTGAGGCGGGGCGTGAAGAGCGTCATAATTGTCTCAAGAGTATGCGACAGCGAACGGGGAAAGTACCATCTTGATTTTCTAGTCTTGAAGTGATTTATGCTCTTGTCTTGGTAGGTGTAAGAGGTTACATGTCACTAAGACGTGGTTTATTTTTTTCTTCGGCCTGTTTACAAATTTATAGATATAAGCAAGGAAAGGCTGATCAATACTGCGAGAGTAAAGGAAACGCTTTCATGAAGCATTAAGGAAGTGATTTACAATTATGTAAAAGATAATGTAATTTATAGTATCTCATTGGCCGAAGGCATTTCATGATAAATATCACCGACAAGACGTTAAATGAAACGTACGTACTGGAAAGGTAATAGAGCAATTTCTTGAACATTGTATCGAAATGTTTATTAATTTAATTTTTTAATGACTGATGTGTTGGCTCAGCTGAAAGAGCGTCAGTCTCTCATACGGGATGTCAATTTCCTAGAAATGCAAAGTTTTTTGGCATATCAAGCGATATGACACAGTGATAGTCATGTGTGGCAGTCATATCAAATGGTGTGGCAGTCATATCAATTAGTATGATAGTCATATCAAATGGGGCGGCAGTCATATCAAATGGTGTGGCAGTCATATCAAATGGTGTGGCAGTCATATCAAATGGTGTGGCAGTCATATCAAATGATGTGTCAGTCATATCAAATGGTGTGTCAGTCATATCAAATGGTGTGTCAATCATATCAAATGGTGTGGCAATCATATCAAATGGTGTGGCAGTCATATCAAATGGTGTGGCAGTCATATCAAATGGTGTGTCAGTCATATCAAATGGTGTGTCAGTCATATCAAATGGTGTGGCAGTCATACCAAATGGTGTGGCAGTCATATCAAATGGTGTGGCAGTCATATCAATGGTGAATCAGTCATAGCAAATGGTGTAGCAGTCAAATCAAATGGTGTGGCAATCATATCAAATAGTATGATAGTCATATCAAATGGGGAGGCAGTCATATGAAATGGTATGATAGCAAGTAGTGTGGTAGTCATATCAAATGGTGTGTCAGTCATAGCAAATGGTGTGTCAGTCATATCAAATGGTGTGTCAGTCATATCAAATGGTGTGTCAATAATATCAAATGGTGTGGCAATCATATCAAATGGTGTGGCAGTCATATCAAATTGTGTGTCAGTCATATCAATTAGTATGATAGTCATATCAAATGGGGCGGCAGTCATATCAAATGGTGTGGCAGTCATATCAAATGGTGTGGCAGTCATATCAAATGGTGTGGCAGTCATATCAAATGATGTGTCAGTCATATCAAATGGTGTGTCAGTCATATCAAATGGTGTGTCAATCATATCAAATGGTGTGGCAATCATATCAAATGGTGTGGCAGTCATATCAAATGGTGTGGCAGTCATATCAAATGGTGTGTCAGTCATATCAAATGGTTTGTCAGTCATATCAAATGGTGTGGCAGTCATATCAAATGGCTTGGCAGTCATATCAAATGGTGTGGCAGTCATATCTAATGGTGAATCAGTCAGCAAATGATGTAGCAGTCAAATCAAATGGTGTGACAATCATATCAAATAGTATGATAGTCATATCGAATGGGGCAGCAGTCATATCAAATGGTATGGCAATCATATCAAATGGTGTGGCAGTCATATCAAATGGTGTGGTAGTCATATCAAATGGTGTGGCAATCATATCAAATGGTGTGGCAGTCATATCAAATGGTGTGTCAGTCATATCAAATGGTGTGTCAGTCATATCCAATGGTGTGGCAATCATATCAAATGGTGTGTCAGTCATATCCAATGGTGTGGCAGTCATATCAAATGGTGTGGTAGTCATATCAAATGGTATGATAGTCATATCAAATGATGTGGTAGTCATATCAAATGGTATGATAGTCGTATCAAATGGTGTGTCAGTCATATCACATGGTGTGTCAGTCATATCAAATGATGTGGTAGTCATATCAAATGGTATGATAGTCGTTTCAAATGGTGTGGTAGCCATATCAAATGGTATGATAGTCGTATCAAATGGGGCGGCAGTCATATCAAACGATGTGTCAGTCATATCAAATGGTGTGGTTCTGTGGTAGTCATATCTGATGGTGTGGCAATCATAAGGCAGTAATTCCGTGACCATCCGTGATGGTGGAGGTGCCGTGGCCGAGTGGTCTAAGGCGCTTGGCTATACATGGAAAGTCCGGGTTCGATCCCCGGCCGCGGCACCTATGCCCGTGAGCAAGGCATTTAATCTACAATGCTCTTTTATCCTGCTTTCAAATAAATGGAAATGCTGTATGCATTGTTGGTACTAGGTGTGCACTTGTTTAAAAAAAAAAAAAAAAAAAAAAAAAAAAAAAATCTAATTCAATTCGGTAGCGTCAATTAGAAGTTGTTTGTAGTCACAAGAAATGGCAGTCATAGAAATTTCACATCTTCATCTAACGATAAATGAGTCTGCCAAATTTTCTGCAATTGATCCCAGATGATGAATTAGTGAGATTTCAAACGAACCCGTTGCTCAATTTACATGCCTCTTTAAAACAAACCATTCTTGCAGTAAAAGCGATCAGCTTCGATATACACATAATAATGCACGTAATAATAGTTATGATTTCAATGGAAATTTTACTTTTAATGCCATGAAAAGATCATTTAAGGTCTTCTTGGAAAATGTCTAAGTGAGTACATTCCAGAAATAACCCAAGTCATAAAAGATTACTTTGTCACATTCAGATTTACAGCGAAGGAGCAATAACAACATCATTAGACATTCTTGGCAAATTACAAACATGAATAATGTTCTACAGTAAACATCTTTCAAATCCTTTTATACATCTAACTTAATTCAATTGAGCCCGCTCAATAATGTTTATACTTTCCATTTTCTTCCCTCTCACTTTTTCTTAATCCACATCTTCTGTCCCTGTAATTGCGTTTGCGAAACATTTGTCCTAAATAACTAGTGCATTTCAACGTTATTTTCAATACTTACTGTAATCTACGAAAACATAATTGGTAACAATGCAACCCTAATATATAGGTAAAAACATTACACAATAGAATAAAAACAATATACTCTTATTTACCCAGGGTAGCCACTTCAGCTCTTAGCTGTTCTTCGAACGGGCCCTCCACATAACATGGTATTATCATTACCCTTCTCCATTCTCAAACCCCGTTTTAATGTCGTTGGTATGACGAGGATCGAACCCATGACCTCCCATTCATGAGGCGGGCGCTCTACCACTGAGCCACCATCAATAGTCCAGGATAGACCCCATAGAAAATTGACAAAACCTTGTTTCTTCATATACAATATTTTTTTATGGTTTCTTGTCAATTCGAGGGTGCTGATTCCGAATCTGAATGATGCCACTCGTGTAACCTCGAGCATTTTCCGCAAATTGGCAATATTCAATATGGCCGCCAAAATATGCAAATTACCCATGAAAATCATAAAACTGCCAGCAGATAGGCTATAAAATATATGAAAAAAAATCCTTGGAATTTGAGAAAAGCACGATGAGCATGTAACGGCAGTCCGCAATTTTGAATTGTCAATAGATATTTCAACTGAGGGTTTCTCGTATTATCTTCTTTCAATACCAGTCTAATCCCCGAGTAGACGGACAATTTTAAAGGTTAAGTTGTGACCGAGACATATAATCACAATGGATTAATGGCGAGACCATCAATCGTGTCTGTGTATTATGAGTTTTGGAACATCATCAGAATTCTCCAAATCGTAACATGTGCTATGATGATGATTGGATGTTTAAAATAACGTAACTTTTGCGATATCACGCCCCGATAGATACCTTTTGGATGTGAAAATGGAAAGAAAAAAGCATGACGCCTCGAAGTTGGCAAAAACGTCATGTATTGATTGTCATTTTGGAATTCGTTTCCTAATTTGATCAATGAAAATTTTTTTAAAAAAATCAAAGCCACGTAATAAAACTGGGGAACATGAAAGAGGCATAGCCGAGGGTGCCTGGACTGTACCACGTGTGTGTAATTATCCTCATGCCGGATCAAAGTGATGTATATTGTATATTTTATAAGAAAGTGATGCGGCTCATCTTTACAAATGTACTTGATGAACCATCCTCATCTCACAACCATGACCTGTCAATAGAATTAGACATTAGTACCAGTTATTAGCCAATATTCCCGTTTGCTATTTAAAAATGAATGACTGGTCACGTGATCAATCACATCCAATCACTTGATTAGGATCTAGAACAGACATTACTTTGCGAAGGAATACAATAACCACGACTTACTCGTTTGTTCTTGCCGATGACTTTATTGTCCATTCTATTTGTATTGGCATTGGCTTGAAAATCGACCTTTTCGATTTTCATCTTGTCCCGAACTATAGGATGACCTCTCGCAAGGGTTATCACGCAGATTCTGAAAAGGAAAAGACAACCAAGTATAGCAGTATGTTTATGCTTACAAATTACCCAACTTAGAATATTCCGCCTTAACGTCCTTATATTAAAATATTCGCACTCGAATTGATATAATGCTTTAGTTTAACTGGTCGTGTGTTTTCCAAGTGTAGCAGGCATATATATATATATATATATAAATTATTTGTTCAATATCAAGATGTTTTGATTAAATATTCTAAACACTTTTTATAAACATTAACATGATGCATATACATGTATAAAGAAATAATGCGAGCGCGAAGCGTAAGCTGAAAATTATAGATATTTAGATCTAAAATCTGGACATTTTAGGGAGAAGTAATCACACGATTTGCACCTAAGCAATTAATGCATGTACTTGGGTTGAGATGAAATTTCTTTATGCTTACATGAAAGGGGAAAATTTAAAGGGATTCATTAAAAGTATACATATCTCATCGGCGTAAGTCGAGCGCGAAGCGCGAGCTGATCTTTTTTTTGTATATCCTCACCTAAAAAGGACAATTTAATGATTTTTGGGGTAAATATTAATGAAGAGGATTTGTATCTCCCTTATCAAATCAGCGCTCGATGGAAAGCTTTGACAATTAATCCAGGCAAAATTTGCAGTTAAGAAATGTTTGTAAGAATTAATGAAGAGTAAACTACTAAAGTGCAAACCTCGATATGAAAATGGTATTTGCGTTGGAAAAAAAGAACATTTTGAGGACTGTTTTTTGAAATCTTGAAGAGAATAAATATATCACTAATCAAAAGTTGTCACGAATATTCATCCCTGAACACGCAAGATTCATTTTCTACATGTGTTGGAAACTGCATTAACATGACGATAACATAGGATGGGGTATCAATTAACTTCTCTTCATTTTCCTTTTCTTTATTTGCGTTCCCTTTCCCTTCTTTGCGCCCCCCTCCTCCCCCGAAAGGGGCGCCCGGGGATGTGCCCCCCTAGACATGCTACTGCCTTCCAGTTGCGTTGAACCCTAAAATGACTGGGCTATTTGAGATGTACGGAATTTCGCTTCAAATTTTCATTTTTTCCTCCAGATTTCATCTTTGTAGTCTTATTGAAAGGTTTCCACAAAGAAATTTGAGAAAGCCAATTTTTTCTTTGATTTCTCATGTATTTTTTTTTTTTTTTGGTCTTTTGTTTTTCATTGTTTTTTTAATGGAAATTACCACAAACCATTAAACCCTATACAGTGCGTATCAAAAAAAGTTTACACTTTGAAAAAGCCCTGGGGATCAAAAAATATACAACATGTGGGAAATTTTTTCACATATGATCTTGGGTTTGGGTATCATCTATCCAATGAATGTAAAAGTTTCGACAGAATGTTACACTTGAGTGAGCACTGTCCATTTTCGTAAAGCTCGCAGAAATCTGTTTGCGCAGAAATGCTCGTTTTCACGCTGTACAAAGGGGAAAGGGCGAAATCAAACTTACCCTGCAAAACATTTCTCATACATTTCCCTTTTGTTCAATTGAAATAAAACGGATACATTCAAGCATTTTGTAACAATTCTTAGTAATCTTAGTAAGCACAGCTTATCCTTTTTGTGTCAGCTGGATCTGAGGACATAACTGAATCTGAACAAAAGTTTATATCAGACATCAACATTTTTTCACTAAGTTTTTATCATTTAAAGTGGGTTTACATTTCATTTTTCATTAATACTTGTTTCTCCACACTTTTCCCAAACTTGACAATGATTAACAAAATGAAAGTCAAGCCTAAGCCATTTCATGTAAATCACAGCTCAGTGTAAAGCAAATATCGTCACGATGGCCTCGGTGTGTGGAGGAGTGGGGTGGGGCGCAATGCAGTCTTCGAAGTGTTTTGGGCATGGAAACAAGTTTAAAAAGGGTAAAAGATATCTTCAAATCAAGTTTACTAGCTAAATTCAACGTGTTATTCATGATTAAGGTCTACTTTTATTCGCATAACTATTTCGAAGTTCTGCGTAAATCATTTTTCACTAACTTTTCAAAAGTAAATTGTGCTCACTCAAGCGGAAATATTTTTCGACAGTTATATCGTCATTTGCTCAAATGGACCTGTACCTATCTTAAAATGTGGAAAATGTTCAGGATATTACAAATGTATAATTTTACAGGATTTTTTCAAAGTGTAAACTTTTTTTGATACGCACTGTATCTATTAAACTGAACAACTAGAATGAAAAATAATCACCCTTTTATGAATTTCATCTCCCATAGATTTTACACAAAGTATGAAAATGATGCCACTCGTGTAACCTTGAGCATTTTCCGCAAATTGGCAAAATCCAATATGGCCGCCAAAATATATGTAAATTACCCATGAAAATCACAAAATTGCCCGCACAATGGCTATAAATGCATGAAATTGTGTGGCAGGAGTGGAATACTCTCTAAAAATATTTTTTTTACAAAATATTTATTTTCTGGATATTCAAAATGGCAGGCATAGAATATCCAGAAAATAAATATTTGGTCAAAAATCATTTTTTTCAGAGTATTTCACTCCTGCCACACAATTTCATTCAGATCACAATTACTCGCAGTTTGGGGATCATTTTTTTTTTGAAAATTAGTTTTCCCTACTCATATTGTACATAATAGGGTATACAGAGGTCTGTGGCGGCCATTTTGAATATCAAGAAAATAAAAAAAAATAAAAAAAACATTATTTCAGAGAGTATTTCACTCCTGAAACACAATTTCATGCATTTTATAACCAATGTGCGGGCAATTTTGTGATTTTCATGGGTAATTTACATATATTTTGGGCGGCCATATTGGATTTTGCCAATTTGCGGAAAATGCTCAAGGCTACAAGAGTGGCATCATTCAGATTCGTAATCAACACCCTCGAATTGACAAGAAACCATCAAAAAATATTTTATATATGAAAAAACAAGGTTATGCCTCTTCTATCCTGGACTAAATTACTTCATGTCCTTATGATTCGTGTTTATGAATATTCATGAGGTGAAGTCTTTAGTATCCAAACTTCGACGAATCTGCTATTCAAATCCTTCGCTCGGTTTAAGTGGTCTGAATACTTAGTCTACAGTGACTTGTGACTAGTTTTGTGTGAAGAACCACTTTTTTATCACAGGTTCAATCAGGGTCTGTGCTCGCAGAATAGCGTTATACACTACATGTATAAAAAAAAATAAAATAAAGGCATATTCACCGGAGTCGGTGCTGGTATATAAGCTCACTTGTCTAAACCATATTATTATTTGTTTTTATTTCTTCCTCTTGAAAATGGTTTTAATCAGAGAGGAAAGCGGAAGTGGGAATGTCTTTTAAATCATGGTAGGGTCCATACTTGAATCAACCCACGTGGAGGCGCGATAACTCAGTCGATTGAGCGGGGATTTCTGAGTTCGGTGATACTGGTTCGATTTCCACTTGGTGCGCTAGTGCCCTTTCGAAAGGCTTTAATCCTCATTACCAGGGGAGCGTTTCATGAATGGACTTGTCGGCCGTTTTATCCGACAAGTCCTGTTTTATCCGACAGTTACTATAGTAACAGTGCTTCTCAACCAGTCAGAATCCAGGAAAGTTGTCAGATCTGACAACTTGTCGGACGGAAATATTGATGAAACGCCCCCCAGGTCCCTCGAAGAAGACCTCAAGCTGCCGGTCCTCTGGTCGCTTACTTTGCTAGTAGGTCCATGCTTACAAGCATTCATGCTTTCTTAGCAATCAGGTAAATAAATCACCATTTACTATTTATCATGTAGCCGATATAAATATACATAGCTGTAAATTAAATAATCCTGCGATTCTGAAACGCCACTATAATTTCATCATTATATAATCGCCATCAATTATATAAAACATGTTAGAGCGGCTGCCTGCATGCCTTATTGCACTGGGGAGGGGGTGCAATAAAGTTAAGGTTAGAAGGAATACTCGATTGTGATGTACCTCTTATGATAATAAAAGGAATTGCACATTGTGGAAATGGAATACAATATGGATTCCATAGCAAATATTGAACACTTCAACGTAATAAAATATGGGAAGCGGCGGCCGGAATTCAAACATAACTTTCCGCGAACTGGAATAATTCGATACGGACATTCAGTCAAACATCTTAAAATGACGTCACCACTCCAGAGCACATTACGCATCAGACATCTACCATTTCTGCAAGCCTAACTGGTGACGTCACATGCTGCCATTCATGATTTGCTTTCAATGGTCATTATTTACATTAGCAAAAATAGAGCTCTTCTGATCAGACGGTAGAGTGTCAATAAGCATAATGATGTCATCGGCCTCCAGCCGTCGGGGCTCGTCTTGTTATTTGAAGAAATATCACTAGTTGGTAGAGCAATTCGTCAGTCGCCTGGGAAATTTCAGGCTAGCGATTTAAAGGGAATCGCGTTCAAGAAATCGGCAAGAAAACCAAATATATTTAGCAAAACATGGTAAGTTATCTCAGCACTGTACATGTTCATTGTTGAAAAAAGTTTTCACCACACGTCGGAGTTCATTAAGTAATCAATAATCTCAGATAGAGTAGTAAAAAATAATCTCGCAAAATATGGTGTCCCATAGCCTAGGGTTGTGTATCGGGGCCTCAGCAAATGTAATTCTGGGTTGTATGCAGTATGTGTTGCCAAGTCGGGCAAGCATCGAATAACTAAATGCTATAATCAAGCACAAAAAGTTATTTCATACTTAGCCATACAATTTCAATAATTTAAAGGATTTTCAAATTTGGGGTACATTCTGGTAATGTGAATTCGATTTCTCGCATTCTAGCGTTCCGATGTAAAGATAGAAAGTCTTCAGCGATTAATTATTTGTGAAATTTGAAGTTGACGGTAAATGTGACTATTTTTCATAGATCATTCTAGATTTCGTCATTATAAAAATTAAAAAAAGCTATATACCATGCATATGAAGTTTTCATGTGGAGACATTTGACCAAATTCTATGTCTGAAAAATGATTTTTACCAAAAGGGAAAGTGGTTCATTTTTGTCCCTGACAAAAATGATGTTTTCATTGTAAATCAAATTTACTCAAAAACATTAAAATTAAATCGCATCCTTCCCATAACATGTGTGTTATGATTATACATTTTCATGTTAAAAGAACTTTTTATTTGATGATATTTTTAATACAAAATAATTAACAAAAAATGTACAAATGATTTTAATAACTGTTAGATTCGTCAATGCTCTAAACAATCTGTTGACACCCACATGTTTGAGAAAGTTTGAGAAAATTGAATGAATAATAAGAAAGTTTTGAGCATTTGAAGTTTAGATCATTATTATAATGTAGACCCTCCAGTTGGCAATGCGAGAAAGATGTGTGATGTCACATGTGAACAACTTTCCCATTACTTTTCTATATATTACGCTTAAACTGCCTCTTTTATCATATCTATTAGTTCGTGTATTCTTTTTATATGAGGGCAAGTCAATACAGATTTTTAAAGAATACATTATGGATGAAGAGTTTGTATCACCATAAGAGCAAAAAAAAAATACATTTTGGGGGTATTTTATAGTCAATCACAGGGAAAGTTGTTCACATGTGACATAACACATCTCTATCGCATTGCCAATGGGAAGATCTCCATAGCATTAGTGATTGCAATATTCAAAAGCTCAAAACTTTCTCATCATTTGTCTGATATTTCTCAAACTTTCTTTGATTTTTCTCTTTCCACACAAGCCCACTTGTTCCAAAGGTTTAATTACTCCCCTTTTATGCGGTGGGGGATCCAAGGGAGCATGTCTGTCACCTCTTTTCTTCTTAGCGGCTTTGTATAACGCATATATATACCACCATTGCCACGCACTTTTCAGCGGTAATGATTTAGCCCTTCTTCAGATCAGCTGTTGCTATGTGAGTGTTCATCGTCCACTAGCCACTACGGTAAGGAAAACTATCAGAGCATTGAAAGTCCCTTTCTAGATTTGTTATCGTTAATAAGTAAATAATATCGAATGTCTGACGTTTAATTTATACTTATATTAACACTTCTACTTTATCCCCTTGATGAGAAATTCTGTATACTGATGAATATGCAAATTACATCTGTGAGCGTGCGAAAATGAGATGGAGAGGCGAACGGACAGACAGGGAGGGGGAGACGGGGAAGAGAGCAATAAGAAAATACGTGGGTGAAGGATGACAGACTTTGAAAGCATTTGCCCGTCTTTCTTAGGAATAACAAAATAGGGACGCTCCCCGCCCCCTTGATCTCATTCTTCAAACCAATCAGTCAAACAAACTGTCACTGATGCCTCAAAGGATTAAGGTGCCAGACTCGTTACCGCCATGACTTACCAAAATATAGATTGGAACTTATTTGGAAGTGGCGACCTTCGCGCACGCTAATACAAAAACGACACGGCCTCTGAGAAATAACTACGTGATTCAGCATCGATCACTTGGCATCACGCGGTGATCGGATGACATGCAATAGGGTACACTTGACACGCTTCGTTTAGGAGAGTAGTCGCGGTAATTACACGTTTGGTGACAGACCGTTTACATGCTCATGAACAGGATGTCAGACCGCCGTGATCGTTTGAATGAAGGTCGGGCCCCCGATTCATAAAAAAGTTACAATAATTATTACGTTTCCCTAATGGAAATCACCTTGGTTACAGGGCTTAGCAGCCAATCACAATTAAGCTTTTTCATAACAATGGCAAAGTTACAACAGTTAGTCTTTCTGGAACGAGCTATAGATATATGATGTAACGAGAAGCTTCTCCACAAGCAGTTTCAAAAGACAAAGTCTCAAAGCCATAATTTTCATACCTCCTTCAAGTCGATTAGACTTTAAACAAACGAAAAATGGCATATTATGTATGTTTCATCATAATAAAACGTAACTCCCCCCCCCCAAAAAACACAATGCCTTCCATGATTCACGCAGTTCCGTAAAGCAGTTTTATGCACATCACGGATAGACAATGATACCACACATCAAATACTCATCTTGTATTGATATGAATATTCTTTGTTTTCCTCGTATTATGTAAATTGTATATCAATATGTCCTTGCCCCTCCCCATGCACTGTACATGTTCAATCGGTAATATATTTGACTTTTTTACCATTTGACGATATAAAAATACGAAAATATTGGTGTGCAGCAATATATCGGATCTGCAAATATGCTAATAAAGTGAGCCATATATGTCCTAGATTCATAGCAAAAGAAAGAGAGAGAACGAGAGACAGAAATGGGATATAAGGCTTTGAGGCACCACAAACGAATGATAATCTTTTTGTAAGCATTTTTCGCTGTCAATTTTACACTTACTTGTTAGAATGCTGAAGAATACAGAAGTCCTCTGCTGTTTTTCCGTTGGTGTCTGTTCAATGAAAAGAGACGAAAATTTTCAACTTAATGAACCATATAGGAAGACTCTAAATTTTATGATATGTCATTTGTTAATCCTATCTGTGCTTAAAATATAAAGTTAGAAAACAAAAATCCAATCGATTCCCGAAAGCCCTACTGGACAGAACACAGTGTTCCACAGTGTGTGTGGCACAGTGTGGAACAAAATGTGAAATCAACTTCACACTGTTAAATTTGAGCATTTCAACAATGAGAATCAAACGTTCTCATAATCAACCATGTGAAAACGCTATGCACAGTCACACTGTCGAGGTGTCCACAGTGTGAAAATATCTTCACACTGATAAAATTGAGCATTTCAACAAAGAGAATCAAACGTTCACATAATCAACCATGTGAAAACGCTATGCACAGTCACACTGTCGAGGTGTCCACAGTGTGAAAATATCTTCACACTGATAAAATTGAGCATTTCAACAATGAGAATCAAACGTTCACATAATCAACCATGTGAAAACGCTGCACAGTCACACTGTCGAGGTGTCCACAGTGTGAAAATATCTTCACACTATTGAATTTGAGCATTTTAACAGTGTGAATAGTCCACACTGTGATCACATTGAGTGACACTGTTCTTTCTTCTTCTATTTTTGGGGTGGGGGTCTTTTCGAGACGCACTGTATAAGTAAGAATTAATACATTTTACAAATAAACTTGTTAAAACAGGAAGGTGTTTTGACATTGGAGAGATGTGGGAGGATAACAGCGGACATGGACAAACTCTCGTGTCAGAATTTTGTCATGCACATGCTCAATGTAGGCGCCATTTCCATATTGACATTGTGCTATCCAAATCGAATCAATACCCGGCGGTACTTATTTCCAGTTGTTGTTTTTTTAAACATCAGAACATTTACTATAAATATGAATATACGGATTTCCCATCAATGTCATTTAGAACTGTGACTAATTTGAAAATTTTGAGCTGTAATGAAAGTACCCCTGGTCATTATTTCTGTCGCTTCTATCATTTCCTCTCCTCATCACCAGGGATCATCGTCCTCTTCTTCAGTTACTACGACTGATGATCACTACCACTACTGTTACTACGGCTACTGCTACTAGCAACTGCTTCTACTGCGTATACTCCTCTTTATTTTCTTCTTTTTCAATTTCATATTGTTTCTTTTCTTTCTTTTCTTCTTTTTCACATTGTTTCTTTTTCTTCTCCCCAAATCATATTTCGCCTTCTTTTTCTTCTAGTATATTACAACCCCTACTGCTGCGACTACTACTCTTAGTCTCCCCCTACTACTTTTACTTTATTATTCTGGTGAAACAATTCTAGGCATGTCTTCATGAATATTGTAAATAAATTATAAATTTGTATAGCGCGGCCACTATATAAAAATACTCTACTGCGCTTTGGTTACCCCTAATGCTTACAGTGTATACTAACTAAAAATGATGATCTTATTATTACTTAAAAGCTTCCTTAAAGGACAAGTCGACCCCAACAAAAACTTGATTTGAATAAAAAGAGAAAATTTCAACAAGCATACCACTGAAAATTTCATCAAAATCGGATGTAAAATAAGAAAGTTATGGCATTTTAAAGTTTCGCTTATTTTCAACAAAATAGTTATATGAACGAGCCAGTTACATCCAAATGAGAGAGTTGATGACATCACTCGCTCACTATTTCTTTTGTAATTTATTATATGAAATATTTTTATTTTCTCGTCATTGTCACTGAAATTAAGTATCATTCCTCACTGAACTTATGGAATTCCATTATATTAACATTTTGTGCTTCAGGCAAGGAGGTCCTAATCATCAAATTCGTAAAAATTGAAATATTGTATAATTCAAACAATAAAAAACAAAAGAAATAGTAAGTGACATCATGGACTCACTCATTTGGATGTAACTGGCTCGTTCATATAACTATTTTGTTGAAAATAAGCGAAACTTTGAAATGTCATAGCTTTCTTATTTTACATCCGATTTTGATGAAATTTTCAGCATTGTGGTTGTCTGATTTTCTCTATTGATTCAAATCAACATTTTTCTGAGGTGGACTTGACCTTTAATTACTTACTTAATTAATTACTTACAGCAATATTGACATCATACGATACATAAATTTGGCAGTTTAACAACGAGATTTCTAATAGAATATAATATATATATATATATATATATATATATATATAGTAAAGAAATGGATGAAGAGAACAATGGTAGGCGTAGCTTAAATCAAGGTTCCCCAGAGCTATCTACCCTTTGGAAAAATTGGTGATGCCGAAAAAATGTCTCTGCCGGCGTTCAAAGCTGGGGGCCGGGTTCGATTCCCGGCAGAGACATTTTTTCGGCATCACCAATTTTTCCAAAGGGTAGATAGCTCTGGGGAACCTTGATTTAAGCTACGCCTACCATTGTTCTCTTCATCCATTTCTTTACAATATTTAAATAAAAAAGAGTTGCCAAAAACTGTTGTACATGTATAACTTTACACATTTATATATATATATATATATATATATATATATAATAATATATATAATTTTTAAAGCATTGCAGTAATGATTTTCAAACATCATTAATCTCATTATACCATTATCGTTATCGTCATAATTGGTATTATTCATAATTTTTAGTATTTTCATCATTACTATAAAAAAAACATGATCATAATTATAAACATTTTTTACTCAAGTTAATCATAATCACCATTATCATCCAATTAAAATGAATAATAATATAACAAAATGTTAAAGAAACTGACCTACACAAACCAAAAAATCCAATGCCATACTAAAGTAAAGTGAAGGCCTAACACTAGTAACAGCATCAGTGAAAAGTAAACAGATATTGAATACCAAGTGATACAGAAGGAAATTGTTAGTTTTTCTCATTCACTTATGTTGAAATTAGGACTGTGAAAAAAGGGTAGATTGACCAGCAAGTAAACTGTCCAGGGGGTTTTGCCCTCCCCTCATGGGCGTCATTGGGTATGGCATATGCCCAAAAGGAGAAGGGGTGCAAGCCAAGGGGCAGTATAACATCCACAACAAAAAGAAACCAGTTTCAAAATGAAGAATTTGAAAAAAAAAGATAGAACTGTTTACATCAGAAATTAAAACACTAAGAGTAAAATAGATCTAGAACTGCAACAATGCAAAACTGACAGAACACATGCACATGAACGTCATAAATAAAGAGTGAAGTTACACATCTAACGTTAACTAACTTAAAGGGGAATGAAACCTTTGGAACAAAGAGGCTTGTGTAGAAACAGAAAAATCAAAGAATAAGAATAAAGAAAGTTTGAGAAAAATCAGCCAAATAATGAGAAAGTTATGAGCATTTGAATATTGCAATCTTTGATGCTATGGAGATCCTCCCATTGGCAATGCGACAAGGATGTGTGATGTCACTGATGAACAACTTTCCCTTTGGTGGACTATAAAATACCCTCAAAATGTCTCTTTTTACTTTTTCTTATGATGATACAAACTCTTTATCCAAGATTTGTATTCTTAAAAAAATATGTATTACATGCCCTCATGTAGAAAGAACACATGATCTATGGATAGATGTGATAAAAGAAGCAATTCAAGTGAAATATAAATGGGGAGAGTTGTTCACAAGTGACATCACACATCTTTGTCGCATTGCCAATTTGCTATCTCCATAGCATTAGTGATCGCAATATTCAAATGCTCATAACTTTCTCATTATTTGTCCGATTTTTCTCAAACTTTTGTTGATCTGTTTCTTTGATTTTTCTGTTTTAACACAAGCTATCGTGTTCCAATGGTTTCATTCTCCTTTAAGTTAAGTTAGACCTGAATAAAGTAGAACTGAAAGTGAAACTTTAAATCATTAAGTGAAATGAATTATTGAATAGGCCTAGGCCCTAGTCTAGATCTAGTTGAAGAACAAAAGAATGATAACACAATTTAAAAGAATTACTAAGAAAATAAGGATGAGGGCTTTCACAATAATATGAGTCGACTCAGCTCAGTCGAGATACCGTCTTGCATGTCTGTTGCGGGAGGCCGGAAGACTGGAAATATCTTGGATGGTGAACATTACAAATTTAGCAATAGGTGGAACTACGGTATGATCTACAAACCGGACACGTGTCAAGAATTAGGTTATTCAAACGGCTAATATCCGAATATAAATTAATCTAATATGAACAATCATGAATTATTCACCTATCTGATATCTTGGGGTAAAATATCTCTCGAGGAATGATGGGAAAACATCATTTCTATTGGTTTCTTCTAACAAATTTTGGTCCATGGAAGCTGCCATCTTGAATGACTTGTTTTTATCGGAAGAGGGCGACATCAGGACTTCAATTCTGAATGCATTGCGTATAGTTTGGGAGTTGAATATCATTTTTCAATTTAGTGTTTTGTTTCTCTTCAAGTTTAATTTCTTCTTTTCCCCTCTTTATAGGCGACCTTATTTACTTTTTGTTAAACTGATGTAGAAAAAGGATATTTCGTAGTTACAATATTTTAGAACTGTCATTTAATTCATTTTTTTTATGTATTTTGTATCTATCTAATTATTGATTATTATATTTCTATTTATTTATTTATCTATTTATTTATTTATTTATCTTTTTATTTAGTTATTTATTTGCTCATTCATTCATTAATTTATTTATTGTTCATTCATTCATTCACTAATTGTTTCTTTCTCCTTTTCTTTCTTTCTATCTCTCATTCATTCATTCATTAACTCATCTCTTTACTTATTTGCTCATTGTTCTTTCTATTCATTATAACATCATAAATCATTTGTTTTACTTTTTGCAATTTTATTAGTTTTTATTAGTTGATTTATTTATTTGATTGGGGTCTTTTGCTTTCTTTTTTTCTCTTGTTTTTCTTCTTATATTATTGGCAGTTGAAGAAATCATAGCCGATCCCGACGAACTATCTAATCATTGAGATTCCTCTCATTTTCAAAAATATGTTTTTCTTTCAATTACAACATGACAAAGGGCTGCACTATACAGTAGTTATAGTCATAGCAACTTGTACAACTGTCTTGTATAACCTATGATTTCCCCTTTTATTCATTCATTCTTGACCATGCATGTCATGCTCTCTCATTTCAGTTCCTCCGCTGTTCGAGATCGGTATATAATACGCCTTGATAAGTTCACGTTGCTTTATAAAGTGCTCACAGATAAGATGGGATCAGGTTCCGAAAAAAAGGATAAAAATTAGTTGAAATATTGAAGTAGGCTATATATATATATCTTGCACTTACGTCTTATGTCGAAAAAATTCAACAACAGTAGACTAGTGGTTGCCTTATTAGGTTTCTGTTTTCTATACATTTCTAAATAACGCGTATCTTTTATGACGTTAAAAAACAATTCAAGGATAAATTCCATTCATTTATAGAGTCTCTCACTGACGGAATCTGAAGACATACATTACAAAATTCATTAGAATTCATAAGTAAAAATAAAAACTAATCGAGGGGAAAATTATTTTCCCCTCGATATTGTGTAAAATGCATATTTGAAGGGTTAATTTCAATGCAACATTGCGGAAAATATTTATTTTTTACCCAACAAACATGCATGTTCCCATTTCACCCAATATTGGGTACAACTTTATTAAAGTGGAATGATGGGATATTGAAAACAGAGAATAATGAAATTGTCAAACAGAAAAAAAAAATTAATTATAGCAGCGTCGAACAATTCCTGTAGTGCCCCATGTCCCCCCCCCCCTTTTTTTTTACAAAACCGAGTACAAAAACAAAAAACTGAGAATAGCTAGTAAGAAAAAGCAAGAGAGAGAGAGGGGGGGGGGGGGGGGTAAAGAGAGGAGACCTAAAACTAAAGAGTGACAAGACAGAAAACCAGGATAAAATAAAAAAAACATAATAGCTTGGAAAGGGGAATTGGAAGAGAGTATCAGCCGCAATTCATTGCCATTTTTTTATTTATCTATTATAGGCTATTCTAACGTTTACTCATTCAGTGAGTAAACTTTAGAATAGCCTATAATAGATACAATTTTTCATTAATAATTATTTACTCATTCATTCCGTTGTACTTATTCGCTTATTTATTTCATCGTTCCTAATAAAATTACCATTAGTCTTGATGCTAAGAGAGAAAAACACGATTTCTTTATGACTTAATCTGAATAATATTGTCCCTAACCAATACAGATTTTTTTAACTAAGAAAACTTGATGGATGGGGTAAATTGATTCTGAGCTTGAATATTTGGAGCAGAAATTTCTGGTGAAATATAAAGAGCAAGACATCTAAACCAATTGTGCGAAAAACATCTTTTTTTTGCTGAATTCTTAAAGTTTCGATAGAAAAGCTATGCATTCTTGAGAAAGTTTGAGCGTTGAAATAACAGATTCGATTTTAATTTCCTCATTACACAGAATTTCAAGCAATTTCTATTCTCACTGGAGTTCCTGTGAAGTATATATTGACTGAAATAATATTTACCCTCATCAAATGTATTTCAAAATAATTCATCACTCAACTAAAGGTATCGCTCTGCCGCCAAGGCCTTCCTTTTACCCTATTACACTGCATTCACCTTTCTCACAGCTTTCACAGCGAGTCACGTGATCTAATGGGGTTGCAGTGGGTCAGAGGTTTAATCTCGCCCGAGGGTAAGAAGTGAGCGCCTCTTGGGACTTTGGTTCCGTATTTGGGCATTGTGACTAGGCTGAATATTCAGACCTTATAATGTTTTAATCGTTGGGCATTATGGGCACTCAACTATCTGGCACTATACATAAAGCAAAACCTCAAATCTATGCTAAGGGTTGTATTTTATTAATCATCACTTTATTCAATATTCAAAATCAAACAAAGGAACATAGGTGAATACACAATAAAAATGAAATTAAGCCCAGGGGGCCGTTTCATAAAGCTGTGCGTAAGTTAAGAGCGACTTTAAGAACGACTGGTGATCCTTTCTCACGCGCTAAACCTTCACCAATGAATATACCCCTAACCACAAGAAAGGATCACCAGTCGTTCTTAACTTACGAACAGCTTTATGAAACACCCACCTGGTCATGAACTAATAACATGCAGGGAAACATATGTAAATTACAAAGAAAACAATCACAATAAATTCTAATATATAGAAATGGGAAGGACAGCCTGGATAGATAATTTACATTTCTTCGAACAGAAGAAACTTTTAGCATGTATCACTCAGAATGTGAAAGTGTATATATAAGTGACAAAATTGCAAACGTTTTAAAACCTATTTTAAGCGAATCTTTATTTTGGGGGTTCAAACTTATAAGTGCATGCAACAAATCCGATCAATAAACTCGACTATAATGTGTGTGCCCTTAATAGGTTACGATTTGAACGATATAAAATTAAAATGTGTTTTATTTGATTAACGCATCACCCCCTCCCCCTCCGTCTTTTTATGGTAATTTTTCATTTTCATTGTATGTTACTACTTTCAATTCTATTCATCTTTTCCTCCATCATTTTCTGGTAACTTGATGCCTTTTGATATATTTTATTTTGTGTATGACATTCTATGTAATAAATATCTATTCCGTTCCAAATTTTCCTTGGGAAAATGTGGCACCTCCTTTTTGAAAATCCTGGATCCGTCCCTACATAACGGCATTATCGAGATAGGGTGCTAGATTTCAAATTTGAATTCTAACGGTTGAAAATGCTGAATGGACTTTTAACGACTGGAATAACAGTCAATTACCGTTTCGTAATATTATTGGAATGTTTCGATGATACTCGAGTATAATTATCAGTGATTCTTTCTTTGTCAAAGCAAACAGTAAAAAAAAAGAGAATTATTTATTGACATTTGATTTGTTTTTGTGCTCTGATCGAACTCATGTGACATATACATGACATTTGCTTTGTTTTTGTATTCCTTGATAGAATTCATGTGACATATAATTTGTGATTTATCAATATTCTTGTACCTCGTTCAATTACATTCTATTGTATAGAACGTTTAAATTAACAGGGTGTTTTTCATACTTATTTTTACCTGTATTACAACAAAGAACCTCATAGGCCATGTAGGCTGGTTTTGTTTTGTTAATGTATTTTTTTTAAATTCCTATCAATGCAATCGCGATGCAGTTTTACAGATCTTTCTATATTCTAACTCCAACATAATACACTATAAACAAAACCCCCTCTATTATCCGTAATCACAATGATGTTCAATGTTGTAATAGTAGCAAAAGATTATTTTAGAAATATAGGCTATATAGTAGATATTACAAAAATATTAACATAATATTAACACATGTTGCATAACACAATTTCCTTGCTAAATTCGTCATTTTATATTTGCTTTGTGCTTATTTCATTGAATGTATGACAAACAAAATAATCCGATGTTTTCATATTTTTAACACCTTAAGAAGTTCTGTGGGATTTCATTTCAGTTTGTTTGAAAAAAAACATGGTGAGTGAAAAAAAAATATTCAAAAGTTAGGTACACATTTTAATGTCTATAGTCATGCAGATAATTTTCTTGGTAATGGTTTAAATCGAAGTTATGCCTACATAAAAGAAGATTAAACGGTCTGATTTTAAAGACTAAACCCTATAGAAATTCGTCATAAGCGATGAGATTGAAGAGTGGATGTTCAACTTCGCGTCCCTGAAAAATCATATTCATATCACGAAAAGGAAAAAGGGGAAACTATTGTGTATACCAGATCACCCCCACCCCCCTCCCCTTCTTTTGTTCAGAGAGTAAGATGCGGTCCCATGGAATAACCAGTGTAATAAAGCGGGCATAAATCAGGCTTCTCCTGGCGTGGTCATATATACGATTTCCGACCGGCTGCTTATGGGAGAGGCACGGGGAAGTGTCGGGGCGGAACGAGAAGAACATGCGTTCCCCCATTCAGCAACTCTCGCTAAAAAATACCTGCATTTATTTCTTGCAATACTAAAAATACTAGTCTTGACTCCTTAATTGTAGTTATACGTCTTCGTTAAAATACACAATTCCAAAGAAGTAGGGGTGATTCTGAGTTCTTATCTTTTTTGTACGCCATTATTTTCCCCGCTGATGATAAAATATATAATCATATAGGCCCAATAATTTAGTTGAATTGAACAATTTATTATAATTGGCCTATCCTTATTTTAGGTAGAATGAAAAGAGGGCATCAGATACTAGTTTGCTAGAAAAATAGTGCAAATATGAAAAGATCATAAATTTTGACGAAGAAAGTATTAATGATGCTAGTGTGCGTAGCTGATAGCTATGTAAACATGTTAATTTTTAGGAATATACAGGCCCTAATTATTATTATCTTTTTAGATTTGGATCTATACTTTATTGAAATTGTTATTAATTGTATATTATTTTATATTACTTATTAATTGTTATCAAATCCACAATTTGAAAAAAAATGCCTTCAGATTATTTCTTCGCATGGATTATTAAATTCAAAGAATTTATTAGAATCAGTGGAGCTGTGCTTTTAATCATTAATAAACTTGTGAGCCATAATAGCGTACTGGCCACAAGAAATAGTCACAAACTGACTCGAATCATATTTATTTGGACAATATTGTAATTAAAAGCATTATCGTTATTTTGAGGACATTACTCAACTTTGTTTAACGTTATCTCATTGATAATCAGTAGCAATATTTTGATTTTCTTCGCGAACGATTCATAAAATGTAGGAATATTGAACGAGATTTTGAGGTGTCTTTTAAGGCTTAATATTACGTCCCATACAGGATGGCTTTGTAAATGTCTTTACTGGCATCACCTGATTTAAAATTCATCCTTCTCAATAACATGCTAGAAACATTGAGCTTTCCTAAAAATACTATTCGTCTCTTTAAGACATACATAAATTAAGCTAATACAGAACATTTTAAAGAAATAAAAGAGAAAAAAATTACCTTGAGTATTTGTTATTTAGGAATGACCTGTAAATGTATTTATTCATTTGGTTACACTTCGTAATTCCGAAGGTTCGTCATTCCGAAACACGTAAATTGCCTATACCTCGATGTTCGTTAATCCGAAAACGTAAAAGGGTTCGTTAATCCGAACATTTGTGGCGTTATTCCGAAGGTTCGATAATCCGAAAACGAACTAAGGTTCGTTAGTCCGAAAAACGAAATAAGGTTCGTTGTCCCGAAGGTTCGTTAATCCGAAAAAGAAATAAGGTTCGTTTTTCCGAAGGTTCGTAAGTCCGAAATAACGTTTGTTAATCATTTCGTTTTCGGACTAACGAACCTTCGGAATTACGAACCTCATTTCGTTTTCGGAATTACGAACCTTCGGAATAACGAAGTTTCGGAATTACGAATGTATGCGATTTATTTCTCTATTTTGCACGGCAGTAGCAGACAAAGTCTGAATATCAAACCACATCATGGATAATAAATTCAACAGGAATACAAGACATTGTTAACCACAAACCACAAATCAGGATTGAAGCCTGTGGCAATATGTTATCGCAATCTTTGGTTTAAATATGATTTCTGTTCCCATGGTTATTGAGTTTATCTTGAATCAACGAATACATGTAAATGATTTAGAATAAATCCAGATCGGCTTTTCATATGAATCTAAAAACAACAATATTAACAAACCTTAACACGATGGCACTTGATTCACTCTCGATTTAAAAAAAAATTGTTTAAAAATTGTTCAAAATTGGTAGATTCTGTTCGTTCGAATGACATACATTTGTCCTTTTGACAGTGACTATAAATCATCAATGATATTATAATACCAAGTGATCCTTTCATATTTCAGTAGATTGTTATTAGGATTCAATTTGAATCCTAAATGTCATCTTTAAATCTCGGAGGATTTGATTTTTGAAAGATTTAGATTCAAATCAATAAGGTTTAAATCCAAAGTCAGTGGGTCGGGTGGTCATTGTCCACAGCCGATGATGGTTTATTTTAAAACCATGAAAGCAGAAGTGTTAAATTAGAACGTCAATAAAAAATCTCCAGTCGGCATGACGATCAACTTTCATGGTTATGATTGTGACAGTTCAGATGAGAAATATCAAATTTACGATTCGTTATTTTCATTTATTATTGATCAAGATTTTCAGTTTCATTATAAAAACTAAAAAACAATCTATTCAAATTTGTCTGTTTGTATAGATAGTATCCTAACCATAGCGAACACTCAATATATTTTTTTCTTTTTAAATACAAGCTTCTTCTCAAAATGATATTCTCTTCGTTTTAACGGCAGGGGCAATCTAACCTCTTTTTCTTTCCCTTAACAGAAATCATAATTATCAAGCGCCCCTCTGATATGAATTATATTTAAAAGTGGAAGACATTGTTTTAGAGTGTATACTTCATGTACTTCGAGGTATTGTTTAAAAGAGAGACAGAGAACAACATTTTTAACATCTATATTATCGGAGCTGTGTTTGAAGCTCCTTGATATTATAACGTCTTTCTACATTAACACGTTTAAAGCGCCTACAGACATTGAATAATGTTCTATATATGTAAATCAATTATGTTCTTTACTTCGCTTGTTTTTTTTTGGAAAGTTCAACTAATGAAGAAATTTTTGGCATTCATCCATAATGTTCGAACTTGAATATAAGTCGGGAAAATAAGGCAATCAGTGTGAATTCACTTATTCATGATGATGAGCCTTCGAAATCTTTGAACTCTCGTCAGCTTATATTAACTCATCAGCTTGTTCGTTGTTTTCACTTTCATGATGACATAAAAAGAAGCATGAACCCGTATTTACATTTTCAATCTATTTCCGATCCAAGTGGGATCATCTTCACAGGTAACTGCAGCCATACGTCATACTGGAATCCTTGCATCTGATTGGCTAAAGGAAGATTTCTCGCTGAAAAAAACACCGTCAATCAGTATCGTGAAACGCTGCACAGAAACTGAACGACTTGATCAAACTTCGGTGACCCATCAATTCGTCACCGTTTTTACGAACCGGCCTGGAAGCCAAAATCGATGAAAAAATATAAAATGACTTTTTTCAGTATTTCGACTCAATAGTCAAATATCTTTTATTTCACAAATTTGTAGGTCTTAAAACCATTTCGTTACGTCATTTTTGACGTCATGAGACGCTCTGGGTTCATGAGAATGGACGAATGCCGTTTTTACGAACCGGCTTGATACGCGCGCCGCAGCTAGCTCGCCGACTCGCATCGTCTGTTTGCTGAAACTTCGTTTTTACGATCTGGCCTGAGGCGTCAGCTTGTTCAAACTTGCATCAGGTAAGTTGTTTATTTTTCTTATTTAAAAAGGAAACATTTGGAGAAAAATAGCTGGTAGTTATCTTTTAATACTTGTGATCAAAATCAAACAATTTTCTGTTTAAAAATCATCAAAATAAGACGAAAATTAAACCACTTAAATAACTGACATTAAGTTTTTTTATAGTCCAGCCCCATGCGTACTAATCTGTGTTACTATTAAGCATCTAACGGTAGAATATGTGTCTACAGAGCTAAGCCTAGATCTACTTAGTCAGGAGACTTCTAAAGAGTAAGCCCATGTTAGTGAATGATTTTTACTCTTTAGAAGTCTCCTGACTAAGTAAGATCTACTTGCTGTTAGAATTATGCTGATCTAGACTCGATAGACGTCGACCTCTAGTTAGGGCTGCCAACATCGGATAAATACTAAAATAGTTTAGAGTGAGACTCCCATAGGCCAATGATATATTTTGGGGTCAAAATGAGTGAGATCAATAGAAACACATGCAAATGAACTAAATTTGAGAGTGAGAAAAGACCAAAATGAGTGAGTCTCACTCTAAATGAGTGAGAGTTTGCAGCCCTGGAACAGGAGATCCTGCGTCCAGAACTGAACCTTATGTAACCTTATGTAGGCCTATGTATTATTAACTGGCAATGATTCACACTAGATCTAGGCTACTCCACTCTGTAGGATAATAAATTCTAGGGAACATTGCCATTGCTTCGTGTCCAGAAAGAAAGCTGGCAGTGGTAGTAGATCTACATGTAGATTCTCGAACTTTAAGTTAAATCTAACAGTTAACATGGTTAAGTTAGACCTATTCACACTCAAGCACCGAGATATTTCATCAAAATTTTCACTTTAGATATAATTTGTGATAGATCTATCTAGACAGTCTAGACATTAACTAGATCTAATTTCACTCAAAAAAGTGCAGAACTAAAAAGAGAGAAAAAATTAAAGTCACTAGTCGTAGATTTAGAGATCTAAGTTAGACAGCTTACCCCGCCACAAGCTGTGTCGCCACTCGCCAACACAGCGTGTTACCGCGGGTGAATTCATCAACCCGTTCATGTGCTATTGTCACCTATGAGGTCCGTACATGTATATTCGGACCCCATTGGTACTTGGAGTGGGATAGTAGGCCTAAAGTTGTGCCTAACTGTCATTATTAGTCTAATGTGAGATCTACAGACTAAAGTTAGATAGCAAAGGAATAAATATATCTTCTAAATGCTAAGAGTTTAGGCCTAAATGCTTATAAATACTCTTTGTATTTCAGCTGGAAACTGTTGCTTTCAGGTAGACCAATGGGTGTCTCATCAAACCATACCTTCAAAAGCTAATTCGCTGTTCATCGTTTGGTGATTTCTAGAGTTGTGCGTGCCTCATTTTAATCTCGTGAGTATTTCATCAACAAAGATTTTGCCATTGTCTTTACTTCCATATTAATATTGCTGAATTTACATTGTACAATATCCTAAATACACTGGGGGGGGGTATGGATTTGAAAGGAAAATAATGTAAATTTCCTTTGAGAACAGAATTCAAACTCTCACTCAATGAAGAAATGACAGTCTTGTTTTTGAACATCTTTGGAATGTTTATCTGTGACAATACATAGCCTCATTATTAATAAATGTATTTAATAAATGAAGTAAATGATTAATTTATATACTATAATAGGATGATAATTTCATACTTAATTCATTAGAAAACTGATGCTACAGTGAGTAAGGTGCTTATAATATAAGTACTTTTCGTATTTCAGCTGGAACTGTTGCTTTCAGGTAGACCAATGGGTGCCTCATCAAACCATACCTTCGACAGTTAATTTGCTGTTCATTGTTAGGTGATTTCCAGAGGTGTTGCGTGTCTGATTTTAAGAGTGAACAGATTCTTACCTCTTCAAACGCATCTGGTGAGTATTTCATCAACAAAGATTTGGCTATTGTCTTTACTTCCACATCAATATGGGAGAATTGACATTGTACAATGTCCAAATTACACTTGGGGGAGGGGGGGGGGGTAGGGGTTTGAAAGGAAAATAATGTAAATTTCCTTTTGGAATAGAATTCAAACTCTCACTCGAAGAAATAACAGACTTGTTTTTGAACATTTTTTGTATGTTTATCTGTGATAATGCTTAGCACCTTTTTCCTTAGCCCTGTTCAGTTTCACACTGCATTGCTTAGCACTACAATAATCAGGCTAAACCTGCTTTTTAGCAGGGCTAGATAGTACAATATTCTTTACCATGCTAGCCTTCTTTCATAAAATGCAGTGGGAAACCAAAGTGGGCTAAGCTTAACCCCGGGGAATTGGTGGTGCTAAGGCCCCTCTTAGCCCCACCAATCTCCTCGTTTTTTTGTAGTATGCTATATAAAAAACATGTTTCTCTATCCGCTTTATAGTAGAGAAAAATATGTATAAAAATATAAACAAAAATAAGCCTGTTTAAGGCATGACTTATAAATTGATCATGCAAAGAAAAACATTTGCCAGTTACTTATCAATACTATATGGGAATAACAGTTCCTCTGATTACAAAATAAGTCCTCGTTCTTTGTAAAAGTAATCAATTGTATCCATTGTCGCACTGAAATCCAACAGCACCAATACCACTTCTGAGCTTTAGCATGAGCTGCCTTCCAGCACTCAGTGTATTCCTGCCGGGTACCCATTCGCCTCACCTGGATTGAGTGCAGCACAATGTGGGTTAATTTCTTGCTGAAGAAAAACATGCAATGGCTGGGATTCAAACCCATGACCTTCTGGTTGAGAGACGAGAGTCCGAATCACTACACCCCCAATGTTCCATGACTAAGTAATATTAGAAAGTTGCTGAAAAGTTGTCAAATTTTTTTTTTTTTTCATATTTCTTTTCAGTGGTGGACTGTTACTTTCTATTCCAATTGTTCATTCTACTGGGGACGAGATGCTCAGTGTCTGACTGTCTGGTGAAGGGCTACTACTGAAATTCCATAAATTGAAGCATTCCAGGAGTGAAAGATGTAAGTGATTTTATTTTGTACTCATTTGTGTTGATCAAGATTTTCTAAATTTGAGAACCATTAAACTAATCTTCACCAGAAGGATGTTGGCCGATTTGATGAAATCTGAACTGCTGTACTTTGGCAAAAGGAAGCAAGTTACAAAAGTATTATTTGTTGGAAATGAGCAACGTGTGTTGGTCATTTACATGGGCATCCATGCAATTTAACAGCATATTTTCTTCAATATCTTTCCATAGAACAATCATTTCTTCCCCAAATTTTGCCTGAATGTGCAGCAATACAAAGGATGTTTCAGAAACAACAATAACTCAAATTTGACTGATGTGTCACTTACTTCCTTTTGCCAAAGTTGGGCAGTGTAGTTTTCATAAGAAGTGGTAAGTACATGTATGTAGGTCATCCTGGAACACATGAAGATGGAAGAAGTGAAAGATTTAAAAGAGGGTCTTTTAGAACATCACACTGTATAGGGGAATAATGGCGGATTCTGAACAAATGTCTGTGGTGCATAATCAAGCTCTATTAAGTGTGAATAGCCCAGGCCATCCCGAGGAATCATTCATGCAAGTATTGATATTAAGTTTGAAGTTGTAGTCAACATATTGCAAAAATGAATCTTTGAAATGTTTTGTATTGACCTCAATTATCAAATGATGACAAAGGAATGAAGAATGATGGACGGAAGGTTTGGAATGGTTATATTTACCTTATTTTTTTATATAGAAATGTTAGTCTCCACACTTTATATACCGAATGTATATTAAGTTCCCCCTTCCCCCCAAAAAAGTGGCTTTCATTAATGTTTATATATAGGTCTAAGTACCTTTTGATAATAGAACATATCTATCTCTATTTGATTATCAGTAAAAATTTACAAACTTGATTTGTCAAGCTGTTCAGCTTATAAGGCAAAAAGAACAGTAAGTAGTAAAATAGAATTTAAAAAAATATTCATAATTATATTCAATTGTCAATTTATCAATATTGGCAACTTTGCTTGCATCCAAATTGAGCAAAACAAGTATTCTCCATTTTCATTACTATGCAAAATGGCGTAAATTAAATGCTGCAGAAATGGAAACCCCAAGCTCTCCCAAGGAAAGTACACAGACTTAATGACCCTCTGCATTGGTGAAACAGCAGTCATTGCTCATCCTGAATATCAGGCCTTCTATCGTATGCTGCCACACTAAGCACCTCAACTTGCTTAATGAGTTGTGATTTTTAATGTAACATGATTTTTAATGTAACTTTGAAATAATATATGTGTAGATAATGTTTTAATGACACATTGCACTGTATTGCTCTAAACAAGTAAATTCAATAATCTTTTGTTTCTTTTTTTTTTTTGCTTACTCAATTGCAGGTTTCAGAGATTTTTGGAGACTCCACTTTTGAAGATGAAGGAAAATCACAATCTCTTCTGATAAAGGTATACATTTCTTGTGGTTTGACTGAACTTGTTTTCCTTTGGGATATTGATAGAGAGATCTCAAGACAGTAAACATCAGTTTTCACAATAACTCTGATATTGTATTTACTGTCAAGAGCATGTGATAACTATTGTTGCTTCAGAGACCAAAGCTCAAAACACAATATATCAGTTCTTATTTGGACTGGTATATTGTATTGTCTGTAAAGAGCACGTGATATGGTCTAAAATGTTTTCATGGCAGAGAAGGACAGTTAGGTAGACCAAAGCTCAAAACAGAATACATGTATAACAGATTAACTGTGAATTTCTGTCAAGGGCAATTGGTAAATTCTTGTTGCATTTAGAGACCAAGAAGGACACTTTAGGTAGATCAAAGCTCAAAACAGAATACATGTATAACAGATTGCCTGTGAGATGGTATTTTCTGTCAAGGGCAATTGGTAAATTCTTTTTGCATTTAGACACCAAGAAGGACACTTTAGGTAGACCAAAGCTCAAAACAATACATGTACAACAGATTAACTGTGAGATTGTATTTTCTGGAAAATTAAAACAAAATACATGTATAACAGACTGTAAGATTGTATTTTCTGTCAAGACTGTAAGAAGTATTTTTTTGTCCAGAGCAAGTGTACAAATTTGTTAAATTTAGCAAATATGAAAGACTCCGATATTTAAACAATAGCTTAGATCAGAATACATATGTTGTTAGAAAGACTGTCAAAATGCAGTTTGCTTGAAGTGTGGGTTTTTGTTTTAACCTAATATGATGAAATAGCTACTTGATTTCCTAAACTGGTTTATGTTCTCATTTAGGAAAAATTGTCACAATTGCATATGTGTGTTGGGAAAAAATTCATGCAAATATTTTTATCGCATGTTTCTTTTCACAACAAATTTTGAAACTCAGGTTATGAAATAAGTGTCATTTTTACAATTAAAGTTTTGCAGACACAACTTGCTACAGATCTGATTTTCTTGTCATATTTTATTTGCAATCAAATCCACTGCAGTACAATTAACAGTCTTGATGTTGCTTGATTTTATTTATGGTGCTTTGAACAGATCGTAATATATTCATGCTTGAAATTCTATATATTATCCTCTGCCATGTACTTGCCAAATAGTATAATGACTACTCACGATCCGTCTTTCAAGACTAGTTTGCAATTCATGAAATATTTTCATTTGTTTTTATTTGTTAAACTCTGAGATTATCTATTATTGTTTTGTATTTATTTTAAAAAAAGCGTTGTTTGTTAGAAATGAAATTATGACCCTTTGGGTTTCATGTATTAATGGTCAGTTTGTCATTGCTAAAATGTTCATACTCTTCATTTAAAAATGTACATACTCTTCATTTAAAAATGTACAATAAAATTAAATATACATCTCTGTGAAAGGTCAATCTAACTGCTTTGACCAAAATCCAGTAGTTGTAATTTTCACACACAAGAAGTAAATTAAATTGGTGTACACGTCTGAAAGATTCTAAACTGGTTATTAAAAAGACATTTTTTCAATATGGAACCACTTTGGAACTTGATTTGAAAACAAAATAGAATAATGGGCATGCAAATCTTTCTGCTAAACTTATAATTTTGAGCAGACACTGTAACATTACAACACACACAAAAGAAAATGGCAGTAAGAGGCAAGAGATTTTTTAGATTACACAGAACATGGTGAGAACATTCTAGGACACCATCATGCATTTGTGTATTATGTACAATTTACTGTACATAGTGTGATCAATTTACTGTACATAGTGATGCATGGAGTTTGATTTATTTTTAAAAATGGTTAATGTTTTAAAATTAGTGTTTAATGTTTAAAAATGTTCAACTGGAAGCTTAGTAATAATATGTGTACATAAAATGGTTTATCTTTCACCTTCTTAAGTGAGTTTACAAAATAAATGGAAATGATTGTTGCCATTTTTGTATTTGAATAATCAAACCTGCAGTCGATTATTAAGATATTCATTAAACAGAAGAAAATAAACTTTTATCCAGGTAAGAGAAATAAAATCATAAATGTTTATACTGTATGCAAATAATAAAAGTGCATTTTGATAATATAGACTTATAAAACAAATTTATTGAAAAACAGGTTTTCAAATGCAGTACGCTGTCATACGTTGTACATTCAAATATGTACACAGATATATCCTTGTGTCAATGGCAATGAGGGTGATAATGTGGGGTGTTTTTCTTTGTTAGGCAGGGGCATTTTTAATCTAATTGATAAGATGTGTGTTTTATGTTTATATGAAGTGCTTCTTTTAATTTTCTTATAAGAATCTCAGTTATAAAACTTAACCAAATTGGTGAAATTTCCTGAAGTACATTTAATGTAAAGTTTGTATATAGGAGACTGAGGAATTAGTTAATGTTAAAGAAAATGAAGATGTACTTTTATATGTCTCATTGTGGATGTTGACATGGTTTTTGTAAATGCAGGTATATTATCTATATGAATTTTTAATGAGTATTTTCATTGTGTATCCTTTCTAACATTTGATATAATTGAAACAAATTTCTATGATCTTGTGTTGTCTATGTTTGGAATTTCAATTAAAGGTGTATTTTCATCTTTTATTCAAATGTTTTAGAATTTACTTGAATTTTCCTAATAGTAAATTTAGAAAGAAAAAAAAGATAGTTTAGTTGTTATGCATCACCAAAAGAGAGGGTGAATGAAATGGAGAGGGACACAGCAGTCAGGAAAAAGAGAGGGGATGATTATGAATAAGGTGATAAAGAGAGGGCAAATGAACAGGTAGAGGGTTGAGGAGGTAAAGAGGGGGCTATGAAGAGGAAGAGAGTTGTCCTGAAACAAAGGTTGACAGATGGATCAAGGGATATCAGGAAAAGAGGAAAGAGGGTGAGGGATAGGAAAAGACTGGGGTTATACAGGAGAAGAGGAGGGGAGCAGAAAACACAGGAATTGGGATGGGGAGTGATTGACCGTCGGGACAGAAAAGGAATGACTGGAATGAGAAAAAAAGAGGGGTGATAGAAATGATAATATGAGAGAATGGAAGAGAAGGATGTGAATAGGTGAGGAGAAAAGGGAGAAAACATCTACAGAGTCGAGAAAGGGGCATCTAAGTAAAGAGAGAAGAGCTACTGTCATGACTGTAGGGAATAAAAAAAATTGGGAGAAATTAGCGGGGGGGGGGGGTAGAGTTCTGAATTGAAATTAAGTTGAGATATAGGATATGCAGATGGAAGGCAGAGCACAAAGGAAACGTGTATATAATGCAGAATATGGAAAGGGTGATGGACATTTTGTCCAGGAATGGAACCATTGGCGGTGAAACGACATTTGCTCCTGCGACAATTGCTCCGGGTTTTATTTAGTCTAAGATATAGGGTTAGGGTAGCAATAGGGTTTTATGTTAGATTTAGGGTTAGGTTTATGATAGGGTATAGTGTTAAATCCAGGGTTGAAGTTAGTTATTCGATTAGTGTGTGGAATTTATAGCGGAACAATTGTCGCCGGAGCAAATGTCATGGAACCATTTGGTGTACTGTTTCAATCCAATTCATATTGGGAATTAAATACAAACAAAACCAGCCCCGGTTATTGGACAATATAGTTCATTTTGTGACAATCACCTGGAATGTATCATCTTCTAGTTAATACCCATCATAGTTGATAATGTACCATAATTATCTCAATTTTATTCTTGCCAATAAGGTTATATTGTACAATAACCGGGGCTGGTTTTGTTTGTATTTAATTCCCAATATGAATTGGATTGAAATAGTACACCGAATAGCCGCAAAAATGAGAAGTAGGTCTAATATTAATTTTGGAAAGGGTATTCAAAGCAACGCTTGGCGCGCGCTGCAATCTTTATTACACAAGCATATGACGAGCGCGTACGGTGCGTCGAGCGCGCATCATCCAGGCCGGTTCGTAAAAACGACATTTGTCACATTGCACTGTGAAGACGCGGCTCCGCACTGTGCGAAGCCAGTTCGTGGTAACGGGCTTCAGTGGGGATTTCAACTTTATCGTTTTTACGAACGGGCTTGGACGAATGAGGCATTATTATTCATTAACAAATGGGTTATATCGATAAAAAATCATATCACATACATTCTTTGATAGTGTTCTTTCCTGAAATCCAAAATTAACAGATATTATTTACTTTTACCCGATGAAAATAGCGAAGAAACAAAGTATAAACTTTAAACGCATTTATCTCGAAACTCATTCTATCCGCAAAATGGGCCTCCAGGCCGGTTCGTAAAAACGGTGTCGAATTGTATATCATAACTACTCAGTCCGTCTCCTCACGCACGCCTATCTCTGTTGTCATAGTAACACAATGACGTCATTTAACGGAGGTAGATATTTTTGGATAACGCCTCCGCAATATATGCCCGTGCCTGTGTAGTGTGTCGTTTTATACGTAATTGTTTCACACGTTCAGTACAATGGGATATAAGGATTTATTTTTGGTGTATGATAATAACTTCATTCTAATCCCTCAAGCGGGTTAGGTAAAGTAACTTATAAAGCACAAAATCCACTCTGTATAGTGTGCTCAAGTTTAAGGTGAATATATAGATAATTATGAATTAAATATAGAAATTGAAAAGGAAAACGAAAGAAAGCCTTCTTCCTTTAGTTTTAGATAAATTATGATAGAACAGAGTATTGTTTAAAGGACAAGTCCACCCCAACAAAAAGTTGATTTAAATAAAAAGAGAAAAATCCAACAAGCATAACACTGAAAAGTTAATCAAAATCGGATGTAAAATAAGAAAGTTATGACATTTTAAAGTTTCGCTTAATTTCACAAAACAGTTATATGGCTGGTATGCAAATGAGGAGACTTTGACGTCACCCAATCACTATTTCTTTTGTATCTTATACGAAATATTATAATTTTCTCCTCATTGTCAAGTGACACAACGGTTAATTCCTCCCTTGAACATGTGAATTTAGTATTGATTAGCAGTATGTGGTTCAGTCAAGTTGGTCCTTATTGTCAAATCTATAAAAAATATAAATATTGTATAATTCAAACAATAAAAACAAAAGAAATAGTGAGTGATGGACATTATCGACTGACTCACCTAGTTGTGCTTATCACTGTTTTGTGAAAAATAAGCGAAACTCTAAAATGTCATAACTTTTTTATTTTACATCCGAATTGATGACATTCTCAGCCCTAAGCTAGTTTGATTTTTCTCTATTTATTCAAGTCAGCATTTTCCTGGGGTGGACTTGACCTTTAATTTATGGAAGTATTAAACATGATGAATTGTAATTATATAGGATATAAATATTGTAACTTGAAACTCAATAATAAAAAAAAGAATCAACTATAATCATATATCAGGAATTTCATACCTTTGCTCCTTTTCAACATGAATTGAAAAGCCCAAATGTATTCGTGCTCTTGCCAGTGCTTTAATTAATCATTTTTTATGCTATTTGTGGAGATAATGATGATTATGATGATTTCTTTTTCGGATACTAAAGAAACAAAATTATGATGTACATTTCACGATTTATTTTCTTCTACAACTATTCTGTATTGATGCTTGGACAGTAATGGAGGATCAATAGCCGAGTGATATACATTATGTCTATTATAAATGCAGTCATTGAGAAATAGGGCCATGACAAAATTATTGATAGGTTTACTTTTTTATTACAAGTCGAGGCGTATTCGTAGTCACATAGCAAATTGCAAATCGATTTAAACGATTGAAGTTATATTTTTGTATCATCAATGATACATGGCATATATGGACAAGAAATACTGTAAAAGGGTTGGGAAATTATTATTCTTGGAGGGTATAAGAAAAAAATAGTAGGGAATAAGGAAACAAAATAAATAGGGAGATGAAAAAGAAGAGGAATAGGAGGAACAATACGAAGAAGAAATAGCAGCAGTAGAAAAAGATGAAGAAGAAGAAGAAAAAAGGAGAAGAATAAGAATTAAGAAGAAGAAGAAGAAGAACAAAAGATGTAGAAGAGGGGAAAAGAAGAAGAATAGAAATTCAAAATGAAGGAGTAGAAAGAAAAGCTTTTGAGCATCAACATATAATTATGAAAAACAAGAGGTGCATAAATCAATGTTGCTATTGTATGATCATTCTGACTGGTACTAAATTTGCTTATTGTGAACGACTTGATGTCGAGTAATAGAGTTTTTCATTTCGTTATGATAATTATGAATGGCAAAATAAATGGCATTTCACATTTTCATTTCATTTTTTCATTTCATTTATTGGTTTCTGCAACACTTTTTCATGAACATATTAACAAAGAAAATACAATAATAATATACATATAACTGACAAGCAAAACATACAAAAAAACAATTGCATTTTCTATTAAAACATCGATTATTAGAAGGTTGCAGGGGTTGCCACTATAAGCTAAGCTTGACTGCGTGGCAACCCCATTTGATTTCAATTTCGATAAGCAACGAGGGCGTTGCGGTGTTTCGTTAGTTCAGTTGATTGTGTACTGTAAATCCATAATTTTATTTCCATTTTAAAATAGTTTTTTGGTTTTAAAAGTAATTATGTAACTTTTTTTATTTTTTAATAGCAGCTGAAATTTATTTCAAAACAATCAAGACAAAAGCAATTTTACATCTTGATTAATGTTTTTAATGGCTTTTTCAATAGTTTCTGCATTCAAAATGAATTTAGAATTCATGAAAATAATCACAATGTGACATAATGAAGTATTTTACCAAGTAGTGTGATAATTTCATAACAGGAGCAATGATAAATATTTAGACATATTTTTTTAGCATGAATAAAGTATTGGAAATAATTTAATTGTATGGTGGCCTCAATGCCCAAATTAGGATCCATCTTTATAACATTCATGCACGGAACTAGAAACGTAAAGTCAGAGAATCTGTGAATAGATAACTCAATCCTTGGTAGTATAGTGGTAAGTATCTCCGCCTGTCACGCGGAAGACCGGGGTTCGATTCCCCGCCAAGGAGAGTATTTCTTTTTTGTTCATTTCTGCTATTTTTTGTTCATTAGAAATATTTTTTTACGTAAATTATTTAGAGTCTACAGAATGTTTACATCATTTGTTTTATATCACTCGATGATGGTCGAATGTCATTTATCCTCCTTTAAATAGAATGGAGACATAAATTGCCTTGAATACTGCGGTTTCTTCTTCATCCTGGTCAAAAGTAAGCTACTAAATACAGGTTCATCGCAGAATTGTAGATGGGAAATTAAATGAATTTACATATAAAAATGAAAGATTCATCGATGCAATGTGTAGACAGATTTAGAGACATATATAAATATAAATTTCTAATAAGATAAGTGTACAAAAAATTATGCGTAATAAATAGATGAAAATAATCATATATTGATTGAATTGTAATAAATAGATGAATGAATGGTTTGTAGGTTATTAATGAAAATCGCGTAATGATCCTTTCCATATTTACAGCTATTAATCTTTATAAATATTTCGAGAATCTTGGACACCTTCAGGCTTGAATGGTTATGATGACCCACATGCCAACAGGACATACATCAAAGCCAATCAATTGAATTTGTGTAAATATCTGTCCTTGGTAGTATAGTGGTAAGTATCTCCGCCTGTCACGCGGAAGACCGGGGTTCGATTCCCCGCCAAGGAGAACTTCTTTTTTTGTGTGTGTGTGCTTTCTTTCACATTTTTGTGTGTGCTTTCATTCAACATTTCTATAGAAAATGCTGGAACCTACAATTGGCCTTCTATTCTACCTAAAGGATGATTTTATTCTCCAAGTGAATGATTAAATAATATAAATAGGCCTGTATCGAGACTGTCCTTAAAATGGTTTCAAATAAAAATTGTGCAGATACATCTACTACCAATCCTTGGTAGTATAGTGGTGAGTATCTCCGCCTGTCACGCGGAAGACCGGGGTTCGATTCCCCGCCAAGGAGAACATTTTTTCTTCCCTTTTTCTTCATATTCTTATTCGGCATAATGCTTGAAGGGCGACCATAAATAATCACCAATCCTTGGTAGTATAGTGGTAAGTATCTCCGCCTGTCACGTGGAAGACCGGGGTTCGATTCCCCGCCAAGGAGAGTATTTCTTTTTTGTTCATTTCTGCTGTTTTTTCATTAGTAATATTTTTACATAAATTATTTAGAGTCTAGAATGTTTCCATCATTTGTTTTATATCATTCGATGATGGTCGAATGTCATTTATCCTCCTTTAAATAGAATGGAGACATAACTTGCCTTGAATACTGAAGTTTCTTCTTCATCCTGGTCAAAAGTAAGCTTCTAAATACAGGTTCATCGCAGAATTGTAGATGGGAAATTAAATGAATTTACATATAACAATGAAAGATTCATCGATGCAATGTGTAGACAGATTTAGGGAAATATGAATATAAATTTCTAATAAGATAAGTGTGCAAAAAATTATGCGTAATAAATAGATGAAAATAATCATATATTGATTGAATTGTAAAATATAGATGAATGAATGGTTTGTAGGTTATTAAGAAAATCGCGTATAAATGATCCTTTCCATATTTACAGCTATTAATCTTTACAAATATTTCGAGAATCTTGGATACCTTCAGGCTTGAATGATGATATTGACCCACATGCCAACAGGACATACATCAAAGCCAATCAATTCACACTCGTGTAAATATCAATCCTTGGTAGTATAGTGGTAAGGATCTCCGCCTGTCACCCGGAAGACCGGGGTTCGATTCCCCGCCAAGGAGAACATTTTTTTTTTTGCTTTCAGTTTCACATTTTGTTGTTGCTTTCTTTTAACATTTCTATAGAATATGATGGAACCTACAATAGGCCTTCTATTCTAACTAAAGGATGATTTTATTCTCCAAGTGAATGGTTAACTAATATAAATAGGCCTGTATCGAGACTGCCCTTAAAATGGTTTCAAATAAAAATTATGCGAATTTATCTTGTACCAATCCTTGATAGTATAGTGGTAAGTATCTCCGCCTATCACGCGGAAGACCGGGGTTCGATTCCCCGCCAAGGAGACCACTTTTTTGGGGCGTGTTTGATTCAATCAGGACTCAAGTCAGTGTATGTTTTGTAGTAGATTTTGTTTTACGTTGATTTCATGTAACTATGTATTCTATTACTAACTGCACCATTTTTATCGTAAATGTTTGCCGGTATGATGTGTTCGACTATTTATTGTTCTTGATTTACACTCTAAAAAGACAGGGATTCAAATTAAATCCATTACGGATGTGGGTTACACTTCGTAATTCCGAAACACGTAAATTGCCTTTACCTCGATGTACGTTAATCCGAACAATAATTTTGTGGCTTAATTCCGAAGATTCGTTAGTCCGAAAACGAAAATGAGGTTCGTAATTCCGAAGGTTTGTTAGTCCGAAAACGAAATGAACAACGAACCTCATTTCGTTTTCGCATAAACGAACCTTCGGAACAACGAACCTTAATTTGTTTTCGGATAAACGAACTTTCGGAACAACGAACCTCATTTCGTTTTCGGATTGCCGAACCTTCAGAATATCCGAACCTTCGGAATAACGAAGCTTCGGAATTACGAATGTATACGCGGATGTGAATAGTGACCAGTCGATATTATGATTTAAAATCAACCCTTAAAAATTTACATGTAAATCTCAAAGATTTATTTTGATATCCAAATTTGTTGGCATTTAAATCTTTATGGATTTAACTTAAATACCAACATCGACTGGTCACCATTTATAGCCGTATGTTGGGGCCGTAATGGATTTATTTTAAATCCTTGTAATTTAGAGTGTACGTATGTTTTATGTCTTTTATCATTCAAGGGACCTCTTGTAGATTAGTTTAAAGAAATCTGAAACAAAATAAAATACAAAAGTAAACATATCCTTAGCATGCTTGGTATGTCGAATTTGTGTAATACGGACGCGGAGACGTCGTAACGTTATAGCGATCAACAATGAGAAACAAGATGGCGGCGTAAACATTCGTGCAAGTCTCCCCCGTTTTTTATCATTTTCTTTAAATTATTGTTTAATGAATTCTTTTTGAAAAATGAAATTGATAGCGTAGAAATGTCCGAAACGAATTTGTATCTCATTTACATGATTTAGGGCTAGATCTTATTGGCGGTACATGGAAATGAATGCAATGGAATCCCTGGCTTCGTAGAGACTAAGCATACGTTAGTAAATGATTTTTATTCTCTAGAAGCCCTAGCTGAGCTACCCAATTCATTACCAACACCGGTAACAATGCAAAGTGCGAGGCAGTAATTATCGGGAGTAATTATAATCATTGGCACACTTAACAGAAGACTAATTATCAGCTATTGAAATGTACATGTGAGGCTATGCATGAATGACCATTATGTTGTCATGGAGAATACAATGTAGAATTGTCATTATACAATACAAAAATTGATATACCCTTGAACAGCAGTTTATGACTTTGTGTTCAAAATTTGCCAGGAAGAAAATGGCAATAACACACTATAGAATGTATGTGTAAAAGTAACATTGCAAATTTGTATACACATTTCTGCAGTTTCGTATAAAAATATCAATTTTAAAGAATAAAGAACGATAGGCGATAAAAGTTTAAAAAAGAAAAAGAAAAAATAAATAAATAAACAATGTACATTATTTTGTACATTAATAGATAAATACATTGTTAAGTAATTATCTGATAGATGAATGAACGATTGAATGAAATAATTACCCGAGATCCGGAGGAAACTGAGTCATGAATACCATGAATACTTCGGTCACATTTGCTGTACGGCGGCATATATACGGCGAGACGAGAACAGCCGTTTAAACATTTTTTGTATCAGCTACATATAGGTGGTTTGAATGAAAAATGAATAAAACGGCTGTTTCGACTCGCCATACGGCTGCCGTAGAGCAAATGTGACCGAGGGAGGAACGAGCCATTTACTTATTTTGTCAGGTATTGCTGTTTGAACACATGCAACACCGCGCATCGAATACATGCAATACTTCGGAAATGCTGCAGAGTTAATTGATTAAACTTTTTCATAGAACTAGTATAGTGGTAAAACCATGGTCACATTTGTTCTACGGCGGCCGTACGGCGAGTCGAAAACAGCCCTTTTATTCATTTTTTATTCAAACCACCTATATTTAGCTGGTACAAAAATGTCAAAACGACTGCTTTCGACTCGCCGTACGGCCGCCGTATAACAAATGTGACCATCATGACCATGGTTGAAGTATCTCCGCCTGTCACGCGGAAGACCGGGGTTCGATTCCCCGCCAAGGAGAACATTTTTTCTTACCTTTTTCTTTATATTCTTATTCCGCATAATGCTTACAGGGCGACCATATTTTACAGAATATACAATCCTTGGTAGTATAGTGGTGAGTATCTCCGCCTGTCACGCGGAAGACCGGGGTTCGATTCCCCGCCAAGGAGAACATTTTTTCTTACCTTTTTCTTTATATTCTTATTCCGCATAATGCTTACAGGGCGACCATATTTTACAGAATATACAATCCTTGGTAGTATAGTGGTGAGTATCTCCGCCTGTCACGCGGAAGACCGGGGTTCGATTCCCCGCCAAGGAGATCTTATTTTTCTTGTGTGTGTTTTTAATTCGTTTTATACATTTATTCGGTGTGTTTCACAATCCTCTCCATAAATTCAAAATTTTATATAATTTTTAATTTTAAAAGTGCTCCCATGTTTGCTGTATTACTCATCCACCTACTCATTTTTTTTCAGTGAAGAGACTAAGGCATTTTATGAATTGATGATTAAAGAAATATATAGATAAATAATTGATCATTAAAAATATAGATTATTATAAGTAGATAATGATAAGCACTACGTTAAGATGAAATTATTTTCATTGAAAATAAAAAAATAAATGAAGACAGAAGATTAAGAATAACATAAGGTAAATGAATAAAAAAAATTACTTGAAAAGGAATGGCATGAAATTACTATCAAAACAATTGGAAAATTGTATATTTTTGGTAGGTATTTCAGGAACAATTTACTGCTTCTTTCTGAATCGAATAATAACGCATTCTAAAGGGGCCGGACCGCAGAATCAATGAATCAAATCCAGACATTCCAACCCTCAATCCTTGGTAGTATAGTGGTAAGTATCTCCGCCTGTCACGCGGAAGACCGGGGTTCGATTCCCCGCCAAGGAGAACTTTTTTTTCTTGTGTGTGTTTGTTTTGATTTTTTTTACTACATTATGTATCACAATCTTTTGCATGAACTTCTTATTACGAAAAACACGACTTTTCCCAATTTTTCTGCACTATTCATCCGCCCATTTAACAAATATTATCATGCAGAAGCATGTACATAATACATAAAAACGTGGTTATATGCATAAAAGAATATATTGATTTTAAATCATTTGAATATCTTGCAGATAATAAATGAAGAAATCATCTAAATGAATCAATTGAATTTGCTAAATAATGATAATGCTCATATTGTTGTTTCAGGAATAATCAACACTGCATTTTTAACACAACTGACACACTTTGGCAATCAAGAAGAAGTGAACTCAAAATTAATCAATCTAATTTTGTATCAGGTGCCATGATCCTTGGTAGTATAGTGGTAAGTATCTCCGCCTGTCACGCGGAAGACCGGGGTTCGATTCCCCGCCAAGGACATTTTTTCTACCCTTTTTCTTTATATTGTTATTCGGCATAATGCTTACAGAGCGACCATATTTTAGAGAATATACAATCCTTGGTAGTATAGTGGTAAGTATCTCCGCCTGTCACGCGGAAGACCGGGGTTCGATTCCCCGCCAAGGAGAACATTTTTTCTACCCTTTTTTCTTTATATTGTTATTCGGCATAATGCTTACAGAGCGACCATATTTTAGAGAATATACAATCCTTGGTAGTATAGTGGTAAGTATCTCCGCCTGTCACGCGGAAGACCGGGGTTCGATTCCCCGCCAAGGAGAGTATTTTTTTTTTTTGTTCATTTGAAATATTTTTTTACGTAAATTATTTAGAGTCTACAGAATGTTTACATCATTTGTTTTATATCACTCGATGATGGTCGAATGTCATTTATCCTCCTTTAAATAGAATGGAGACATAAATTGCCTTGAATACTGCGGTTTCTTCTTCATCCTGGTCAAAAGTAAGCTACTAAATACAGGTTCATCGCAGAATTGTAGATGGGAAATTAAATGAATTTACATATAAAAATGAAAGATTCATCGATGCAATGTGTAGACAGATTTAGAGAAATATGAATATAAATTTCTAATAAGATAAGTGTACAAAAAATTATGCGTAATAAATAGATGAAAATAATCATATATTGATTGAATTGTAATAAATAGATGAATGAATGGTTTGTAGGTTATTAATGAAAATCGCGTAATGATCCTTTCCATATTTACAGCTATTAATCTTTATAAATATTTCGAGAATCTTGGGCACCTTCAGGCTTGAATGATTATGATGACCCACATGCCAACAGGACATACAAAGCCAATCAATTGTATCACGTGTAAATATCAATCCTTGGTAGAATAGTGGTAAGTATCTCCGCCTGTCACGCGGAAGACCGGGGTTCGATTCCATGCCAAGGAGAGTTTTTTTTTTGTTTTCTTTCACATTTTTTTTTTGTTGTTGCTTTCTTTCAACATTTATATAGAAAATGCTGGAACCTACAATAGGCCTTCTCCTAACTATAGAATGATTTTATTCTCCAAGTGAATGATTAAATAATATAAATCGGCCTGTATCGAGACTGTCCTTAAAATAGTTTCAAATAAAAATTATGTGATACAATCTTCTGCCAATCCTTTAGTATAGTGGTGAGTATCTCCGCCTGTCACGCGGAAGACCGGGGTTCGATTCCCCGCCAAGGAGACCACTTTTTGGGGGCGTGTTTGATTTCCTTTCATTTCCAATCCAGTCATAATTTTTTTTTCATTGAAAGCATCCGGATTCAATCAGGACTCAAGTCAGTGTATGTTTTGTAGTAGATTTTGTTTTACGTTGATTTGATTTTTATCGTAAATGTTTGCCGGTATGATGTGTTCGACTATTTATTGTTCTTGATTTGCACTCTAAAAAGACAGGGATTTGAATTAAATCCATTACGGATGTGGGTTACACTTCGTAATTCCGAAACACGTAAATTGCCTTTACCTCGATGTTCGTTAATCCGAACATTTGTGGCTTAATTCCGAAGATTCGTTCGTCCGAAAACGAAATGAGGTTCGTAATTCCGAAGGTTTGTTAATCCGAAAACGAAATGAGGTTCTTAATTCCGAAGGTTCGTTAGTCCGAAAACGAAATGAACAACGAATCTCATTTCTTTTTCGGATAAACGAACCTTCGGAACAACGAACCTCATTTGGTTTTCGGATAAACGAACCTTCGGAACAACGAACCTCATTTCGTTTTCGAATTGTCGAACCTTCGGAATATCCGAACCTTCGGAATAACGAAGCTTCGGAATTACGAATGTATACGCGGATGTGAATAGTGACCAGTCGATATTATGATTTAAAATCAACCCTTAAAAATTTACATGTAAATCTCAAAGATTTATTTTGATATCCAAGTTTGTTGGCATTTAAATCTTTATGGATTTAACTTAAATACCAACATCGACTGGTCACCATTTATAGCCGTATGTTGGGGCCGTAATGGATTTATTTTAAATCCTTGTAATTTAGAGTGTACGTATGTTTTATGTCTTTTATCATTCAAGGGACCTCTTGTAGATTAGTTTAAAGAAATCTGAAACAAAATAAAATACAAAAGTAAACATATCCTTAGCATGCTTGGTATGTCGAATTTGTGTAATACGGACGCGGAGACGTCGTAACGTTATAGCGATCAACAATGAGAAACAAGATGGCGGCGTAAACATTCGTGCAAGTCTCCCCCGTTTTTTATCATTTTCTTTAAATCATTGTTTAATGAATTCTTTTTGAAAAATGAAATCGATAGCGTAGAAATGTCCGAAACGAATTTGTATCTCATTTACATGATTTAGGGCTAGATCTTATTGGCGGTACATGGAAATGAATGCAATGGAATCCCTGGCTTCGTAGAGACTAAGCATACGTTAGTAAATGATTTTTATTCTCTAGAAGCCCTAGCTGAGCTACCCAATTCATTACCAACACCGGTAACAATGCAAAGTGCGAGGCAGTAATTATCGGGAGTAATTATAATCATTGGCACACTTAACAGAAGACTAATTATCAGCTATTGAAATGTACATGTGAGGCTATGCATGAATGACCATTATGTTGTCATGGAGAATACAATGTAGAATTGTCATTATACAATACAAAAATTGATATACCCTTGAACAGCAGTTTATGACTTTGTGTTCAAAATTTGCCAGGAAGAAAATGGCAATAACACACTATAGAATGTATGTGTAAAAGTAACATTGCAAATTTGTATACACATTTCTGCAGTTTCGTATAAAAATATCAATTTTAAAGAATAAAGAACGATAGGCGATAAAAGTTTAAAAAAGAAAAAGAAAAAATAAATAAATAAACAATGTACATTATTTTGTACATTAATAGATAAATACATTGTTAAGTAATTATCTGATAGATGAATGAACGATTGAATGAAATAATTACCCGAGATCCGGAGGAAACTGAGTCATGAATACCATGAATACTTCGGTCACATTTGCTGTACGGCGGCATATATACGGCGAGACGAGAACAGCCGTTTAAACATTTTTTGTATCAGCTACATATAGGTGGTTTGAATGAAAAATGAATAAAACGGCTGTTTCGACTCGCCATACGGCTGCCGTAGAGCAAATGTGACCAAGGGAGGAACGAGCCATTTACTTATTTTGTCAGGTATTGCTGTTTGAACACATGCAACACCGCGCATCGAATACATGCAATACTTCGGAAATGCTGCAGAGTTAATTGATTAAACTTTTTCATAGAACTAGTATAGTGGTAAAACCATGGTCACATTTGTTCTACGGCGGCCGTACGGCGAGTCGAAAACAGCCCTTTTATTCATTTTTTATTCAAACCACCTATATTTAGCTGGTACAAAAATGTCAAAACGACTGCTTTCGACTCGCCGTACGGCCGCCGTATAACAAATGTGACCATCATGACCATGGTTGTAAGTATCTCCGCCTGTCACGCGGAAGACCGGGGTTCGATTCCCCGCCAAGGAGAACATTTTTTCTTACCTTTTTCTTTATATTCTTATTCCGCATAATGCTTACAGGGCGACCATATTTTACAGAATATACAATCCTTGGTAGTATAGTGGTAAGTATCTCCGCCTGTCACGCGGAAGACCGGGGTTCGATTCCCCGCCAAGGAGAACTTTTTTTCTTGTGTGTGTTTGTTTTGATTTTTTTACTACATTATGTATCACAATCTTTTGCATGAACTTCTTATTACGAAAAACACGACTTTTCCCAATTTTTCTGCACTATTCATCCTCCCATTTAACAAATATTATCATGCAGAAGCATGTACATAATACATAAAAACGTGGTTATATGCATAAAAGAATATATTGATTTTAAATCATTTGAATATCTTGCAGATAATAAATGAAGAAATCATCTAAATGAATCAATTGAATTTGCTAAATAATGATAATGCTCATATTGTTGTTTCAGGAATAATCAACACTGCATTTTTAACACAACTGACACACTTTGGCAATCAAGAAGAAGTGAACTCAAAATTAATCAATCTAATTTTGTATCAGGTGCCATGATCCTTGGTAGTATAGTGGTAAGTATCTCCGCCTGTCACGCGGAAGACCGGGGTTCGATTCCCCGCCAAGGAGAACATTTTTTCTTCCCTTTTTCTTTATATTCTTATTCGGCATAATGCTTACAGGGCGACCATATTTTAGAGAGTCATCAATCCTTGTTAGTATAGTGGTAAGTATCGGTCACGCGGAAGACCGGGGTTCGATTCCCCGCCAATTAAAAGAGATCATGATACATTTTTTCTCTCTCGTGGATGATTTTTCTTTTAAGCAGAGCGTCCCACAAAAACACGAAACCGAAATTTAGCGACGAATTATCATCAACTTAATCACAAGTACAATCATGACAATAGACAATGACCGATCTCTTAAAGCTTAGAATCCATTCCTTTGTCTGTGTACAACCAATATCTCCTTGGTACAACAGAGAAGATTTCTCATTCGCGTATGATTGAGTAAAACACAATTTAAAGAAAGGATACCGAAAACTCATTTGGCGCGGGATCTGAATTTCAAAAAGAAAATCACATGCACGATTGTAAAAGAGTAGCCTCTCATTTTTTTCCACTCATAAATTACTAGGGAACATGTGCGTGTATGGGGTATATGGGGACGTGGGTGTGTACATGTGTGTGTGTGTGTGAGTTTTTACAGACTTGTACCGAACTTAAGCGGCACCGTCCGTTAGACTTGACCAGGGTTCGAACCTCGAAACTTTGAATCAGTTCGTAACTTCCCAAGATTACAGGCGCTCCCACAACGTCTAGGGGAATTCATTACTTCGGAAAACAATAAGGTACTGATTCTATTATTTTTTCTTAAAGCTAATGCATATAGGGGGAAGTGAAGAGTATTATTCAAAGTGATCATGTCAATTGACAAAGAAATTACTCTGTCGCTGCATGAGACATCAGTGAAAATTCATCTTAGCTTTATTACCAAAACTTGGGGATGGAAGTCGTACCTAATGTCATCAAGATTAATTCATTGAGTCATGAGTGGCATAAAAGCGATACAGAATCATGAAAATAGGGTATCAGTAAAAGGCTGTTCAGATTTTTTTTTTTCATATTGTGGAGAAGTTAAGGTGTGCTGTTCAGTAATATCTCTGGATAATATCTCTATATGTTATCCCTCGATATTTAGTTTTTTTTCAAAGCCACTGTATTGTTGAATAAATAATCAATAATTGAATAAAGTGATAAAGATCAAGGGAATCAATTATTGATTGAAGGAAATATTACTGAAAAGAGGTAAAATGAACAAATGAATTGACAAATAAGTAAAATATTTATAAAAATAAAGAGATTGGCCTTTAGATTCACGCAGATTATAGGCGAACAAATAAAATCACAAATCTCTCATTCTAAAATGAAATAATCGAAATAGATCAATGGACAACTTGTAAAACAAATTAACCGATAAGTTGAGAAAATACATGTAATAGGGAATAATTACAACGAAAGATAAACGCTATGATTGGCCAATTCGGAATCTAATCATTTTTTAAGGATGCTTCATGCGTCGTTGTGTTTGATCACGAAGCCGAGGAAGGAGCGCGAAAACATTAAGTCAAGTTTCTGCAAGCGTCAATATCAATCCTTGGTAGTATCATGGAGCTATATAGCTCTATGGTAGTATAGTGGTGAGTATCTCCGCCTGTCACGCGGAAGACCGGGGTTCGATTCCCCGCCAAGGAGAACATTTTTCTTTCCCTTTTTCTTTATATTCTTATTCGGCATTATCCTTACAGGGCGACCTTTTTTAGAGAATCATCAATCCTTGGTAGTATAGTGGTAAGTATCTCCGCCTGTCACGCGGAAGACCGGGGTTCGATTCCCCGCCAAGGAGAACATTTTTTCTTTCCCTTTCTTTATATTCTAATTCGGTATAATGCTTACAGGGCGACCATTTTTTAGAGAATCATCAATCCTTGGTAGTATAGTGGTAAGTATCTCCGCCTGTCACGCGGAAGACCGGGGTTCGATTCCCCGCCAAGGAGAACATTTTTTCTTTCCCTTTTCTTTATATTCTTATTCGGCATAATGCTTACAGGGCGACCATATTTCAGAGAATCATCAATCCTTGGTAGTATAGTGGTAAGTATCTCCGCCTGTCACGCGGAAGACCGGGGTTCGATTCCCCGCCAAGGAGAACATTTTTTCTTCCCTTTTTCTGTATATTCTAATTCGGTATAATGCTTACAGGGCGACCTTTTTTAGAGAATCATCAATCCTTGGTAGTATAGTGGTAAGTATCTCCGCCTGTCACGCGGAAGACCGGGGTTCGATTCCCCGCCAAGGAGAACATTTTTTCTTCCCTTTTTCTGTATATTCTAATTCGGTATAATGCTTACAGGGCGACCGTATTTTAGAGAATCATCAATCCTTGGTAGTATAGTGGTAAGTATCTCCGCCTGTCACGCGGAAGACCGGGGTTCGATTCCCCGCCAAGGAGAACATTTTTTCTTTCCCTTTTCTTTATATTCTAATTCGGTATAATGCTTACAGGGCGACCTTTTTTAGAGAATCATCAATCCTTGGTAGTATAGTGGTAAGTATCTCCGCCTGTCACGCGGAAGACCGGGGTTCGATTCCCCGCCAAGGAGAACATTTTTTTCTTTCCCTTTCTTTATATTCTAATTCGGTATAATGCTTACAGGGCGACCATATTTTAGAGAATCATCAATCCTTGGTAGTATAGTGGTAAGTATCTCCGCCTGTCACGCGGAAGACCGGGGTTCGATTCCCGCCAAGGAGAACATTTTTTCTACTCCTTTTTTCTTTATATTCTTATTTGGTATAATGCTTACAGGGCGACCATATTTTACAGAATATACAATCCTTGGTAGTATAGTGGTGAGTATCTCCGCCTGTCACGCGGAAGACCGGGGTTCGATTCCCCGCCAAGGAGAACATTTTTTTCTTCTTTTTTTATATATTTTTTTTATATTCTTCATAATCGGCATTAGGCTTAGAGGGCAATCCCAAATTTCTGTCTCACTTTTTGAAACTTTTTCTTTCTTTTTTTCACTTCAATATTTTATATAATTTCTATTTTAAAATGCTGGAACCCAATACTATTCCAACCAGGATGACTTCATTTACGTATGAATATAATGTAAATGATTTAAATAGGTCCATCGAGTCTGACCTTATCATGGTTTAAAAATACGAATTATACAATATACCATTGAAATTATTGATATCGACATAAGAATATGACTTGGTGAAAAGATGATGAGAAATTCGAAATAGAGCATTGCTGTCTACATTTTGAACAGTTTGCTTAGGATAATCTAAAAAAATATTCAATCCGGTTTATGAACAATATTTTATAAATTGTTTTACTGTGAATGATTGGAATGAATAAATGAACGATAAAATGTTTCATTATCTAATTAATTAACTTTTATATAATCCGGCAGACACCTCACAACTGCAATATATATATATCCTCTCTTCTCGATAACCGATTTGCTGATATGAGAAAGCATGACGCGAGCGTAATTTTACAGCGGTGCAAACATACCTTTCAGAATATGAACAAGAAATGTGTAACATCCATCACTAATCTTTGGTAGTATAGTCACGCGGAAAACCGGGGTTCGATTCCCTGCCAAGGAGAAAGCTATATTTCATTTCATTTTTTTTTACTGATAGGCTAATACATTTTTTTCATTTCAATTCAAACAATATAATGTCGAAGCGGTATACACCCTGTCCGTTTTACGTGCTGAAGAATTTCTTCGATTTTCTGCATGCATTGGCCTACTTGAGTATAATCAGATAAGTACAAAACCTGACAGTTGATTTGTAACAAATAGCATCATGAACTTTATTCAGAATAATATTGCCTGGTACGTAAATTGAGCAGACCTAATATAAATTCTATAGCATGCACTGAGCTAAACTATTGTTTCCCCGTGAGATAGTATATATTATAACCCGCAATTAAACTGCATAAATCCCTATGATACAAAATGCCATAATATAATTATGTGCATAAGTTGATCAGGTGATAAGTCTGATATAGGCCTACAGATTATAATGTGTTTGCATCATCATTTTGTTTATCAACCAAGGCAATAACAATAGAAACTTTGGCACACTGCCAGACACACTGACATGAGTATCACGTGTGTATAATGAATATATTGCATGTTATTCGATATTGTTTGCAGATCTATGACCTATGACCTTGACTATTCAACAGTCAACGGTTTCAGAAGAATCAACGAAGCAGATAGGCCTGTGTTGTATCCGTTTTCTTTTCAATATGTGGTTGAATATTCATCTTCTTGTGCAGACTCAAAGGGAGAGTCCCTATTGGTTTATTCTAGTATGTGAAGAGATTTGTACGCTAATCAATGCGCAACCCGATTGGAACGAGATGTTGTAGATATGAGAACTTCGATTATAACCTTTATAGGGTTTTACATCAGTCCATTGCGCATACATTCGTAATTCCGAAGCATCGTTTTACCGAAGGTTCGGATATTCCGAAGGTTCGTTATTCCGAAGGTTCGTATTTCCGAAGGTTCGTATTTCCGAAGGTTCGGATATTCCGAAGATTCGTAATTCCGAAGCATCGTTTTACCGAAGGTTCGGATATTCCGAAGGTTCGTTATTCCGAAGGTTCGTATTTCCGAAGGTTCGTAATTTCGAAGGTTCGTTGGTCCGAAAACGAAATGAGGTTCGTAATTCCGAAGGTTCGTTAGTCCGAAAACGAAATTATTAAAGGTCAAGTCCACCTCAGAAAAATGTTGATTTAAATAAAGAGAGAAAAATCAGACAAGCACAATGCTGAAAATTCATCAAAATCGGATGTAAAATAACAAAGTTATGACATTTCAAAGTTTCGCTTATTTTCAACAAAATAGTTATATGAACGAGCCAGTTACATCCAAATGAGAGAGTCGATGACGTCCAACTGACGTCACTCACTCACTCACTATTTCTTTTGTTTTTTATTGTTTGAATTATACAATATTTCAATTTTTACGAATTTGATGATTAGGACCTCATTGCCTGAAGCACAAAATGTTAAAATAATGGAATTCCACGTGTTCAGGGAGGAATGAAACTTCATTTCACATGACAATGACGAGAAAATAAAAATATTTCATATTTCATATAATAAAATACAAAAGAGATAGTGAGTGAGTGATGTCATTAACTCTCTCATTTGGATGTAACTGGCTCGTTCATATAACTATTTTGTTGAAAATAAGCGAAACTTTAAAGTGCCATAACTTTCTTATTTTACATCCGATTTTGATGAAATTTTCAGTGTTATGCTTGTTGAATTTTTCTCTTTTTATTCAAATCAAGTTTTTGTTGGGGTGGACTTGTCCTTTAACAGACCTCATTTCGTTTTCGGACAAACGAACCTTATGAACAACGAACCTCATTTCGTTTTCGGATTAACGAACTTCTTCGGAACATCGAACCTTATTTCGTTTTCGGATTATCGAACCTTCGGAATAACGCCACAAATGTTCGGATTAACGAACCCTTTTACGTTTTCGGATTAACGAACATCGAGGTATAGGCAATTTACGTGTATCGAAATTACGAACCGTCGGAATTGCGGAGTGTAACCAGTCCATTGTAGGCCCATGATTCAATGGACGAATTTCAAAAGCAATGTAATCCCCAACGAAATTCAATAGGGAGTCTTCGCTATACTACAACGGGAAGAATTCAAGAACACAGTAAATCTATTGAAAATGCCCGTCAAAAATAAATCAATGACAAGAAACGGCTGGAAGGTCTTTGTCGAAAATCGGTGAATATACCAGAACAGCAGTTTCGTCCTATAGGTTTCGGAGCTGACGAAAAAATGCAAATAGTGCCCATCAGCGTCAAGGACAAAACTGCCATTTTGAATCACCAATTTTCCACAAAGACTTAATTGGTTGTTCTTTGTCATGAAGGGTGATTGAAAATACATTTTCGATGTTCTTCAATCTGCCGTGCGTTGTGGAAGCGACCCCTTTTTACCAGCATCTCGTATCACCTTGTTGAGATCTCTGGCTAAAGGAACAACAATTAGTTCAATTTTTCAAGGAGATTCCAAGACACCTGCTTGAAGAAACCGCCTGACATTCTAAAGTAACCTCCAAAAGAATAATTGGTTTGGTTTATTCACGATAAAAATATATAAAAATAAACAAAATGTACATTATATGACACCTTGAAAGGTCCTTGTTATTTGATTGGTTGTTTGATATCGATCATTCAGCCCAGTTTACAATGACGTCACCAACCGTGCAATTTTGGATCCATACGATTTTGTCCATTGCATGCGCGCTTGTTGTATGTACGCGACAATCAACATCAGACCGTGCATAATTTTCATCGGAATTGATAAATTTCATATGAAAAAGAATCTATTTTTAGGTGTCATATAAACTAAATAATGAATGTTTTATCATTCGTGCAATGGACAGAATACCTAATTCGGTGAAAGGTGAAATGAATGATCTATTTAACTCGGCTAGGCTTCGTTGAATGGATCATTTCATCTTTCACCCGATGAAGTAGTCTGTCCATTGCACTCATCAACATTTATATTGTAAGATCAAATTAGTATAACAGAATCATAACATAAACAATTAATACAATACAACATATAAAACTTATACATATCGTAGGGATTACTCGTTTCAGATGGGCTAAAATAATAGCCAATCTGTTCTTCCCCAAGGTCCCTGGAAATAAATATCTTATATTAACGTTACAATTTCAATGACAACTTCAAATTAAAGGACAAGTCCACCCCAACAAAAACTTGATTTGAATAAAAAGAGAAAAATTCAACAAGCATAACACTGAAAATTTCATCAAAATCGGATGTAAAATAAGAAAGTTATGGCATTTTAAAGTTTCGCTTCATTTCACTAAACAGTAATATATGCACATCTCGGTCGGTATGCAAATGAGGAACTGATGACATCACTCAATCACTATTTCATTTGTATTTTATTCATTCATTTCATTCATTTCGTTTATTTCCACAATAACAGCAAAGATAATTATTTTACAACAGAAATGTGAGTATAGAATAAATTAACAATTAGAAATATTGAAATAGTTCACAAAGGTCCAGTACACAGATATAATGTATAATTGAATTTTAGAAAGTTCAGTTTTAACTTAAATGCTAGCTGTATATTGTGGGGGAAACCTTGGAAAGCGGAGCTTGTAATTCAGGTTCCCCAAAATAATATTACAGTATCATTAATTAATGAAAATGGTATAAAAAGATACAAACTAGACGGGACGATACAAGACTACACTAAACGGGACAAGTACATCAGAACAACTCAAGCACAAACATGGGACAATGAACAGCCTCCTGCAGGAAAATCATAGTGTAACATTATAGTTATTTATCAGTGTAGTCTTAAGCTTATGTTTGAACGAAAATAAGCTTGGTGTCAGTTTTAAAGATTCATCTAGAGAATTCCAAAAATGGGGACCAGTATAAACAATAGTCTTCTGTTTGTAAAAAGTTCTGAGCTTCGGAAGATGGAAAGATGACGATAATCTGGTGGGGTAGCTGTGCAAAATCTCGTTTCTTAAAAACAGTAAACTTAAGGAAGTTGGCAGCTCTCCTTGGTTTAACTGAAACATAAAGCAGCCCAGGCGAAGAGAGTACAAATCCTGTATTTTTAAAACTTTATTGGAGAAGAACAATTGATCTGAGTGAGCTAATCTGTGTTTATGACAAATGATTCTCATTATTCTTTTCTGTGTAAGTAGTAGTCTATCCAACTGATTTCTAGAGGAACTGCCCCAAGCTAATATCCCATAATTTAAGTAAGAAAGAATAAGGGTATTATACAAATTTGATAAAACGTTTGGAGGCAAAAAAGTTTTTAGTTTGTTTATGACGCCAACATTTCTAGATAAAAGTTTTGATAAATACGTAATGTGCGGCTTCCATGAAAATTTGTTATCTATATATAGACCAAGAAATTTCGTTGAATCGACAATATCGATTAAAATATTATTAAGAAAGACGTTCCTGGGTAGAGCTGTGATTGAATTACTAAAAAGCATGCACTGGGTCTTATATGGAATATGAAATATTTTTATTTTCTAGTCATTGTCATGTGAAATGAAGTTTCATTCCTCCCTGAACACGTGGAATTCCACTATTTTAACATTTTGTGCTTCAGGCAAGGAGGTCCTAATCGTCAAATATTGCAAAGATTGAAATATTGTATAATTCAAAAAAATAAAATAAAAGAAATAGTGAGTGAGTGACATCATCGACTCTCTCATTTGGATGAAACTGGCTCGTTCATATAACTATTTTGTTAAAAATAAGCGAAACTTTGAAATGTCATAACTTTCTTATTTTACATCCGATTTTGATGAAATTTTCAGCATTGTCATGATTGTGCTTGTCTGATTTTTCTCTAGTGATTCAAATCAACATTTTTCTGAGGTGGACTTGACCTTTAATATAATATAAAGATAGTTTTACACGTAAAGCGTATCCTGCTGTATAAAATATATCATAGATGTTAGGGTTCAATTTTATGTAGTCGAGATCCTTGCAATAGAAGACCGGGATTCGATTTCCCGCCATCAAGGCCAAGGAGAACATTTTTTCTCTTTTTATTTCTCCAATATTTTTATATCGACATATAGAGCAATTAGAGAATACTAAGTCACCGATCCTTGGTAGTATAGTGGTGAGTATCTCCGCCTGTCACGCGGAAGACCGGGGTTCGATTCCCCGCCAAGGAGAACATTTTTTTTCTCGTTTTTTATATTCTTATAATTTAATCGACATAATACAGAGCGGTTAGACTTACAAAATCATCGATCCTTGGTAGTATAGTGGTAAGTATCTCCGCCTGTCACGCGGAAGACCGGGGTTCGATTCCCCGCCAAGGAGAACATTTTTCTCTCTTTTTTATATTCTTATAACTTAATCGACATAATACTAACAGAGCGATCAAAATTTATAAAATTACCAATCCTTGGTAGTATAGTGGTGAGTATCTCCGCCTGTCACGCGGAAGACAATGGATAAGATCCAACAAATTGTCTCTTAATTTACTTAAAACTAAATATATGCTATTTAGCAATTCCATTGATACACTTCCCATGGACATTGTTTTAGATGACACTAATTTAGAAAGTGTCACATTCATTAAATTTCTCGGTGTTACCGTTGATAATAAGCTTTCCTGGAAATACCACATAGATTGTATATGTAAGATTATTTCGCGAAATATTGGCAAAATCAGTAAACTGAAATATCATTTTTCGTCGTCATCACTTTTAATGCTATATTCTTCCCTGATCTTGCCTTACTTGAATTATGGGATACTTGCCTGGGGCAGCACCCATCAAACCATTTTAGATAGACTGTTATTACTGCAAAAGAAGTCCCTTCGTGTTATTCATAATTCAGCTTTTCGTTCACACACTGACCCACTATTTTTTTATTGCAAATTGCTGAAGATAAGCGACCTATATTTATTTCATTTAGGACAATTTATGTTTAACTTTGACAAAAACACACTTCCACGTGTATTTGATTCTATGTTTCCTCTTAATCGGTCTTTTCATAATTACCCTACTCGGCAATCTGACGAATTTCATTTACCCCGTTTTAGAACTTTATTAGCAAAGAGTACATTTATGTTCGATGGCCCTAGATTTTGGAACTCCCTCGACAATAACATAAAAAACAGCCCTTCCATATATTCTTTTAAAAGAAAACTTAAAAACGTTTTACTTAAATCCTACCGAGGTCTTCATTTCTAATTCCCGCTCGTTATCATCTCCTCTCAGACTTAACTGGACCCTGTTATTTTTGTTAGTCTATCATTTTGTTTTATCCTCTCTTTTCGGTCGAAATTTTTCCTGGTTCTATTTTACGTTTATTTCTCCTTTTGTCGTCCTGTTTTTTTTTCTTTCTTTTTTTAATTCTATTATTTTTCGTTTTGTCTTGTTCTGTGAGTTATCCTGTTCTTTTTAATCTATTCAGTAAATCTCCGTAGGCAAATAGCAACCATTGCGTCTCTCTCTCTCCCTCTCTCCTCTATTCTCTTCCTTTAGGGGGGTTCACATTATACAAGCTATGCTTTTTAGTGAATCCCCCATTTCCACAGATACTTTTCTTCTATCCTAACTATATATTATTTGTCTATAAAATATTTTGTATTATATTTTTATATGTTAGTTATCATGATTATTATTAATGTATTGTAAGTATTTGTTAGAATCTATGAAAATGATTTGTATCAATATTTGTTATTTCTGTTGGAAATAAAACTGAATCTGATTCTGAATCTGAAGACCGGGGCTCGATTCCCCGCCAAGGAGAACATTTTTTTTCTCGTTTTTTATATTCTTATAACTTAATCGACATAATACAGAGCGGTTACACCTACAAAATCATCAATCCTTGGTAGTATAGTGGTAAGTATCTCCGCCTGTCACGCGGAAGACCGGGGTTCGATTCCCCACCAAGGAGAACTTTTTTCTCTCTTTTTTATATTTTTATAACTTAATCGACATAATACTTACAGAGCGATCAAAATTTATAAAATTACCAATCCTTGGTAGTATAGTGGTGAGTATCTCCGCCTGTCACGCGGAAGACCGGGGTTCGATTCCCCGCCAAGGAGAACATTTTTTCTCTCTTTTTTTATATTCTTAACTTAATTGACATAATATTCAATTCATTTCAATAATGGTTTATTAAAAACATGCCTCGCAGCCAAAGGCTAAATAAAAAACATGTGTACAATTTACAACAATAGAAAAATACTTAAATACAAACATGCAATGACATAAAATTACTAGAACTTCTTATTGTAATACAAGGAAATACATTGTTGAAAGTAAATTAAATCATAATTGTATTGAACATAATAAATATTAAGTATGCAAATTATAACCACTATAATGAGGCACATTGTACATGCATGAATGAAAAGTATTAGAAAAGAGAAGATGAGGAAGGATAAAGACAGCATATAGGGAGACAGACAGAAAAAAAGTAAGGGGAAAGGGTAATTAAACGGAGATATATAGATAGAAAGTACAGAGAGAGGATTGGGCCAGAAAGATGAAGATTAAACAAATACAAAGCGATCAGAATTCACAAAATCACCAATCCTTGGTAGTATAGTGGTAAGTATCTCCGCCTGTCACGCGGAAGACCGGGGTTCGATTCCCCGCCAAGGAGAATTTGATTTTATATTTTGTTTGTAATGATAATAACATAATGTACATAATGTTTACAGAGCGATCAGAATTCACGTAATTATTAATCTTTTGTAGCACAGTGGTAAGTATCCCACCCCTTTCGATGCGGAAGCCCGGGGTTCGATTCCCCCGCCGGGGAGTTCATTATTTTTCTCTCTTTCTTTTTTTGATTATGGATTTGATGGTGTTTGTGAAATCAATTTATTAAGTCAGATATTTTCCGCTTATCTTTTTTTGCTTTCAAGACGTTTCATCAATATTATGGAGATGATTATGAATTATGAAGTAGATGAAAATTGTGTTTAATTCAAAATGGGAACCGTGGATCTAATTCATATCCAAACTGTCAAAGTTATGTTTTTATTTAGGCTCCTCGCTTTTATAACATTATAATGTACCTATTATGTTGAATACTTATGTCAAATAGGTAATTTAATCTTAATAAACAATATTAGAGAATATTTGCAATGTATACATAAAAGATGTTATTTGGTTTTAAAGTGGAACCAATAAAAATTAAAAAATTCAATTCAAATTTAAAGAAAAGAGGCACATACTCTATTTTGACCAGTGATGGTATCCGCAAGATATACATTCGAAACAACGGTCAATTCTTTTACCAACAAGAGTTTGGGCGAAATATTATTGTTACCAGTTGTTACAAATTTTTTCTCCAAATGAGAATACTGTCACGAATAAAACTGGGCAACATCTTTATATACTTTTAATATAGATTCTATATCGATTCAACTTTTTTGAGATTGTGATAAAGGAAGAAATAGAATTGTTCGAATTTAAACACCAATGATTTGTAAAGTTCATATCAATTATTATTACACTGACATTAATGTAGTTTTGTCGTTTAACTTCATGCACTGTAAAAACTGTGGTGTTAAAACTGACACCAATTGGTGTTAATAGAGGACCACACCCTGAGGTGTTAAAATTACACCCTAGAGATTGAACATAACACCAAAGAGTGTAAATGTAACAACCATAGGTGCTGTGATAACACCTATAGGTGTAAAACTAACACAACCAATTTAACACCGGTGTAAAATAACTGGTGTGGTCCTCTATGTACACCGGTTAACACCACAGTTTTTGTGTGATTTAAAGATAGCATAGATTACGAATGTATAGAAGCAAGTATCATAATATTTGTATTTCCCATTATTACTTTGATATAGGTACGCAAAGACAGACATGTTATGCACATGATAGTGAAGTGTCGACTGAAATAAACGATTCCCGTTAACGGTTTTCAATTATGATAATGCGTTGATAACGCATTTCGTAAGTTTTAAGGTTGAAACATTATGGGTTGACATATTATGTAAACGGTGCAAAATGCAACAAGCCAAATGCTTAACACAGGTATCTGATTAAAGAAATATAAATGAGTATTTCGAGTTGGGTTTTCTCTCCACCATTTCAAAGCATTTTATCCTATAGAATTACATTGAATTGTTTTGATAGTATCCATTCGTCAATTATTAATGCGCAGTAATTTTTGAATGTTGGATAATGAAATGAAAGGAAATGAATATGATGCGACATGCTTCTTTGGTTTCCAGAGCATGTTTTTGTAGTTTTTTTATTGACAACCTCAATTCATATACAAAATAAAATACATATAACAAATAAAAGTTTGATGTCTTTAAAAATTGATGAATAGGCCTACCTTGGCAACTCATAAATTGAATACTATTTTTTTCCCTAAGTGTTACAATAAAACACAATATCAGACATCTTTCAATACATGGTCATAAATAGCATTTATGATAATTATATGCATTGAGAATAAACTTCTACAATAGATTCAACATGTTCACTTTTTTTTCCAGTGTCAAATATCAACATAAAAATTGTAAGCCTCGGTTGAGTTTGACGCAAACGTGGGAAGTCGAACACTTTTTGAATATCGGTTTTACTGCGATTGGATAGCCAGTGATCAACTTCGTCATTATTTTGCGCGAGTTCGATAATAATACAAAAGCAAATATCGCTTTCCACTTTCTCCGTCTTTGTAGTGTAAATCCGAATCGAGCATTTTATAAAAAAAAATATGGTAAGAGTGATGTGATGATTGCACAGTCGTGCGGTGTTTGCACAATGCCCTTCTGTGACACAGACAAAGGCTGCGACAACACCCGATCGATGGAGCGAGAGGGAATTATGCGCGCGCGGGCACCCGCAGCGCAACGAAAGCTAGTACGTGCGACGCACCTCGTACTCCGTAATATGGCCAACACATTGACAAAATTGCATTTCAGACACCATTAGACACGGAACATGCAATTTTTGATGTTTGTTGTATTATGTACGACACCAGCCGCAATTACGAATTACTTTCTACATTCTGAAATATCCATCATATGCCTGCTTCATCGGTCGTATTTGAGTCGCTTTTAAAAGACACCGGAGATTATGCTGTGTTCTGTCGATGATCGCATGAACATTTCCAAACTCTCGTAAAAATCACCCCTTTTCGCGACTTCTTTAACGAATAACGATCGACAAATGGTTGGGTCCCGGGTTGGGTTTTGTTTTTCATTTGTACTCGAGATGGGAAAATATTTTGTTTTCACCTGTCCCCCAGTTTTAAGCTTTAAGAGACAAAATGATGTTACAAAGTGTTCTGTGTGTACACCAATCATACCCATAAAAGGGGGTAAACTTTTTTTTAATTATTATTAAGTTTTTATTGGGTTTTCATAATTTTGTATAACAAATCACATATAATTAATACAAGCAATTCAAAATATAACAATAAATAAATAAGAAAAAAAAGCAGCATACACATTATTAGGTTACACTAGAAAAAGTACAGCCTATCCTTGATAAACATGTAGTAATAGCAGTCATTTTGTCTCTTCTAGTATTCCTCATAACAGAGGGATAAAAATCGAGTGATTCACCTATTATTAAAGATTAACAAACTGTGTCTTGCTGAAATTGCAAAAGGGTCATTATAATTATAGAAGGATAACGATTACGTTAACAATTTCCATTACAACTTCCCTGACTGATATCTATCTGTGTAGTTTCGTATAATAGTTCAACTTTTCGTAAAAGATTATCACAGCATTCTTTAAAACAATTTTCGAATCAGTGTATATTTTGTACTCATTCCAAATCTGACAATAATAATTGATTCCATCTGTATTTTAGCTTCTCAAAGTGAATGAACTGCCGAATCCTCATCAAACGCCATTCCCCCTTCCAGTCTATATAGCTGTCGGACTCTTTGTTATAATAAATCAAACAAATCAAACAAGACAAAACTAAAACGCTGAATATAGTTCGTTATTCTGAAGCCCATCCGAAGTTTCGATATTGCGAGAAAAAAATACTTTCATTAAGTCCGAAGATTAGTTAGTGTGAAGATGCTGAAATGAAATAAGTTTCTGAAAATGAAATAATTCGTTAATCTAGAATCGAAATAGACCTTTTACGTTTGTTATTCCGCAGGTTCAATAGACCAAAAGTAAGGCATGAGATTCGTATAGCAAGTTCAGTCCATTCATGTTTTTGAAGAACCTTATTTATTTTCGTACAATAGAATCTTCAGATTAACATTTATTATAATGTCGGTTTGACGAACCTTCGGAATGGATAACCCTATTTTATTTTCTGATTAACGAACCTTCGGGATATCACCACAAAAATTCATGTTCGGATTAACGAACCATGTTTCACTTTCGGGCCGGCAAACATTTTTATTAGCCTATATACAATTTCAGTGTAACGGAATAAACGGTCGTCGTAATTACTAAAACTTTTGAATAATGGAATTTCAGAAGACACAGAAAAACGATGGTTAGAAATATACAACGCAGTTTAAGAAGTGTTTGAAATCTTGAAACAACAAAGTTCGATTTTTTTATAATTCAGGTTTAAATACTCCCCAGGGAGTGGAGGATGTGCACACATTGTGTGCGGGAATGACTGATTGAATCCGATGACCGGGGTAATAATATATCTGTAAAGCGCTTAGAAACGTCGTTCCGATGGATTAAGCGCTATATAAAAGCGGATTATTATTATTATTATTATTAAATAAAAGCATGGTTGTTTAAATTATTAAACAAGAAGGATTTTAACTGCACATGGCGTTTTTATGTGTAAATGAGGGCATGTAATATTCATATATTATTAATAGGTTTGTAAACACAACAAAACTTATTTTACAAAACAAGTAACCGTTTTTTTTTTAAAGCTTTCTGAAGAATTTCGATTACATCGTCTATCAACATGCAGGCGCACGCATTGATGTGAGTGAATTCGAGACATGATAAAGTTTATTTGTTTTAAAACGGAAATATGAACCTTGAACTTTGACCTCGCTAGGGTGGATCAGTGATCTCACCACCCGGTTGAGTCATTTCCTATAGAAAATATAATAAAACTCAATTGAATTTTAGCTGATATGAGGTGTGATTGGAAATTGCAATTTTCTGCAAAACCATTGATCGGTTTTATAGCACTCTTTATGAGGTCGTTATTCTGAAGAAAAAATCATAATAATTTCATTCTTCTTTTTTATATTTCCATTTCGAAATGCAATCTTAAAAGTTTGAATTCCATGTCCATCCATTCACTCTATTTTTTAAGATATTTTTTTTTGCATTTTGGAAATACCCTTTTTTAAACACGAAGCTTTAGAATAGAGGCCTGTTCATGCTTCTTTAAATTTGGCTTTGAGAAAAATAAATCATGATAAACAGAAGTTATTCTGGCTGAAGATCGTATGGTTTAAATAATATAGCAGTATAAAAGTTTATCGAAATCAGAGGAATATGTTTTTTTTAATTATCCATTATTTCGCTGCACCGATATGAAATCATGGTTATGGCCCAAGGGGTGTCATATATATATATATATATATATATATGCGTGTGTGTGTGTGTGCGTGTGTTTGTGTGTGTATGTGTATCTTTAAAGCCTCTTATTATTTTGGGACTATTGTACTAGTATATTCTTATCTATATGATAATAAAATCATAAGTTGTACTATTTTACAGCTTTTATGTAAATATATTTATAATTTGTTTATTTAAAGAGCATAATAATAGAGTACTACACTGTTAAATTGAAACTCTAAAATGAAATATCAAATATTCAGGGGAATGTTAATCGCTTTAAATAATACTTTCAAACATTAATCTTTGGCGATTCCTTCCACAACAAGATATAACCATGAATGGATTGTTGAAATATTATGGAAATATGCAGAGAGGGAAAGAAGGATGGTGACGATAAAAAGCAAAACAAAAGGAGATGAAAAGATGAAGAATTTTTTTGGGAATTAACATTTACATACATTCACTCGAAGTATAAATCCGAACTCTTTGTTTATTCATTTCGTATCAATATTCTCATACATTATTTTGATTAAAGAACCAAATGCAGCTCTATGCAAATTTGTGCCCTTTTAAAGAATAAATTGATTGTCTTGTCGAGTGAAATTGAAAATGAAATGAAACAAAAATGATCCATCTCCAACATGCCAAAGGGGGAAACAGAAATCAATGTTATGACATATGTATAGATTTGGTATTTATATTGAATTCTTGCATTGATTTTGTTACACCTGGGCCCGTAGCCATGGTAACACAAACTTATATAGCAATAAAAAATATATTTACGATTGATTACATTGACCACAACATTGTTAAAAATCATTTAAACAACGCTGTTTACTATGTGAATTGCACAGTAGTTGTTTAATAAAAGAGTTTTAAACAAGTATTTAAAAAATTAAAAACAAAGTTAAAATTAAAACATTTAATCATCAATGATTTAAGCATGGTTGTTTAAGATTTTATACACTTGTTTAAACAACTAATGTGCGATTCACATAGTAAACAGTGTTCTTTAAATGATTTTTTAACAGTGAATGTATACAATCAATAATTTGGTTTGATTTTTTTTTCGTCTGCATTCATATAACATTCGTATAATATACAATTTTCATTACGTAACAAACATAATATATCGGTAATTGATTTTGGTATGAATCATAAAAATACAAAATAAAAAAGTCATTTTAAACAAATATGATCTACTACCAACATAGAAAATTTAACATTTACAGCTTGCAGGAGAGGGATTGTCATTATAAGCAGATTGCTTGAAAATAATAATTGTGAAAATTATGCGTACGATTAATCACTAACATTATTTTGTGTCACGGGACCCTGAAAATGAATTCCGAATGAAAGCAACAGAACTTTCTACATAAAGACATCAGCAATCCATGTGTTTCGAAAATGATAGACCACGAACGAAATCGTTATTTATGTTTCTGCTGGAATATGAAAGAATTAATCCAGAATTTCGAGGGGAAAAATCCTTCAAGAAACAGCTTCGTTTTTCAATATTATCGAGTCACAGTTTGAGAAGAATTGGTAGTTTCCGATCATTGCATGGTGTAGGTAATTTATCATGAAAAAAACACCCTAGTCATGCTAGTGATTTACTTTAAAAAGTGATTAGATCCGGGGGGGGGGCAGGGGGGCACTTCCATTGACGAGTGGATACCATGCGTGCACTGTTAGAAAATTTATCCTTGAAATAAAAGATGTTCCTGCAGCAGAGTCTCGAGAACACCAGGTCCTGTAATCCATCCAGATTGAGTAATCTTACAGAAAAATTGGTGTTTGGTGTATAATGTAATCGTACAAATTTCCTTAATTAAAACACCATTTTCCACTTTTTAAACAGACCTGTTCTGTTAAATTTCAGAAAAATTCTTGTTTAATGAATTAACAGAATGATTCTGTTTTTGCTTTATGCAAAATCTTCCTTTTTTTTTCTTCCGTAAAATCACGTTTTTTAACAGTGTGACCATGCGGGGCTTTCGAAAAACACCCTAAACAAGTATTTTCCATTCTGAAAATGCAACCCTTGACAAGTATTGGAAACAAAACGATACCCTTGGCAAGTATATTCCCTGAATTGGACATGATCACGGACGTCGGCTTTACCTTTTAAGATGACTTTCATTGGGTTTAGTACCACCCCAAATACTTTGTTCATATCGGACCCTTAACACGTATATGTTGGGGCAAAAATATATTTTAGTCTTTATATAGACATTAATGGATTGTTTCTTAAACGATTCCATAGTGCAAATCTTTGTTTGTAATTAAGCAAGGTTATTCATTTTATTCTCTTTAAACGAACACATTAAACATTTCTTTTTTTATAACATTATAGAATAAAATAAAAGATGCAGACAAAATACACATAACAACCTTCATGATCTTTAGAGCCTTCAACCAACAAGCTTTTACTTTTGGCTCCTTATCCACATCTTTCATTTTCTCTCTTTGTCATTATTTTAGAACCAATTACAAAAATACTTTCTACTACTTTTTTGCTATTCTGTTATCTTCCTTGTAATCTTGTGTAACTACATTCTTGAAATTTTTACTTGACATCATAACTGTATAAATACCAATGACTCTGGTAATAATTTTCAGGCTGAGAATGAGGTGCGACACCTCGAAACATGTTCCGTTTATTAAAATGTTATGTTCTATTCTTTATTTTTGTTATATTATACATTTCATATTTTACAATTTTTATTTATGCTTATCTATGAAAATTTGTATTCTATGATATTATTGTTCGTATGGATTTGTTGATTTTTTTTGAAAAATGTGAAATGTTGATGTGAATAAACCTTGAACATGTTGAACGGCTAGATTTCCTTAAAAAATAACGCTGCTTATCATGCTTATAAAAAACCTCGAAATAAACCAAATCTGTCATCGACAATGTATTTTTTTAATAATGATTGATCTTTTATTTACATGCAGGTCTACTTCATAACAAATATCATGTGGATCTTATATAGGTAAGATATTATTAAAATAGTTGATTAAAGAGATAAATAATATCAATGCAGGGGTTTTCAAACATAATTATACATAATTTTGATGCATACATCATGAGGTAAAAAAAAGTAGTAGTAAATGTAATCATTCCATATAACAGTAGTTTCTAACATTTTGTCAATATTATAGATATGGGTACTTAAAGTCAAATGCAGAAATTAGAATAGCCTATTCCTCTCGTTTATTTTGTAATTGATTTTTTTTTAGACATGTGCGTCATCACACCTTAATAACCTATGGATAATGACATTTGCCATTTTTGTTATGTTTATTGTTGATAGCTGAAAGGTTGATTAAACTTTCAATTCGTAGTTTAGATTCACAGGCGATCTACCTTTCTAATGAACGGCCGCTTTCAGTAATCACATATTTATTATCTCTAAAACTTCTGCATGGGTTGATGCATGAGGTATAGCTCTACAGAAATAACAGTTCATTAAAAATCTTGGTTCAGTTGCATAAATAATAAATACAAACTAAGTACTTCTTTACTTTTTGGGGGGATTTGTTCTTCCAGTCTTTATTTCGTGTGTTTCCAAAGAATAATTTGATGTGTCATGGCAATTTTTGTTAATGACATGAAATACAAATTATCGGGTCAACATGACAAACTCAGACATATCAGTCCTCAGATGAATCAATATTTAGTTTTGGTGAGTCAACATTAATGATCGCTGTTATAGTGACAAATACACTCTTTTTAGAGAATCATATCTTTGATTCTTATTGAAAAGAAAACTAAAAAGCATTACTGCATAAATATCACTTTCGCATTCATAATACAGTCGAAATAAGAGCATCTTATTCGGCCTGAGATTAACGTTGCAACGTCAAATCGAAACAGCGTATCGATTTCAACTGAACCAGAAAGATAACCTTCAATCTATCGCTTCTCTTTTGAGTTATCATGAAATTCAATTGTCATAAACTGAAAAGAAGTCTTATCACGTTATGCCCACACGATCCTACACACTATAACGCCCGCGATCCGTTTGCGAAAATACAAAGTGCAAAAAGCGGAGAAATTTGTAAGCGTTCACGTAGATAATGCGAAGTGTCTTCTTTTTTTTTCCCGCGTTCGGTGAAGATCTTAGCCATTCGAAACCATTGCCATAAATTTCCCCACAGCTAACAGGAGCGCAATGACGTTCTCCGAAACAACGGCATACGTGGTTGCTTTTGGAAGGGCCCTCGACGATATCTGTACGAATATATAGGTACCCTGCTAGCCTGCTCAACACTTCTTCTATGTATTCTGTACATGTTAGCCGTCAATTGGAATTCAGTCACGTGACTTTATCCGCCATTCATCACCGCACACACATACACTAGTCTTTTATACTGCGTGTCTTTTACGTATGCGCCGGCTGTGGTGAAACGAGCTACGAGATCGAAAATCAACCTGCAAACCCTCCGAATTTCGCTGATATATTTTGCTTCCGGAAGAGTGCCGCCTGGGAAATATGTGAGTCGTTTTCTCTATATTCTAAAGATTCAGATTTCGTAAGATTTTGGTGTGAATCGAAGTAGGTGAGCTGCAACGAGTGATTTTTCATGTGAAATTCGATTGTAATTTTTGGTCAATATTGTGGAATCCAAAATGGTGGATTTAGTGCCGTGTGCGGAGTGCGTGGTCGGAGAGCCAGCTCTCTCGGTTTCCATGCTCTGTCGTTCACAGCTGTCTGGGAAATTACAGGCTTTATCTCCATGCAAGCTACAAATTGAAATTCTCGTCCTTCATGACAGCTTAAAATTTCATCTAACGAATATCGTCAAGCTTTTCACTTTGGGAGAACATAACTATCCTTTTTTTTCTCTTCGAGTTTGTGCGGTTCGGTCGAGTTGTTAAGGTCTCGAAGACCGGCTGTTGCGTGTGAATTCACACTTATCTTCCATTCGTGTTCCTTGTGAAAATTCATGTTTATATGTTGTAGTTCAACGAAAAATTGTTAATCATATTCATAGGATCGCTATCGAATAGCCGAAAGTATTTTTCTACTTCATCCTAGAGAGGAAATTGCACAGTTTTGTGGGAATTACCAACCAAAGCACACCGGGCAATAACGCAAATCGGAAATCCCCACGCCTCTTGAAAATCCTTCTCAATAAAACTCATTTTTTGTTTAGTTCTGGGGTTTCATTACGGATTCCATCCATATGGACACTGAAAGTATAGTGTTCAAATGATTATAGTAAAATTTTGACGTCAAAGGTGGTAAAATGGTGTGATTTTCGAACTTGATTTGTATGTTGGTCAAAAGTGCGCTCTTTGCAAAACGAAATCGAAGCAGACGATGGCCAGGGAGCAGTGCATGACATTGTGTTGCGTGTGTGTGATGAATGTGGCTATCCATGAATCGGTGGTTATTTTGACTTGTATTAGATCTTGCTTTTGTTTTGTTTTATCCTGTTTATTTTCTTGTTTCTATAACTAAGATAGTATATATTTTTATTTCTATCTTGAGATATTTAAACTGCTCGAAATATGTTTTGATTATTGTTTGTTTAATCTGTTTTGTGTTCAATTTATTTATTGAATGACTGGAGTGCGCAAAGTTCACCCTAACTATAATGAGACAAAACGCTGATTTTTTTTAATACGCCTTATTAAGCCTTATTTTATTGTAGTTATTTACTAGTTTAAACAACTGTTTAAAATTTAAACAAAGTTTGATTTATGTATATATATAATCTTGAAGAAATTAAGCATGTAATTTAAACTGTTGAACAATTATTAAGTTTAATTTTCAATCAATTATGCATGGACTGTTAAAAAATACTGCAAAGCGTAATCAGCGTTGTAAAAAATATTTTGAATAGCGTTTTTATTGCACATTCGGCTCGATTATATACATTATTTTTAGACCATGCAGGTTAGATGGTGCGTTGTTGTTTCAAAATCAACGTTGGTTTCAATTCTTTGTTTCACAGAATTTGATTTTCACAATTCCACAGAAAACTAGAGCTACATGTATACCACTTTGCAAATACAAAACTAAACAACATGACTATGACTGTGTAGAGGTTTTATACAACCTGGCTTATTGTATGACGGTTATTTAAGAATTTAAAGAGAGCCTAAAAAGGTTTTGCAATGTTCAGCTTTTAAGCAATAATTAGAAAGTGAACATTGCTGTTTCACATTTTGGTACATTGTAAACAATACCTCGTCAGTTCCTACTTAGACGGGATGTTATGTTTTACTTTGTATATAACTATGTAGGCTAAATAAATATGTTTTTTAATGATGGAAGAAGGAAACATACATACATGTAAATGAATAAAGAGTTATACGGATCATGGAGCTATTACAGCTCTATGTACGGATTAAAAAAGAAGGTCTATATATGTGGTAAAGAAAATGTAGAAGGGGAAATGGCGAGGAAGAAGAATTAGAAAGAAGAAAGGGAAATAAGAATATATAAGAAGTGGAATGAAAAAGAAAATTAGAAAAATACTAGGAAGAAAACAAGAAGAAAAAAAAACCCTACGGAAAAAAGAAATAAAGCAGAAGTATAAAGAAGAGATTACGAAGAAAAGGGAAAGAAAAAAAAAAAGGCTCCGGAAAGATATAGAGGATATAAGGAGAAGTAAACGAAGGAGGCGAGAGGAAGAGAAAAAAGCTAGAAATTAGAAGAAAAGGAAAAACAAGATGGTTCATTATAAAGGATGATGACAAAGAGAATTTGCATTTCCGAATTTCATGATATTTTCTTTCTGTGACAAATGGTTCTACAAATTCATTTCGTGTTATCGTAACGCAATGAAAGTATACAGTTACAGGGAAAATATTATTCAGATCTTTCAATGTAAATAATAGAGAGGATAATGTTCAAAGAATGTGATAAGAAGAAATAACTCTTCTTGTTGGTGTTTTATGGAAAATTTCTTTTTTGTTTTACGCGAAAAAAGCATACATATTCATGCATAAAGTGAAGCACATAATTATGCATGTACATGTACGTCTATATGACTTTGTACCATGACTACTATATCACAATAAAATCAAAGATGGTTATTTCTTCTTCATAAATAAATCAGTCTCAATATATCAGTTTTAATTTTGACGCGCTTTGAAACTGCATGTTCTTACCTTATCTTTATTTATTAAGAATCAATACAAACAAAAACAAAATGTACAATTTTCAAGTCAAACTCAATAAAAATAACAACAATCAAAATAACAACATGTTCAATGTACAATGTACATGTAAATATTGATTATGGGTGTCCCCCGCCCCCAAGAAAACACTGAGGTCAGTGACTTTTTACCCTTTTTTACTACTTTCTCTTTGTCGCTTTCGTCTTTTCTTTACATGTATATATATATTTTTTTAATAACTTCGTGTCTTTTCGTCCTTTTCGTAACTTTCTCCTCTAAACTTTTCTATTTGGAACCCAGCTTCTTTTTAGTACCGCGTTTTATTTATTTCTTGTGTTTATTTGAATTCGGCTCTGTATTTTGTTACATGTACGGTGTCGATGAATAAAAAATAAAATAAAACAAAAAAATCTTTCTTTGAGATCTTAACGCAATATTGTTGTTGCTGAAATTCGTGTTTTTAAACGAATTTATTGAACTTTTCAAAATGAGCATTTCTAATCGCCAACGCATATTTCGAGAAAATGCACGTACACCATTTTCATTCGTAAACAATGCTTGTCCACCTACGGATTACGAATCATTATTGGGGGAAAATGATGCTAAACTTTAGGGGGGGGCTAAAATAATTGCATGTACTTCTATTAAAAGTTAAAAGTGCACATTGATAGAGAAAACATTACTGGACCCCGATGTGTTTTCCATCGGTATAAGTGTTTACTTCACGTGAATGTAAAAAATAATGTTGCAATGATGTTGTATTGAATAATTTTTTTTCTTGGAATATATATATTACTTGAATAAAGAATGAAATGGTATAACTTTGGGGCATTGATGTACTCCTTGCAACTTACAACCCGTGTTAAGTACCTTATCTACATTTCCATTTTGAAAGATATCCATGTGTCGATTAGGAGTGAACATGGTACATGTAAATGCATGTTCAGCACTGAACATGAAGTTTAGACATACTGCTTTTTATTTATTTTTTTTGAGGGGGGGGCATCGTATGCCGTTTTAGGTAATTTTCATATATGAAATGCCGAGAAAAGTTGAAAATAATGCAACATTCAGACTTGCATTTAAATATAAATTCTTATATTAATTGATTGAAATGAAATTAATAGTAATATTACTCGATGGATAGAGCAGATAAACAAGTGCATGAAGGCTTATATTTAAAGCAAATAAAGACAGTCAGCGTCACGAAAGAAAGTATTTTTTTTCAAACATTGAATTTGAAAGAGTACATTGTATAGCATGATTGTAGGCTAAATTTGAAGTAAAACTAAAAAAAACACAATAGGAAGGGCATGATAATGATATGAAAATTAATGGATTACCCGACGATGTACATGTATGTAGTTGGAGTGATTAACACTTTCCCCATCTATTTTTTTTTTAATTGACGGTATGGTGCTTAATGTATTTCATTGTCATCGTCGTATTATTATTAGTCGATGTTAGTAGTACACTGTAAAAAATATTGGGTAGAATTTAACCAGCACGAGGGTAATTATGTGTCCAACCAATTGGGGACAGTATTTTTACCAAATGCGGGAATCATACCCTCCAGTAAGGTAAAAAAAAATAATTAAAAAGCAGCAATTACTTTAGAATGGGCAAAATTTTCATCACGCTGGATAAATAAAAATGCCTCCAAAAATACCCAATGTTGGTTGGACAAAATTACCCTCATGGAGCATTTTTACCCAATATTTTTTAGAGTGTACATACTAGTAGTATACATACACTTTCACTGTATGTATTTTTTTTCTAAATTGGTGGTATGGCGCTTAATGTATTTGTTATGGTCGTTATCGTTAACATAATTATTGTTGTTGATGTTATATTGTTAGAATTATCATGATTATTATTACAGTTATTATTATCACTAGGGCCTATCATTCTTATTTTCCCTCATCTTCAACTTCCGCTACTCCTTCCTCTTTTCTTTTTCTTCCTCTTCTCCTCCTCTCTCCCCCCCCCCCCACTACCATCACCATCGTGCGACATTATTAGTTAAAGAACGTTTAGATTATTAGAAAATGAATATTTGAATGTAAGGTATACAGTTCATCATTACGAGTGCGAATCGTGAATGAGTGTTCATCATGAAAAGAAAATGTGAGACAGTCATTTAATATTCGATGGGAGTTAAATGTTGAAACTCACTCAATCTCTCTATTAATTCATTTCCTGGAAAGGATAGTGGAATAACATTTTTAAAGGTAGAGTCCATCAACTGTCCACGCAGTACTCAAAATGTTATTGATAAGTTTTTCTCCTTAATTGATTTTAACTGAAACTAAATATGTTTATTTTGTTTAGTTCGCGATATAAATATAATTTTCGTTGCATGTTTATGTTCTATGTGACAATAATCATGGCGCATAATTTAGGGGATATTCCTCATGCATGGAGCAAAACAGAGTGCGCACAATATTATTAAAATTTATTTAAAACTCCCCATCTTTTTTTTGAAAAGCTTAATCTGAAGGTAATGTACATGTACACACGTATAAAAATAAAAACAAAATGTAAATGTAGGCCTATTTTACCAACTCAGTAATTTTGCCCCCCCCCATCATTTCGAGTAATTATTATTGCATAGGCCTATGATTTGTAACAGAGGATGCCTAGAGATGCACCTTTGCAGGTTGTAGCCTTTCACGATTCTCTTCAACACTTACTTCAATCTGACATTCAAAATTGACGGTACGCCATACTCATCTTCACTTGAATTACAAAAAAAAACTCTTTGACGTAATTTACAGTGAGTAATTAATACGAATCGCGTCAGTAATGTTGCCCTTGTGTAAAACATTGGCACAAAGTACATCCACCATGTGTGCATGTACATCGTCACAACATGACTCTTAATCGACTTTATTGCGCTTAATAAAAATTTGTCACTGAATTCAACCAAGTACTTGAAGCAGGGAGGCGGTCTGGGTGCCCCCCCCCCATCAGGGTTCCCCGCCCCCATGCAGGAAAATTGAGGGAAAAAAAGACTGAGCGAGAGGGGGAAGGTGAAGGCAAATGAGAAAGCGAATCAAGGGCGAAAGGGAACAAAGAAAGTTTTCTTCAGAATAACTCAATACACGAGACGTCTTCTAGTTCGAAACTTCATTATGAATTGTTTCGCGTCTGCGCTTCGCGCAGCTAAGGGATAAAATTTCATTGTAATTTCCTTTCTCCATTGTTTTCTATATTTTTGCAAAAATAATATTGTAATCGTGTACACAACTATAATGTGCATTTACCATGTTTTACATGTAACTTGTGTCAGATAAAATGAATGTCTCTTCTCTTATGATAAAACAGATCTATTTTCCATACACCGACATGTCCCCCCTTTGCGCGCTCAAATTTATTTAATCAAGCGTCTGTATTGCAGAAAACTAAATTGAATATGAATCACCGTGCTGTCTTTTTTTGCTTCAAACTTGATGATGATAAAAGTAAATAGTATAATTGCACACCATGAATTGTCATAAATATCAGATACACCCTCGTGGACCTATACTCTAAAAAACAAGAAATGTTAACTTAACATTTGAAAGGTTGTAGGAGTGACAACATTGCATTTAGCACTTTAAATGGTTCTACCCAACACTTAAAATGTCGGATTCAGCTTTATGCAAGGTTGGGTGTAACATTTGGAAAAGGTTGTCACTCCTCCAACCTTTCAAATGTTGATTTAATATTCGAATTTTTAGAGTGTAGGTCCATGGTCACCTCAGACAATCACTCAAAACACGTCTTAGAAGAGAGGGAAAATGATGATAGAATATAAGACGTATTGAAAGGAGAAAATAGAATAAGAAGTGGGAAGAAAACCTGTTCATTCTGTGACTTAAATAATCAAAATGTTTTAAATACAATGTTTTTAATTTATTTTCAATCTATAAAAATAACATTTAAGAACATTTAACTCTGTGAATCAGTTCATACCGCATCAGATTTATACATGTACGGAAAGGTACATTTAGAAATGCGTGCATGTATATAAATCTTACCACTCTCTATCCACGAGCATTATATTTACAACGTTAGCTTTGATTAGAATGAGTATTTTTACTGAATAACAAAACATCAAAATATAAATGTACACCTATGTTTTTATCACTTCATTTTCATTTTGACCGCAAGCAAGATCATACGTTATTTGTAAAAAAAAAAAAAACTATGGAAGTTGTAGTTTTGGCCTTGGTAATTTGATAGATATTGAAATCAATTGAATTTTCTTTTAGTATTGTGAGCGCCAAAAGGTGAAAACGGCCAGACATGGCGTATGGGGCAAAACTTATTCAAAAAAACTTCGAGCGAAAATTTGTGACCAGTTTTGTCCAAAATCTGATATTTGTGATAGATCTTGTCAATTTATTTAGAAAATACAATCATATACTTCACCACTACTTTTTCCAAATTGATTTTCGCTGAAGAACTAAGAATCGATGATGATATATATGTAGAATCGAGAATCCGATGACATAGCGTTTAGAAACAGCGCCAGCACGACAGCTACAATATAAGTTTTATGTAACTTTGAAGACATAGGTGTATACATGTACTTCGAACACCTTGTCGGGAGGGGAGGGGGGGGGGGGGGGTCTGACAACTAAAAAAAGGAATCAAATTTCTATCAGTGGGGTATGTCACCCTACCCACCCCTTACGTCTGTAGGGTATGTACATGTAGTGTTTGGGAATGTGTTAAATGTTGTTTTTTACATTTTAACGGGTACGAATGAAAAGGTAACCATTTATTAATTTCGGATGAAAATTAGTTTGCATGTACATGTGCAGATTCTGGTACAGATGTACATGTCTTTTGTATCATGAAGTTTATTTGAATTATTGTACATGCAAATTACCTATATTGCCAATCGTACATTATGTGAATTCTAACGTTTTAAAACATCAATAAAGTTGATGTTGATAAACAGAGAGCTTAGCTGGAAGAAGTTCGACCCCTTAAACATGATTATCTGAAAATGTATACCTGTAAAGCTGATGAGCCGGTGTAGCGGCGGATCTGATACGGTTAGGAACACTATCTGCCGGCGGATCGTGTTCCAACTCCGACGGATTCTGAATCAATTTCTCTTCGGCTGATATCATTCTTTGATACTCATTTCCCTCAAAACTGTATACGACCTACCGTTCTTATTTATCTATTTTAATAGGAAAATAAATACTAAGAAAATCAACTGGGCAGAAATGGTTCCGAGTAGGAACGATATCTGCCATTAAAGGGGAAGTTCACCCTGACAAAAAGTTTATTGTAAAAATAGCAGAAAAAATAATAAAAAATATTGCCGAAGGTTTAAGAAAAATTCATCAAATAATTAAAAGTTATTATTATAGAATTTCAATTATTGATTTGTGACGTCATATGCGAGCAGCATTCCTACATAGCGAATGGTAAAAAATCAATGAAATGTCATTTTCTCAGAAAATTGAAAATGGTTTTCACTGTAACTTTTGTATATCAATAGACAAATCATTTCATACCCGATCATGAAAAGAAAACAAAATTAAGTCATCAGGAACCATACAAAATTTGAAATTCATGCATTTTATATTACATAACACATGGGGCAGCTGCTCGTTTATGACGTCACAAATCCAAAATTTTGAACTCTAATAACTTTCTTACTCTTTAGCGGATTTTCCTCAAACCTTCACCAATATTTTTTTACTATTTTTCTGCTATTTTCACAACAAAGTTTTCTTCAGGGTGAACTTCCCCTTTAAGAACGATACTTGCCGGCGAATATATCGTATCAGTTTGCATATACATGATATAGCTGTTATCATGGTTATGTCTTTTTTTTTAATTTGTTTTAGCTGCATATATTAGTAAGTTGTTTAAATGTTGTTATTATTGCATGATTTCGGATTATGTCTCTGTTCTGATACAATTTTTCTGACTATGTTTATTACAGTGTTATATGATTTGTGTATTCACAGTTGCAAGTTTGATTTCTCTTCGTGATTATGTATGCATGAATTTTATTTGAATATAAATAAAGATTACTACAAAAAAGTATATCCGCCGGTGGAACTAGACCCGTTGCTACACCGGCCGGGAATTTCATTGACATCCTTTTTCAAGGAAAGTCAGAAATTAGGGTGGAGGTTGCAAAAACAGCTGGTTGAAACTTCTGCAACATTTTTAGAATTATGTCTATGGTGATACATGGAGATGGAGATGGGAAGTGGAAGGGGCAAGAGTACATGGGGAGGGGTAGCTTGACCCTTTCTTATATAGTATAGGCCTACTTTGCTACAATGCTGCACCACGGTTGGATATAGTTTGACCCCTACTGTACATGATGTACAGAACCATGCAATGACCATTATATTTATTTTGTATGCCAACATTTGATATTTTACATGAATGCACTCTGTATTTCAAGGATTTTAAATTAATCGAGATCGGGAATAGGGACCAGTCGAATCTTGTATTTACTTTTTAATATTTAGGAATAAGGATTCATTTTAAAATCCCTCCCAAAATAAATTTTAATCTTTTAGCTTTATAATTTGAATCCACAAGATTTAAAATCTAAATCTTATATTGGACTGGTCGATACTTACAGTCGATGTGGATTTATTTTCAATCCCTTAAATGTATAGGCCCGTATTCTGAAGTCAGGTTTAACTAAGACTATGGTCCAACTCTGTGTTAAAATTATGGGAAGCCAAAAGTGTCAAAAATTTTATTCAGTTGTATTATTCTTATGTTTACTGTGCTCTTTTCTGATTCATCTATGGCGAAGGCATTCATTATTTTATAATTCCTAGACAATTATGAATGATTTGAGAGCCAAATGAGCTGAAATATGATATCTCTACTGTTAATGATTTATGTAACAATTGGCTATCCATACTTAAACCACAACTTTGAACCTGAGTTTAAGTTACCGGTAAACCTGACTTCAGAATACGGGCCCCTGAGTATACATTTTGTATTCTCTTTACGACCATATAGCATAATTTGCCTCAAATATACTCAATGAAATGTATACAGACATGACAGAGATACAAATGTATCAAGGATGATTTTAATCTTTGTTAACATCGTTTTCAGACACAAGCGGGATGATTCACCTTTTTTTAAGTTTCAGGTTCGCTTCGCTCTTTTCCGATTTGGAAATCAAAGAGTTTCCTTCCAAATCAGAGACAGTTTAAAAACGATCATGTTTATTTTATCAATACTGGTACAAGTACATGTATATGCCTCAGCCTAAGCATTATTGTGACAGTTTTACCCTCAAAAAGAAAACACGATACCTATGTCGGATAACTGCAATTGCTTGTACATTCAACCCTGAAAACTAATAATAATATTTATGAATAAAATAATATCATTAACAAAATAAATGAAATAATGAATTAAATTATATCGAATTGAATATAAAAGTAAACGAAGAAAAGAAAAAAAACAGACAAAACACCCCCCAAAAAATAATTCCATTAAGATTACATGCAAGAAGACTAAAAAGTTGATTTCATTCCTTTTTGCATATTATTATGTATGAATTGTTGCCGTTATTAAATGATCAAGATTCTGTTTGGGTAAACGTGTAAAAAAACTACATGCGTTATATTTGACATCATGATGTACAGTACTTCATATTTTTATTTGTTACCGCTTTACAAAAATGGTTGTCTGCATGTACATGTATGTGGAATTTATGTTAACACTGAGAGCGATTAATAATCATCATCCTAATGTACCCTTACACATTTTTTTTTATCAGATTGTGGAGTTAAAATTAGATCTGGAAAGAAACCAAATTGCTTATTCAAATCTATAAACGAAACTCTAGATAATAATTTACTCGGAGGGGTGAATAAATTTCAATACATTAGTTGTCGAGTGAATCTAAAAGTGAAATAATTTTTGTGTGAAACATTTTAAAGTCACTCCAGAATGAATGATTATTGATGTGACAATGCTAAGCAGAGTGAAAAGTGAATGAATATTATTTTAATCAATGTTAGAGGGTTATTTGGAGAGAGATGTATACTTTATCCATGGTGAATATACACTCTAAAAACAAATCAGTCAAAAATGACTAGTTAATAGGGTCAGCTGGGTGCAACTGTTATTCTAGTCATATTTCACTATTTTGATGACCAGATGACTGTATAAGTCATCTATGGACGTATATGATGTTGCCCTTCCTCTCAAAACCGAATCCTTTGTTCCAAGAAAGACGACGAAGTGCATGAGATGGAGCGTGGATGGAGAAGCGAGGTAGGAGGATCTGTTTTCGGTTTAGCTGGAAGGTGCATGCGATGCATCTCGAAATTGGGGAGGTGTTAGCGGAAAGGCATCCTTTTATCCTCCGGGGGGAAGCCGGGCATGCTCCGCCTCCGTCCCGCACCGCTCATGTATATCCCCGTGCACCGTGGCCGTTCGAAAAGTCACATCATCGTGACCATGAACCCAGTGCATTCCAAGTATATAGTGAATTAAACTGTAGAAGCGCGCGTTTACTTTCCCGAGGATGGAGAAAAGCGCGCGCTTTTGTGCAAGTGATTTTGAAATAGCAGGACCCATTTTGCTCGCTGAATTACATGAAATTCTGGGGGATAATAATAACATGAAGTACCTTTTTTTTAACTGTTTCTTTAAATCTAGATTTACAATTGCACCTTCGTGATCACATCTATAATAATAATAATAATCCGCTTTTATATAGCGCTTAATCCATCGGAACGACGTTTCTAAGCGCTTTACAGATATATTATTACCCCGGTCATCGGATTCAATCAGTCATTCCCGCACACAATGTGTGCACATCCTCCACTCCCTGGGGAGTATTCCAGTCAGTCGCCTGCGAGGCGCACACAATACTGGTCAAGCTACAATGACTTTCACATCCTACCGGGTACCCATTTAGCACCTGGGTCGAGAGTGGCAAAGTGTGGATTAACGCCTTGCCAAAGGACGCCAGACCGCATCTATGTTAACATCTATGTTAACCAAGAACTGTATACTAGCTCATAACGGATTCGAGATAACTAATTATTTCGATGACATTACAACATTATGTGTGAAAAAAAGATTTTCTCTTTTTTATTTGGATCAGTGACCACCATTTGTATCATTGATTAAGTACTATCAAAATAATATTCATTGAGCCTACAATGAAAAAAAATCCAGATTAACCTCCCACACACGCACACACGCGCGCACACACACACGCGCGCACACACGCACAATCACGTTAAAAACTAAAATGTCAAATAAGCAATTAATAGGTTGGAGGAATGAAAACATCTTAATATTATATCCAACCCTGTACATGTATAAGCTGAATCCTAAAATTCAAATATTAGATTGATCCATTTAATTTGGTAAATGCATTTTGGAAAAAGTTAATTGTCACCCATCCAAAATTTAAATTGCTCTTCGATTTCTTCAATTTCTCATGCTATATATTTTTAAGTACTTGTAAAGGGGTACTTCAGGCCGAAAATAATTATTTGAATAGATAAAGAAAAATCATACAAAGAGATCACTGAAAATGTGATCAAAATCGGACAAGGAATAACAATATGTTATGACAAATAATTTGAATTATTAAGGTGAAATAGTTCTATGCACGTATTCATGACATTTAGCAAACTGCATGATGTTGTAGAAGTCATGTATCCCCAATTATTGTTCTTTTATATTAACACAAAATTATGTTTTCTTCAAATTTTGTCCACCAAGAATTGAAACTAATGGATTGACAACTGATATTTATTGCTGTACATCAGGCGCGTACGCAGGATTTTTGAAAGGGGGGGGGGGGGTTTCGAGCTGATTTTTTTTTTAAATCTCCCGCCCAGTCTCTAAAAAGTGATGAGCGGGGGGGGGGGGGGGAGGTGATGATTTTTTTTTTCAGCGCTGCAAATAAGACAATAACATTTAAGTGGGGATGGGGTATGTAACAGTGCGGTCATGACCCGCGAGCGAGCAGAAATGTTCTCGTTTTTGCGTTGAAAACATAACCTTTTTGTCAATAGTTTGTTGGTATCATAGTCGATGCTACATGTCCTTCGGATCGTAGCACTCATGATATGGCCTTGATCAGAACACTAGAAAATTGAAAAATGTCATGAATAATTACGAGCGAGCGGAGCGAGCGAGCCGAAATGTTTGCGTTTTTCCGTCAAAACATACAATTCTTCTCAATAGCTTGTTGGTAATGATTACATATTAGTTGATGATACATGTCCTTCTGCTCGTAAGTCTCATGATATGGCCTTGATCAAGAGACTAGAAACTTAAGAAATTTCATAAATGATTACGAGCGAGCGGAGTGAGCGAGCCGAAATTTTCGCATTTTTCCTGTCAAAACATACATTTCTTGTCAATAGTTTGTTAGTAAATCAAGTATTAGTCGATGCTACATGTCCTTCTATTCGTAACACTCATAATACGGCCTTGAACAGGAGACTAGATACTTATGGAATTTCATAAATTATTACGAGCGAGCGGAGCGAGCTAACCGACATTTTAGCGTTTTCCGTCATATTGGTTTTCATATTGGTAAAACATATTTTGTAAGAAAACGTGTGTCTTTGTCTTGGTTCACTTGTATTCATAAGTATACACCATGATAATCATGTATGGCCTTGTTAATGGCGATACCGTGATCATGTCGGCGACATGCGGAAATAAAAGATATAATAAAATGGAGCGAGCGAAGCGAGCGGAAATTTTTTCTGTGTTTTTCGTCGGAAACATGAGATTCTGTTCATTATTGCTGTCATATACATTATTGGGTAGGGGAACTGTCCGTAACTAGACCAAGGAGTTATCAGGCGCTTGCCCGATAACTCCTTGACCAGACCGACCTCTGGGGAGACAAGCAAAAAAAAAAAAAAGGGGGGGGGGGTTTGAACCCCCCCCCCCCCCTTGCGTACGCGCCTGCTGTACATGTATTACTTCTTTCATTATAAGGGAAATACAATTTATGAAAATATGAATTAATTGATTAACTGATTTTAATATTGCTAAAATTTAAAATTCAATATTTTCAGTGTGTGTTTTCAGATTTTGAAGAACTTTCAGCATTTTGCTCTGTGAATTTTACTCTGTTTATGTAGATATAATTATTTTCAGCCCGAAGTACCCCTTTTGTATGATGCTTGAAATTTAATTGCATCGAGGATGTATGTTAAAGGACAAGTCCACCCCAACAAAAACTTGATTTGAATAAAAAGAGAAAAATTCAACTACATGTAGCATAACAATGAAAATTTCATCAAAACCGGATGTGAAATAAGAAAGTTATGGCATTTTAAAGTTCGCTTTATTTCACAAAACAGGTATATGCACATCTCGGTCGGTAATGAGGAACTGATGACATCACTCACTCACTATTTCTTTTGTATTTTATTATATGAAATATCTTCATTTTCTCGTCATTGTCATGTGAAATGAAGTTTCATTCCTCCCTGAACACGTGGAATTCCATTATTTTAACATTTTGTGCTTCAGGCATGGAGGTCCTAATCGTCAAATTCGTAAAAATTGAAATATTGTATAATTCAAGCAATAAAAAACAAAAGAAATAGTGAGTGAGTGACATCGACTTTCTCATTTGGATGTAACTGACTCGTTCATATAACTATTTTGTTAAAAATAAGCGAAACTTTGAAATGTCATAACTTTCTTATTTTACATCCGATTTTGATGAAATTTCAGGATTGTGCTTGTCTGATTTTTCTCTATTGATTCAAAGCAACATTTTTCTGAGGTGGACTTGACCTTTAAGAACGCACCGTAAGTTGTTACATCACGAAGAAAATGTACAGAATGCAAGCGGAAATGAGACGAGACATTTTGATGTCTTGCATGTACAAAGTAAGCGAAACACAGAGAGTAACTAAAAACCAATAAGGATGTTATGTCTTTAAAAGTGTGTTTAGTTCTGTTGTGAATGTGAAGTTTAATTATTTCGCTCATATTCCTAATTTCAGTTAAATCTACGTACATCAAGTCTAGATGTATGTCAATTATTTTGTTTTTTTTTGTGGAATAACACACATTATCAGTATATGCAAATTTAAGTATAGGGGCATATTGCCCTAAAATACGAACGTTTTTATCCAATATGAATAATGATAATGCACATCACTGTACATATATTTTTCATGTGAGAATATGCATGCACTCTTGCGCATGTTGTGTGAGAATGGGGAATAGTTGTTTGACATGAGTCTGTCCTCACTTTCGTGGTTTATGCCGCACTGTTTTGACACACACGTACTAAGCTCCATTTTCATAGAAAATGAAATATATAGCGGGATATGATTACCGTGTTTCATTTCGGACACTTTATTTCCTCATTTATAAACCGAATTCTTATAATGCATATTTCGTTTAGAATTTTGTTATATCGCCGATATATCAAATTTCTATTATATCGCAGTCGTGGGAGAGTTGTAATTCATATTAATGATCGTTGTTACTTGGAAACCATAATTCATTCACCTTTGTGACCTTGTTCGTGTTGTTCTCCTAAAATTTGTTATATTGAATGTCTTTTTTTTATGTGCGTACATTTTCTTTGAATATGAGAAAACGAGGAAAATTATTTGTTATAGTGCGGAACATGCGCAGTAATTTCGTGAGACATTAATTTTGGTTACTCTATATTTTGGACGAGATGATGACAATTATGAAGAGGGGAGGGAGGAGGGGGGGGGGGGTCCAATGGTGCGGAAGGAAACGCAAATTTTCCGACCATCACCCCTCCTACTTTTTTTTCCTTGAACAAGAATAACACCTCCAAAAGGGAGAAAACGATGACCCCGCCCCCTATAAAGGGATAAATGGTTTGATATTTTTTCTTTCGTGTTGCTTTGTTCTCCCATGCAGAATTTATACACAAAAAACATTGTACATTGTTCTTGATTTGAAAGAACTTGTTTAAAATGCTAAATACATGTAAGTATAATTAATGGATTTTCATTCTAAACCATAATTACTGTCTTGATCATTATGACATTACGTCAAGACAAAATAATGGGGGGGGGTTGAAACGAATCGCGATCAATTCAATCTTGTAAAGACGTTTTACATAAGCGCCAGAAATAGAAATAAAGACTCGCATTTTTTAAAAGCGATACAGAAACTCCACGCAAGAGGTCATCAGAATTGTGTCAATGAATCATGATCCCAATGCTCTCACTCGACCTAATTTCAAAATCTCTCTAGCAGTCGTTAAAACACTATATATGGGACTACATGTACATGTATGCAGGAGTATATAAGCCCTGCTTTATAGGTAAATAGAACTGTAAGCAGGGCACGCCCGGTGCGCCCCCCCCTCCTCGATTCCATCACAATTGCTCCGGTGACTATTGACAAAATGTCGTGTCACCCCTCCCCCAAAAATAGAATTAGCCCGTGCCCTCATTTTCTAAAAATTGTTTTTATTTGTTAACTGGTGACCTTTTTCATGTTTGTCTGCTTGTCATCTTTTTGGAGACAAGAAAACACTATAAAAAAAAACCAAAACAAAACTGAGAAATCAACCGTATTTTTAATGGTAAAACCCCTTTTTTGCGGGAGGATGAAACCTTTTTTTTCATATTATATAACAAGTTTTTATGAAGCGGTCATCAACAGGAAGATAACCACTTTGGGGCCCGTTGCAGGAAGAGTTGCAATCAATCGCAAGTCTAAAAATCATGCATAACTTGATTTTCAACCAATCAACAGTGCGCATTTGGGACTTGCGATTGATTTTGTTTTTGCCTTACATTCAAACGAAACTCTTTCTGCAACGGGCCCCAGGTGAGATATTCTTCTTGATCATAATTTATGTTTGTCGAGCCAACTGTTCTGACAGTGTAAAAAAAATCGATATACTGCTATTATCGACCATGCCCTGCGATAGGTCTATCATTGGTTCTTTTTGAGCGGAAATGTTGATAATCCGGTGAAATACTGTACGGTTTTGCCCCATGATTTCTGATGTAATAAAGGGCAGTGACTTGGTTTGCCCGTAATCAATAGTCTACTCTGTACATGCGCGTTGGTGATTAGCAAGAAAGTTCTTTTTACCCCTCATGGTTTTACGCTCCGATTCCTTGATTTTGGCATCGTCATAACACTCCATGATCTGATGATATTAATATACGTATATATTAAACGCTTTTCGGAAGGATTTGCTTATACATGTACACTGAATTCATTGTATTCAAATTTACAATATGTTGGGGGTTATTCTTACCCGGGGGAGGGTTATGATAGTCTCTCTGAGGGGGGGGGGGTAGCGATTTACAAATTTGTTTGGCTAACACTAATGAAAAAAAAGACCACCCCCATAAAAATGGCAAAATATAGGCCTACATGTACATACATTGAAAAGTAAAAACAAAATAAGATATTTTAATATAAAAATGATATTCTTCCCATTCCGCTAATTTTAAGTCTTCATTTGTATTCCAGAGTCATCGCCATGCTTAATTCAATGTTGTGCTGTCCTCGGATTAGGGGAAGCCCCCTGCTCACGTTGTCACGTGACTTGTTGCCGTGCAATGTTATTAGGGTAATCCCCCATTTCCTCCTTGAAAGTGATTCCCATTATTGTGGCAATATAAACGTTTAAGCGATGAACTAAGGGAATAAAATAAGTTTTTATGATTGTGACCTCTTATACAGTTAAGCACGCGCCTTTGAAGACCGAGGCTTCCTTTGTTAAATGTTTTTTCAAACATTATTGCATGTTATTGTTTCATCGTAACACTGAACCAACCTGAATTATTTTCGATTCATCGCAAACCCTATGGCCCGTATTCTGAAGTTAGGTTTAACTTAGACCATGGTCTAACCATAGACATGATAGAGATGTATACTAACTACGCGTCTCTATATGGGTCTATAAACTCTGTGCTAAGCTTATGGAAAGCCAAAAGTGTCAAAATTTTGTTAAGTTGTATTTTTACTGTACTCTTTCCTGATTCATCGAAGGTGAAGACAATTATCTACTTATACTTCCAGGCAATTATGAATGATTTGAGAGTCAAATGAGCTGAAATATCATATCTCTACTGTTAGTGATTTATGTAACAATTGGCTGTCCATACTTAAACCACAACTTTAAACCCGAGTTTAAGTTAAACCAGACTTCAAAATACGGGCCTATGTGTTTTCCACCTCTTGCTAATTAGGTGTTGCCATTCATTAAGGACATGATTATTTCTGAAAAAAATGTCAGTCTTGGAAAAGGGTCTATTATTTTTTTCTTCCTTTTTAATAATCATATTTAGATTGTTCAGATTTTCTTGAAGTCTTTCAAAATTTTCATTTCATTTTTAATATTTGTATTGTTTTAATTCTTGTAGTTTATTATGTCACCATTTCTTTCTGCCCTATTCATGCCATTTGTTATTAAATATCTATCCACTTTGTTTTCCTCGTCTGTATTCCTGTCTTTCTCGCCCATGCATTTTTTTTTAAGATTCGGGGGGGGGGGGGGTAAAAAAGTAAATACTGTTAAAAGACGAAATACCTAATACATCAAAACTCTTTAATCCAAGTGAGTAATGCAAATAGAGGTATGCGTTCCTATATGAGCAGGTGAAGTTTATGAGATCATCATAATAAACACCTTGAGGGAGAAGAAAAATCGATTGGATTTAAATCTTCCATCGGTTGGGAGGGCATGCGCTCGCTTTTCTTTCTTTCTTTTTTGTTTATTAATTCATTTACATTTTTTGGTCTTTATCTTTTTACTCCCATGGGTTATGGTACCTACATGCATGGGGACTAGGCAATTTTTGTGTGATGAGACAGGTTCCCTCGTCTTATCCGCTTCAGGCATGCCACTTTTAAAATATTGTGTACATTTTTGTTTTGATAAATGGACGTGAATATGACTTGCGAAAAGCCCCAGCCAGACGCTCCGCGTGACCTGATACAGTTTGATATTCAGAAAAAAAAAGTTATGATGAGAAGAGTGTATCCATTAAAATCTTGTCATCCATGCTTTGAATGTAATGACCCCCTCCCCCTCCCTAAATATGCACTTTCTTCATAATTTATATCTGTTCAAAACCATGTTTCTTGTATTTGTTCCACTGCTCTTCGTTTTGTACGTGTAACCCGCTCCGATTGGATATACTGGGCGTTCATTTTTGTCTCACCTGCGAAGCAAAGTGAGACTATAGGCGCCGCTTTTCCGACGGCGACGGCGACGGCGGCGGCGGCGGCGGCGGCGGCGTCAACATCAAATCTTAACCTGAGGTTAAGTTTTTGAAATGACGCCATAACTTAGAAAGTATATGGACCTAGTTAATAAAACTTGGCCATAAGGTTAATCAAGTATTACTGAACATCCTATTAGAGTTTCATGTCACATGACCAAGGTCAAAGGTCATTTAGGGTCAATGAACTTAGACCATGTTGGAGGAATCAACATCGAAATCTTAACCTGAGGTTAAGTTTTTGAAATGTCATCATAACTTAGAAAATATATGGACCTAGTTCATGAAACTTGGACATAAGCTTAATCAAGTATCACTAAACATCCTGCATGAGTTTCACGTCACATGACCAAGGTCAAAGGTCATTTAGGGTCAATGAACTTTGGCCGAATTGGGGATATCTGTTGAATTCCCATCATAACTTTGAAAGTTTATGGATCTGATTCATGAAACTTGGACATAATAGTAATCATGCATCACTGAAAATTTTGTGCAAGTTTCAGGTCTCATGATTAAGGTCAAAGGTCATTTAGGGTCAATGAACTTTGGCCGAATCGGGGGTTTCTGTTGAATTACCATCATAACTTTGAAAGTTTATTTGTCTAGTTCATTAAACTTGGACATTAGAGTAATCAAGTATCACTGAACATCCTGTGCGCGTTTCAGGTCACATGACCAAGGTCAAAGGTCAATGAACTTTGGCCGAATAGGGTGTATCTGTTGAATTACCATCATAACTTTGAAAGTTTATGGATCTGATTCATGAAACTTGTACATAAGAGTAATCAAGTATCACTGAACATCCTGTTCGAGTTTCAGGTCACATGATCAAGGTCAAAGGTCATGTAAGGTCAATGAACTTTGGCCATGTTGGGTTTTTTTGTTGAATAACCATCATATCTCTGTAAGTTTATTGGTCTAGTTCATAAAAAGTGGACATAAGAGTAACCATGTATCACTGAACATCTTGTGCGAGTTAGAGTAGTGTTCAAAGTCAGCACTGCTGCTATATTGAACCGCGTGATGCAGGTGAGACGGCCAGAGGCATTCCACTTGTTTACAGTATGATTTACGCCATTTATATATACATATATATATATAAAAAGAGGCGATTCGTGATATAAACTGTATATACATGTATATATATAATAAATGTTCTGACTTGAGAAAAGATTATGCACCATCATGACCTTAGAATGTCAGTAATTGAGTGGGCATGCAGCTATAATATTGTTTGTATTCAATATTATGATCGTGGATTATTAAATCAAACCACATTACAAGGTGATGTTGCAGTGTAAACACGAGCTACATACGAGAAATGGATAAACATGTATAGATAGTGACTTTGATATTTCGGCAGCGTTATATGTTAGTGATTATAAATGACCTATTAAAAAAAAACAAATAAACGCAACGTTCATGTATGTGTGATATCACAGATGTGTACTTCAATCTCGGCCTCGAATAAATGAAATAAATTCAACTGTCAAATGAAAGCTCTTATACACTCAGAAAAATAACATGGCCACGTTTTGGCTTACCAAAGTGAGATGTACATCAAATTGTACACGCCAATCGAATGTAAATTAATGTGGTGTATATATGTTTGATAAATTTACCTTATAATTGATTATCCAAGAAAATTCTACATTTTTTGCTCACGTTCTTCGCTGGATGTATATATGCTTTTTAAAAACGTTGTACGTATGAACTCAAACACTCCACATACATTATGAAACAGTTGTGCAAATACAATGAATGTGAATTACACTATGGTGCATACATGTATGAGTGTATTTTTAGTATCGTAATACAAATATTCATTTGAAATGAATGTGCGTTTTGGGGACTTTTTCAATAAATTATAGACTGAAATCGATGGGGTACACTCTCAGTAGAGCCCAAAGCGAAACCCCATAAATTGAATTAGTTTTGCCTTTCTATCGGCACCCACTGAATTATTACTCTCAAAAGTGCATTTTAACATCATAAATGAAGTATAAGAGAGATGGGGGAGATAAAAAGACACATATCACCGTTTTCATCGCCACTGGACTATTTTCACGATTTTCTTTAATAAAAAACATTCCATATGAAAAAAAAATGTATCAGATACAAACATTTGCCCTTAAGCAGATGAATCGTCTGTACTAAATTACAAAGCCACCAATGGGCCAACTTAATTCATTTTTAAATAGAAAAATGTACTCTTTGCATGTACTTCGATCGAATTTTTGGATGGGGGTAGAGGCAAACTGAAAAAAAAACCGGCGGGTTCCGCTCGCCAAGTTTTATACAGACATTTGCATACAAAGTGCGCCGAAAATTGACAATTTTGGACGGTTAATAGTGTTTTTTGTCACGTTTATTTTCATGGTGTTTTTCAGATAATTTTAAAAACGATTATTTGAAATGAATATCATATTTCACCACTATCCTCTTAAGTGTATGTGCCATCTGGAAGGAGCTGTGAGAATAACCTTCGCTGACGAACCACTGTGCGATACTCGAAAGGCTTTTCAGTAGGCCTACTTGATTCGATGGACTTTGATCGTTACACCGATATCCAATTTTATTATTTTAATATACATATAAGTGTATTCTTCCCTTTGTTTTGATTTATTTGCAGAGCCATCATGCATCGCAAAACGCGATTGAAGATAACCGATCTAAATCAGCACCTAACATGTACGCTGTGCAAAGGATATATCGTGGATGCAACAAGCATCATGGAATGTTTACATTCATGTGAGTAAAATCGGGTACATAACCGAGCTGTTAATTAAGCCCGTATCCATTACACTGCTTGATTATGATTATGATTATGTCAGTTAAGGTGGGCAGGGGGAGGGGTTAACCATGAAAAAAATATATACGTGTTTAAAGGTAAAGACAGAAGATATTTGTACTGAAATATTTTGTTTGCTGTAAATTTTGAAGCAAACAATAATTATTTCATGAGAAAGTCTATAAATCAATGTTAATTGTCACCATTTCAATATAATTATCTGGATCTGGTACATTAATGTAAAATTATCTTTGTGAAAGCTTTTTAGCTCTAAACCAATAAATCTGATGATCACTAACACAGAAATCATATGTGGGACATTGCATTAATATTGCGTGGAAAAATACCGGACATTCTGATGGAAATCCGTGCTTATTTTGCTCATTTCTCAGCGAATGCCGGGTACTCATTTTCTTTCAGAGCTATTTGGCACATATTTTTTTTTATTCATACATACAAACACTTGGGTGGTAATTTCATTGGATTCTTCTCGAACTCATTTTGAGATCATTACCACAACTGGTATTTTTCTGTCCCCCTCTACCACTCTTGCTCTCTCCTCCCTCCTTCCTCCCCTCCCTCATTTTCTGCCTAGACATACCCTCATTATCTTCTATTTTGTTTTTAATTAGTTTGTCGGAGTTGCATTGTTCGATATCTTCATACCAGTAAGCAATGTCCGGTATGTGACACACAAGTCCACAAGACCAGACCGCTACTCAACATCAGGTATTAACGCCATTATTTTTTTAAAATATATTTTTACCTTTTTTATATAATTTTTCAATATAAGATTTTAAATGTTGAAATAATAATGTGGTTTGAAAACATAGCAGGGCCTACAGGTGATGATTAAAAAAATATATTTTCCACTATGATATAAAACCCAAATAGTGTTTGGAGTTATTATTCTGGATCACCTCGAAAAGCCTGCAGGTCGTTGCAATACTGCAATGGGTAGATAAACACGGGTTGGAGCATTGGTCTCACAATGAGAGCGGTGTTGGCTCAGTCGGTAACGCGTCTGCCCGTCGAACCAAAAGATCGTGGGTTCGAGTCCACCCGGGCTGATGACTGAAGCCAGTGCGTTGTGTGTAAACGTCTCTCCCATGTTTCATAGAAGCAGGCTATGTTACAATGGAAAACACTCCGTCCCTCGGATAGGATGTTAAATGGAGGCCCCGTGTAGAGGAGAGTCACCACCTTTGCACGTTAAGAACCCATTGCACTATTCGTATAAGAGTAGGGGGAAACCCCGGTGTAGTGGTCCACCTGCATTCCCCCATCAGTTATATCGGGAGGAGAGACCTGCGGGTCACAGTGATTCAGTTCGCTTTTCGCCTCCCAGGCACAGGTGACGCCAAACTAATAATAATAATAATTGCAAGGTTGTGAGTTCGAATCCCAACTCTGCCATTATCTCCACTTGGATAAAAAGGCCCAATAGTGATCTCTTGTCTATTACGTCAGCCACTATGAATGATTAACCTAGACGTAAAATGTTTCCAAGATAATTGGTTATATACCAGCTTGGCGTTTACCAGCAAAATGATGTCCTGCCGAGTTCCTACGGGAGTTACCACAAACAGAAACATATAGATGCAGGAAAAATTTTAAGAGTTCATGCAAGGTTTGAAGTGCCGATGCTAATTCAGTACTGTCACGACGAGATCCCCAAAGACGTTTGATAAAGCTGTATGCTAAATGCAATGTTATCATCTACATCATTTCACTCCATTATTAGAAAAACCGTCATACATTCGATTTATATCTGTGTATCGATCAATCGGTCTTCAGAAGTTTTTTTAATGACTTTCTTTTCAATTTCTGATGCCCACAGATCTGACAAAACGTTGCAGAATCTTGTCTATAAACTGGTTCCCAGCATGTTCAAAGGTAAGTAAACGTAAATATATACATAATGTATCGACACAGAGACCACGCCAGCATTCTTTAAAATACTCGACTTTACTACACTGGCAACAGGAGGAAACGATAAAAATTTATGAGGCTTTTTAAAAAAACATGCACTGGATGATGTTCTTGGTACGTCGTTGGTATTGAGGAAATTCACTTTGCGCCATCTTTTTAGCTTTTCGTTAAAAACCTAAAATGTCAGTGTATACTATGTCCGCACCACACCCTTGCTAAGTTCATGTTGCGTTGGCGGCGTTCCCACTAAGTTTATTGTGCGCACACATGCAGAGCGGTCTATATATATGGTGTAGCATCCAAACAGTTTCCACTACGTTCAAGCTCCCGGGGGGGGGGGGGCAGTCAAATATATTGCTGTACACACGCGTGACCAAGGAATTTCCAAACACCCCCTAAACAAGTTTTCGCGGGCTTTATCTACACATTTTGGCCCCTCAACAAGATGTCGCCAAAATATGACCTCGGGTAGAAAGCTTGGTAAAAAAAACATATCCTAACTCGTTTGACCCCTCGATTGACCATTGACCAGTCTTTCAAAGCCACCCTTCTCCTTGAAAATTCGTGGGTTTTGGGGGGATACCCTTAATGAGTCCACGCGCGGACCGCGTACAAACTGAAAAAACCCACCCCTTTAAACACGTTTTTTGGGGGGGTCACGCGTGTGTACAGCAATTGAAATTGCAACTCTTTGTACCTCCGTATAATTTGACGTAGAGACAGACTGAATATGCGCTATGTCCCCGCAGTCCTACGTCTATGGAGCTGTTAATATATCCTAAGAAGCTCCTTGATGTGTCATTGGAGTACTGTTCACTATGGATGCATTTACCAAATCAATAACAGTCCTCGCCGTGTTCGCATTCTTCGACGCAGCGAGAACTTCATGGACATAGCATTGATATAATGCAGATGTAATGCAGATATAAAATTATTAGACTTAATACCTATGCTAATAGTTGATGTCGCATTAGAAGATTGACTAAAGAATAGGCAATATAGTACAAACAAGTGTGTTTAACTGGAAAAGTTAAAGTAAAGTGCCACGAAAGAACGGAATGGATGGCTGAGGTTTTGTAAAGGAGCTCTGAATAACGACTTTGTTCCAGAGATAACTTTGTCCATGACGACATGATTTTGAGAAACGAAACTCACGGGGTTCATAGCTCACTCAGACCTAGAGTATTAGTGTCCTTTACTTGAAATGGGTTTTGCTGTGAATATCTGGTATTAATGTATTACGTATTAACATACGTTTCCGGAAAAAAATACCGATTTACATTTTTTTTTTCTTTCTGCAGGAGAAATGAAAAGGAGGAGAGAATTTTACAAGTCACACCCAGAAGCCAGTAAGTTTAATCATATTCATCCAACCTTTCGGGGAAAGTTTTCTGCTTCCGATTGATTTATTAAACAAACTTAACCCCGAACTTTGAGAGAATTTTTACTGCAAATCGTTCGTAAAACGATTTTAAGGATTTATTTAATGGAGACTTAAAAAGTAATAGCCAAGAAATGTCTTCGAGGCGCCCATTTGAAAATTAATCCATAGTTACATTTCCCCAGTATTTCTTTTTATTGTAGGACATAAAAAAAATCGGCTTATAGTTCGAATTTGTTGTTATGAATGTTAAATTTTGTGACCTTTTCCGCCTTGATTGCAATGACCACTAAACAAAATAGAAGGTATCGCTTTAATTTCTAAACAAAATTGTTTGTGGTATATTCATATCTTATTATAGGTACTAGTCTCGCACAGAATGTTTCAAGGGAAGAACTTGGAGAAATGGACGAACAAGAGCTCATTATTTACACCGACGATGAACATCTCAGTCTCTCCCTCGAGTACTATCAACAGAACATTCACATACCAAAACCTAAACCAGCCGCTGCCTTACCGCGTTCAGTCGGTAATGGGGACAATGCGTCAACCAGCAGTAGCAGCGGTAGCAGCAGCAGCAGCAGTAGTGATACAAGCAGTGAGAGTGGTGGAAGTAATCCCGACGTTGCCAGTGGTACTACCGCGGTTGCAGGTGGGAGCGCAACGGGAAGCAGTAAAGGAAATACCTCAGCGGCGGCACCAACGGCAGGAGACACGCAAGCGGTTGTGACCGCTGCGGTTACCGCAGCACTGAAGGCTGCGGCGAGCGGTGCGAAGTCGAGTGCTAACGCTAAGACGACGGAGGAGAAACGGGGCGGTCAGGCAGATGCAGCTGAACGATCGGCGCAGGAAAGATTAAAAGGAAAGTCGAATGGAGCGTCGACCTTAAAGAGTACCAGTGGTCCAATTAACGGCAAGACGAGAGCAAATGGTGATGCAAACGGGTTGTCAGATGAGGTGAGGCAAATATTCTTTAAAACATTAAACTTTACAACGACATAATGAAATAAGATCCTAAAGAAAAAGCGGTAGAAAAGCGGTAGATGTTCATCGCTGACGAAGGGCTAACCTTAGTATAATTATGTACTGCTGAGTTCTTGTGGCGGTTAAGAAAGAGACGACGAAAGAAGAAACAGTGAATACATGACAGCAGGATGGTTGGGTTAACAGAGCTGCCAAGTAGTACGGATTTTCAGTATTTAGTACTGAAAAATGAGAAGAATACTGATGGTTTCATGCAAAATACTGATTTCTCAAGTTTCAGTTTTATGTGTTGTCCTGTGGCATTTCTTTGAAAATACCTATTTTCTTACCAAAATACTGATTTTCAGCTTTAAAAATACTGAAATGTTGTTGTTCAGGTTGGCAGCTCTGGGTTAAGGAGGCGGTTCGTCATAGAAAGGAAGATTGATTGCTTTAAGTGTGAGGAAAATAATATACCCCCTTCGTGGATACTATAGGGTTTTGATATTTAGATATGTAGGCCTGGAGGTCGATATTAGAAATGCGATGTGCAAATTTATAAAGAATACACAGAATATGATTTCGAATATGTTTTCTCCGATATGAAGATCAAGGGTGTACTTCAGTGACGTAAAAATGAGCTATCAGTTGTACATGAAGATGTCTCTCTTCAAAGGCGTACGTAATTGTGAATGCGATCGAACAACTCTGCCATTGCGTTTATCCTCAAACGCCCCCCTCCCCCTTCCTCCACGATTGTATTTTCAGTTCCAAATTATCTTCGGGTTTAATGTGATTGAGGCAACAAAAAAGTGTAAAGAAAAGTAATAGCATTAGATTTGCGAAGCAAATTCCACGGCCCGTTTATCTGGCCGAAAATAATTTCAAGCGCACGACAACGATTATTACTGTCCTGCACAAGCGCAATGTTATTATCATCTCCACTCGTGGAGCCATCTCCTTTTAATCTGCCTAATCGTGGACGGGCAGACGGACGATCACATTCCGGGAAACGCTTCCTTCGGACATCCTCTTACAGTCCCTTCAGATTTATAATCGAGACCTCGTCGTTCCGATCTGGTTGCTCTCACTTCCTTGTCTTGAAAAATACAAATTGAAATTTTTGAGATTATTTTTTTTATTTTTTATTATTGTTTTACAGATTGTTGATAAACGGTACTTAAGATGCCCTGCAGCTGTCTCCATAGGTCATATCAAGAAGTTTATCCGGCACAAGTTTGGATTATCACTGGCTTACCAGGTAATTCTACCCTTCTTAGTATCTCCTCTTTCCCCCTTCATTCTTCTTTCGATATTCGTGCTTCCACGATGGCATGTCCGACAACTAGTCTTTGATTGGGAGTGGAATGTATTATGTGTGTTGGCATGTGTCATGTAACATCCAGTTATTTAGTTACTTTACTGTGTTAACGAAGTGCCTCTGAAATCGAGCATTTTGTGAAGCTAAATACCGAAAGATAATTTAGACATTTTTTTCATAATTTTTTTCATACGCCCGCGTATATATGAGTCGGCCTGAGGTTCGGCGAGCGATTGGTTGAATGGTCGAAATTTCGAGCAGTGTTGTGGGTCGAACTACTTCCTCAATGTCCGCCAAACGTGACCTGGGCCCTGTTGAACAAAGAGTTACGATTGATCCGATCAATCGCAACTATGGATGGCCAGCAACGTCAACATCTATTATGCGTGCTTGTTCAAAATATTTTCTAGCTGTCATGTATATTCATGCATCCATTGTTTTCTTGAAAATTCACTGCGCTTCTCTTTGCATATAAAGGACATTGTGCAAATTTTTCGTAGAAAAAATTATGACACTGATGGATTTCCATGGAGCTACGATTGATCGGATCAATCGTAACTCTTTGTACAACAGGGCCCTGGTCTTCCTCCCTTAAAAAAGTAAACGTACGTGCGGGTCAAGGTGTCCAGGGGCCCGTTGTAGAAAAAGTTGCAATCAATTGCAACTCTAAAATTCATGCGTAACTTGATTTTCAACCAATCAACAGCACGCATTTGGGACGTGCGATTGAATTTTTGACTTGCGTTTAAACGCAACTCTTTATGCAACGGACCCCAGGGATTAATGTTCCAATTTGTGAAACGAAGGACAATGGGAGTCCAAGATCAAGACCTTCAACACCTTTTGTGACAGAACCAATATTTGATATTTCGCCTTAAAAATGTCCCCTACGAGAAAGTTTTTGATTTCATTACCAACCCCGTGAGGCTTAAATCTCCCCTAACATGCCTATCGCTGCGTCCTCTTATGGTTATTCTGCGTCGTGACTCGAATAATCTTTTTATAATGTCTATTGATTTATTCCACCCCTTTTTTCAGATTGAAGTCATGTACAGAGGAAGCGAAGATGAACTGCTACCCGACGAATACACCTTGATGGACGTTGCTTATATTTACACATGGGGACGGGTAGGTTCATTATTATTCTAAAATGTCTTGTATGGGACGTTGAAAGAAACTTACGTTCAATTCTTTATCAAACTTTAGTCTGAACCTGAATGTCGATGATTTGTGATCTTTAAACAGTAGGACACCTGTTGATATTCTGTATGATGGTAATCTTTATATCCCTTTTGGTCTATTGTTATCCTCCTGTTCTTCATCTCTCAGTGCAGTCTTACTGATTCGAGGAATATCCTCTTGAAATCAACCACAGACGACACATTGATTTTGATATTGCCATGATATCCTTCTGATGCAATAAATGCAAGCACCATCGAAACAGAATAAAATCAGGGTTCGCCATGAAAAGGCAATAACAGAAATACGATGCGGTTGGTTCGTATGAAGTAATTAATAATGTTTCCTATTGAAGTATTTCTTCTATTTTCTTTCTTCTTTCCATGTAAATAGGTTGGACCGATGCCTCTTGTCTACCGTGTTTACCAACCACTTGCCAAACCACTGAAAAGAACCCTCACTGATAAAAACGCGTCTATCATTCCTGAGAAAATACCAAAGAAAACAGACACTTCTCAAAACCAGCAGAAAATTCTCCCAACAGCTGCGTCGAAACCGAAAGACACTTCGCCGAACCAAGGTTCGCAGGAAAACACGTCTCCCGCAACGACACCGGGTGTGCAACCGGAAACAGTGAAATCGAATAGTGCGTTGAACGTACCGGCGTTGCCCGGGTCTGTCGTTGCAGCGAACAGGTCATAGCGACGGATTATACAACTCCCATGCATTTCGGTCATTGGTGTAAGTCGGACAGCTGTAGGACTCCCAGTTGTTTGATCGCAATCTTTCAGAAATTCTTGCGGACATCGGAATAGGAACGCAAGGAGTGGAGTATATTGGCACACGTGCTGTGTAAGATTTTGCAAGACTGTGTGACTTCGAATCATGTAGGGCGATGTTTTCAGGGGTTCTCGAGCAAAGCCACATCTGGCGGGCGTTTCATGACAGGACTGTTTACCATACTGGTACCATAGTAGCGGTGTAACAGATATGTGTGCTTCTCATCAGAAACGAAAGAGGTTGCCAGATATGACAACTGAAACGCAGATTTTCCAGGCAACTCGTCAATGTCTTCAGCACTGCTCCTGTCATCTGTTCATCGTGAAGACAGTTGCGAATTCCGTTTGATGTGTATTAAGTCGGTTCTTGCTCGAATTGTCCACCTACTTCACGACAGCATATTCAAATCTAACGCAACTCCAAAAAATTCAAACTCATAACGATTCGGAACATGGCGCTGGATTTATAGGCTTTGTTTAAACGTTTAAACGCAACTTTTTACTGCAATGGGCCGAGAATTAGGTAGGCTGGCCATATCCCAGTTCCATCAGTTTACCAACGCCTTCGACACCAACACCCAATGTAGCAATCCAATGATCAGGAATCAGGTTGTGTTTTATCACAGACTTGGAGTCGATGTTTGGTGTGCGACCGTACCGTGCAAGCGAGGACCTAGTGACCTTTGACCTGAAATGTTTGTGGAGTGATTTACAATTTCCGTTTCGCCTGGAAGAACGATGTCAGTATACCGCGAAGATAGAGACATGCTGCTTTTTTATTATCAGCTGAGCAAGACATCTTGAGGTCGGACCCGTTGTTTCTGTACAAAATGATTTTCTTTATTAATTGGGTCCTTTCAAGAGGCCTCCAGAAAGTGCAGTATCGTAATAAGGAACTATTTCAGTGTCTCGGAAATCCATGTTTTGTGTTTTGTATTCTTGTGTGTCATACCAATAACCTTCTGAAGGAAAATTCGTGGTATGCAAAGTTGATTGTGTTCGCTCATGGAGGGGTGGATATTATTCCTGTATGTCATTTTGGATGGTTCGAATTTTATTCACGAAAATATATTAATTTATCCATGCAGATATTTACTATAGAGATGCATCGTATCTTATTTGTTAGGTTTTTAACCAAGTCTTGATATTTTAATCATTATTGAATTGATTATCACCGGATGTTTTCGTTCTTTCTTGATTCAACCGGGTTATTCATCACCATATCCTCGTTTAAGATTTTTAGAAACTTTCCGATGTAAAATTTTTACACTTCAAACGATTCATTTTCCGCATTTGCTCTGCCTATGGTCCTACATCATGTTTACACGAAAAATGAAAGTGAAGTTTTGGCAATTTTTTTCCAGTTGAAATATCCACCTTTGTTCAGGTCTTCTTGCGTTAGTGGGAGAGGTTATGATTCTGAAATTTGTATGAGAATAATATTCAAATATATATTTGCTAAAATATTGAGAAAGAAAACTTACAGTTTTATGACAGGGTTATTTGTCCAAATCCCTCTAATTCTTGGATATATTATGTCAAGATAGTCATTCTGTCACTTGCCATAATATTGTCCTATTAAAAAAATATGGCATCGAAAGAAATATAGTTTATATTTACTTTTTTCGTTTATGATTCGAGAAAGTCCAGTATCTACTTTACTTTTACACCGAAATTACGGCTACAATGACAGAACAAAACGCCAAAATATCAAATATAGATTATTTACCAATGCAAAGATCAACGAATCGTGCAGATAAAGCAATATAATTATGGCAAGTGAGGGAATGCTATTATAATAATATGCATTTTACCATAATAACCCATCTGATTAGAGTTCTTTGTTCAAACTCAGAGTCAGACCATTGTAAGCCGGACCCGCTGAGAAACAACTCTTCCGTTTTAGAATTTGTGCACGTGGCCAAAAATACGGAAAATACGAAGGGTAGCCAATTTGCTAACAGTGAACGGATAGCAGCTATTATTTTTAAAAGGATTCGAGCAAGAAACACGGTTACTTAAATGATCGCTGTGGCGGTTTTTAACCGGAACTGTCTACAAGCTCCCACATTTTGACCATGACCTGTTTCATGAAACAAAATTACTTTTCTCCTCTGTCTTAATATTTTGATAAAATGGAAATATCGGGGATTAATAGTCTTTATCAAATTTAAATAGTTTAGAAGTACATTGAAGAAATAACGAGTTCAAATTTGCGCCTTTAAAGGTGCAACCTAATGCCATACTGGGACTTCATCGTTCATCTAGGACCCGTTGCATAAAACTGTTGCCATATAAAAAAAAAAACTTGCAAACAAAATTATGCCTCTGAAACTTACTACACATTAAAATATTCTGCCATAGTTTTTCTTTTATGCAACAGGGCCCTTGTGTGCAACTTTGTCCCCTACAATTCTTGAAACACCTTTTAAGATATTATGTTCACGTTTCCGGAACCAAAAGGTCCGAAATTACACTTTATTGTTGCATTGCTGAAAGTGCAAAGGTGAACCCGTTTTTCTTGCAGTGTACAGTTTTGCGATGAATTGCAAATATGAAAGAACATCCCTTATTGGTCCCTGGTCAGTATTTTAAACTTAATGCGCATGTAACATTGATATTGATTGGTCAGTTAATTTAGCGATTGATCGCTAAAGCCCCTTTTACACCTTCACGGATGCAACACGGATCATCACGGATCTCAGTCCGTGATGATCCGGGGTGCCAAATTTGTATTTTCCTAGCATTCCCGGAGTGAGTACGGAGTTAACTGGTTATTAACACGGATATGTACGGAGTCTACAAGGATAGGCAAGGTAGCAATATGGATCCTGTTTGATATGCTCCCGGAGCCAACACGGAATACCCGAATGATCACGGATGTTACTGGGTCTTTACACGGACCTTCACGGTTGCTCACATTCTGTACTGGGATATGTTTTGCTAGAATGAAGTTTCGTCCCTTTTTGCAGCATCTGGAGCATGCTCGTGCTTGGTTATGAATACGGACTATTGTTCATGTACGCAAACAATACAAACATTTGACCCCGGATGAAGCCGGTATCAACAAGGATCACCCGGTTCTTACAAGGAGCCTCCCGGATGCATTCGGTAGCTGCAAGGATGTACAAGGAGGCTACAAGGATGAAGACGGATGATTATCAGTCTGTGTATTCCGGGATGAAAAATTGAACATGTTCAATTTTTCTCCCGGACATGCCGGTACATCAAGGATGGCGCCGGATGAGTAGCCGGAGTGTACACGGATAACCCCGGATTGACAATCCGGGATGATCCGTGTTGCTTCCGTGAAGGTGTAAAAGGGGCTTAATCTTTGTTGTGTCACGGATCCTTGAATTTCCTTCTGTAATCATGGAATATTGATCTCCTTTATTTCCGATGAGTGAAGCTGTGTCAAAATTTTCAAATAAAGATGAAAATTACCAGAAAATTAAATTGTGGTGTCGAATGTTTGTGTACAGTAACACAGGACAAGGGGGGGGGGGGAGTGGTATATTGCATTTCTTTATCTGACGGGGATTGGGAGAGGTGTTTGAGTAAGCCCTTCGAATTTTTGACAATATTAGTTTTTCTTTCGTGAGAGTGACCTTTCAATTCAATTCACAACCTCACTTTAGCTTGTCAGTATTTTAAACTAGATTCTTGATTCATTTTATGTGCAAATCCCATGATTGTTTGATAAAATATAGACACCAATAAATGCAATAGCTTAAAAAACATACTTTTTATATCATTTTTGCTGACGATATCACCTTTTCTCTCCGTAACACCCTCTTGCATTTTTGCATTTTTTACGTCTCCTGGGTATGGCACTTCGCCAATGACAGCCAAACTTTGAAAATAAGAAGTCAATGCAAATTGTCTCAGAATTTAGTGTAACAATCCGGTTGGACTTCACTCTCAGCAGTTTACTCTGTCCCGGATTTGGAATTTTTCGGGTTCTTAGGTGAAGCAGAAACAATGGTTTCTGAACAGTCTTTTAGAAATATTACTGGTTCTCCAAATAACCCTTTAAGTTACTTTAAACGGTGGCATGACATTCGCTCCGGCCACAATTGCTCTGGGCTTTATTTTGTCTAAGGTATAGGGTGGGTAAGGGCTGCAATAAGGTTTTTTTTTTCAGGTTTAGGATTAGGTTTAGGATAGGGTAAAGTCACTAGCGTACCTACGGGGGGCAGACCCCCCCCCCCCCCCGATGAGTCACAACTGATCCCTGACGCTCCTTTGTATGTCCTCTATATCCAGTTGAGGACCTTTTTTTTTTTCCTTATCAATTTTTTTCTGGAACAAAATCCTTTATGTCTGGTTGATGACCCTTTTTTTTGCTTTTCAATTTTTTTGGTGGACGATTTTGCCCCCCCCCCCCCTGTGGAAAATCCTACGTACGCTCCTGGGTATAGTGGTAAATACAGGGTTGAAGTTGGTCATTCCACTAATGTGTGGAATTTGCAGCGGGGGAATCGTCGCCGGAGCAAATGTAATGGAATCACATATGGATTTCTTGGTGATGTGAGGAACCTTACTTTGTACAGGGTTCTTTATACAACCTATGGGGTTCTTGACAACGCATATAACAAGTTGTATAGAAAGACTTGAAGGGTTCCTTGTAGAACCATAAACGGTTCTAAAGGACTGTTTAGAGGAAAAAAAATTGACAAGCAAAAAAAAAAATATTTTTTAAACCAAAAATTAAGGATATTGCGTCCCCGAAAAAAAAAATTAACAAGCAAAAAAAAATCTTCACTTTTGAAAGGAGGGGACACACTTCTGTTTTAACGGCATTTTTACATTAAAATTTTTAATTTTGCTTCTCAAAAGCGGGGCACATTTTAGAGGGGGGCAGATTTGGCATATCGGGCAAATTCTATAAACAGTTTCGAGCGATCATAGTGAGCGAGCAAAAATTTCGTCATTTTTATCATAAATATCAAATTTTGTGACAGATTTTGACAGATCAGAGAGTCATGTCATATTCACCTTTCTCTTTTTCTTTTCTTTTCCTTTTTTCATTAGCCTTCTGGGACTTTTATTTAAGCAAATTAGAGCAATATTTAAAAATACACGAATTCAGGGCAATTTACCTATGCAATCACATAGATTATGTCATTTACCCAATTTTCGTCGCGATTACACGATCTACGGACGAGATCTGGGGGGGGGGGGGTGGCGGCAAAATGGCCCCCAGGAATTTAAGCTCGCAAATTAGCACAGGTATGTTAGGTAAGCGCCTCATTTCATACCAACTTCAGTTCTTAAGGGCACTAGCGTACTTACGGGGGGAGCAGTCTGCCCCCCCCTGAAGAGCTTGAAGTACCTATTTTTCTGGTACGATTGAAGACCTTTTTTTTGCTTGTCAAATTTTTCGGCGGGCGGTTTGCCCCCCCCCCCCCCCCCCTGTGGAAAACCCTAGGTACGCTGTTAAGGGTAATGGTTTCGGATTTGCGGGCTGCACATCCCTAACTTGTCCAAACCAGCGTGTCTGGCGACGATTTAATGCACGATTTCGTACGTATAGATCGAATGAAGGTTTGTTTCAGGACGGTGGTTGATTGATTGATTGACTGATTGATTGATTGACTGATTGACTGACTGATTGATTGATTGACTGATTGATTGATTGATTGATTGATTGATTGATTGATTGACTGACTGACTGACTGATTGATTGATTGGTTGACTGACTGACTGATTGATTGATTGACTGATTGATTGATTGGTTGGTTGATTGATTGATTGATTGGTTGATTGACTGATTGACTGATTGATTGGTTGACTGATTGATTGATTGATTGGTTGACTGATTGATTGATTTACTGATTGATTGATTGATTGACTGATTGATTGATTGATTGACTGATTGATTGATTGGTTGGTTGATTGATTGATTGATTGATTGGTTGATTGACTGATTGATTGATTGACTGATTGATTGATTGACTGACTGATTGATTGATTGATTGATTGATTGACTGACTGACTGACTGACTGATTGAGTGATTGATTGATTGATTGATTGATTGATTGATTGATTGATTGACTGACTGACTGATTGATTTATTTATTGATTGATGAGTACGCGTGCCACTTCAGAATTAACAAGATTGAACAAAATCTTCCATCACATTATTCTTTCGAACCGATGGGCAAACAAATAGTACAAAATCTATAAACAATGCTTTGAAAATGAAAAAAAAAAAATATCTTGCTTTGAAATCGAGAAAAGACTACCCCTCCCCCAAAAAAAAAATTGAGACGGGATCGGACACGACCCCCCCCCCCCCCTCCTGGGGGGGGGGGTCGCCGTCTGTGGACACTGCCATTACAAAATGGACACCACTCCCCAAAACGCGTAAATAAGGTTGGTTTTTTTTGGATTGGACGATGTACCTCAGTTTAGGGTAAAATGAAATCCTTTTTTTGGTGGGGGTGTATGATCTTAATCATCGAGATACGCACAAGGCAAATATTTCACTAGAGTGAAATTAAGATATTTGAGGCAATAATAACCAAGTTTCTGAAGATGTAAAAAAAACATATGCAGTGCGTCGTACACCTTTGGTATGTATTATCATCGAGACATCGACACATATTTTGGTCTTTTTTTTACAGAATTTGATTTTTTCCCCAACTTATCCTCATAGAAAAGGAACAATTTCGGGGTAGATTTGCAATAAAATCCATTCTCAATTTTACACTATACGTTGACGATGGAGTACTACCGGAGTACTACGAAAAAGGGTGTTCGCCAATTATATCCCTGTTATATTTTCAAACACTTATCGCTCTGCAAAGACACCGTAGTCTGTCTCAAGTTTGTTTGGAAATAGGCGTATTTTGGAGCCCGAAATGGAGATTTCTGTGGAGATTCAAGATGGTTTGCAGTTAGCCGGGAGTTCTGCTAGAGTTCAAGATAAAGCCTTCGAGCCTTTGCTACAGAAAATATTCTCAGACGTTTCGGAAACCGGTAATTCTAATGAAAATGGTGAGTACGTAATCCGGATGTTTGAGGTTGAACTTGAATTCGGTCCCATGCGTAGATATCTGTGCGGGGTATTGAATCCATCTCACTAGATTACCCTACTCATTCAATGAACAAGGTTATAATATAACCTTGTTCTCAGTTATATCTCCATGTGTGGAAAAATAAGGGTGGAAATGTTTGGCTTATTTTCTCTTTTTCTTTGGGGCAAATGCTTGATTTTTTTACACCTATTATTTATACTACCTGGCTCTTATTTCAATTTGATTCTTTAAATCATTTTTTCTCAATTAAAAATAGAGATAAAAAATGACAATTTCTTGCCATATTACTTTCCACCAATAGAGGGCGTACACAAAAATATGCCCAAAATTCAAGTTTTTGAGCGCTCTGGTGAATACAAAAATTATTCCCAAGTTACTAATGTCAAATAAATTGCAACTGTATGAAAATTAGTAATTTTGGTCACAAAAGTGATATTTTAATGATTTTTAGAAGTGTGTGCTCTGTACAACATTGGCATACCATAGTCCTACCTGTAGATTCACCACAGGCAAGGTGGTAGCAGTGAACAAGTGGATTACCCCACTCATTCAATGAACAAGGTTATGAATTTATGATATAACCTTGTTCTCACTTATAAATATCTCCATGTGTGGCAAAATAAGGGTGGCAATGTTTGGCTTATTTTCTCTTTTTCTTTGGGGCGAATGCTTGACTGACAATTTCCATTACACCTATTATTCATACAACTTGACTCTTATTTAAATTTGATTCTTTAAATCATTTTTTTCTTAATTAAAATAGAGATAAAAAAATGAAAATTTACTTGCCATATTACTTTCCACCAATAGAGGGTGTACAAAAATATGCCCAAATTCAAGTTTTTGAGCGCTCTGGTGAATACAAAAATTATTCCCAAGTTACTAATGAAAAATAGATTGCAACTGTATGGAAATTAGTAATTTTGGTCACAAAAGTGATATTTTAATGATTTTTTAAAGTGTGTGCTCTGTACAACAAATGCATACCATAGTCCTACCTGTAGATTCCCCACAGGCAGGTGTGGTAGCAGTGAACAAGTGGATTACCCTACTGATTATACGAACAGCTGAGCAGAGCTTACCTCAGCCTCAGGCTCATGCGATGGTTTGTGTCACTCACACGTATTGCGAGGTTAGTATTCTGTACTATCCCTGCACTACGAAGTACGAACGTGTTCACACAATATAGTTGTCGGTTTAAATCGCTTCATTACGCGAATAATGTTATTATCCAAAAGTTAAAACACATTCCGCTACTCACCAGGGCTTTTTCTGGTGAAAAGCGTACCATTTTCAATTTTAAAAATATTTTGTTTAAATAAAAAGCACATAAAAAAGAGCAAAATTGCTTACCTCGGCCTGGAAAGTTGCATCGCATGTCTCTTCCACGGAAATAAAAGGAAGGTCGTTCGTGGCGCTAATTCAATTCACAACCTCACTTCAGCTTGTCAGTATTTTTTAAACTAGATTCTTGATTTATTTTATGCGCAAATCCCATGATTGTTTGATAAAATATAGACACCAATAAATGCAATAATTTAAAAAACGTACTTTTTATATCATTTAGAGTTATGAAACTGGATAATAAAATCAGCACTTAAAGTGTGGTTCGTATGTAGCCATGAACAAATTTTTTTGCTATGTTAACTATCAACATTTTAATTGATTATTCTTTTCAGATGGAGCTCTTTCCTCTATTGAACCAGCTGTTTTGAAGCAGAGTTATGCAGCACTGTACACCCTTGTCTTAGAAGCATCTAAACATGATGCAGACAACAGTACAATCAGGTGGGTCAACATTGGATTCAGGAAGGGGCGTATCTCGGATTTTATAAGTGGGGGGGGCACAGAAGTTTGTTGATTTCTTCACTATTTTCTGGCAAGCCTAAACCAAATAAAGGAATATTATGGTTCTAAACCCCTAACAAGATGCAACATGCTTCACCAAATAAAAAAAGATCACCTAGATGCATACTTTGCTTGAAACCAGCAACATAAAGGATAGACATGTATGATGTATGCCTGATGAATTCATAATATTGTGAATTAGTTCTAGAGGGTTTTTTTCATTTTGGTGTCAAATACTGTTAATTTTTTATGACAAACACTTCCAATCAAATATTTTCACTGGGGTGACAAAACCCTATATCTCTAGATTTAAATATTTTGAGGAAAACTCAGAAAGTTATCATTTTATAGCCAAGACATAAGTAGCATCATGCTTATGCCTAGAAAGATTACTTAACAGAAAGTAGGAGACCATTATCAGACATTGTGAGGTTGCCACCATTGCTATCTTTCTAAGTTTGAGCTTTTTCTTAGCTTCTTCCCTCAACACAATATTTTTTCACCCCAACAATGATATGATATAAGAAAACATTGAAACAAACATTAATAACGTCATGATGTCTTCATTCAATGTTTATATGTAGCTCCATCCTAGAGGACAGCAAGTTCAGCCAGGACAGGATCGATATCTTCATCAAGTGCTTCCAGGAGAAGAAACAAGTGATTAGATCCATGCTGAGTAACATCGGCCACACCCCTCCCCACATTGTTGATGTAGACTGGCGTTTAGACTACTATCTGAAGGTAGGTATGGCAGTCTCTCTCTCATGAGGGACTTTAAAAATTCATTTTCAGTCATGGAATACTGTTGCAGATCCAGAAAGGGGCACTGCTGACCCCCTGCTTCCCCTTCGAGAGTTATAAAAAAAATATTTTTTTTTTGAAAAATGTGCATATAATAATAATAGGCATTTATATAGCGCCATATATCTAGAAGTGCAAGTGGAGACCTTTTTTTTTTGGGGGGCAACCCTTGCTCCCCCCCACGAGAGTTATAAAAAAAGTATTATATGCAAGTGGGAGACCTTGGGGGGGCTTAACATTCTTTTGAGAAAAAATGCCCCCCCCCCTTGGAAAATCCTGGATCTGCACCTGGTAGAATACCATGTACGTATGTCATAAAAGATAATGATATTCAAAGTACAAATAATACACATCTTTGAGGGCATTAGTCAGAACTGCTCGCCCGAGGTACCTTTGGTGTTGTTCTTAAATGCCTGAAGCATAGTCAAGGGCGTTTTGACTTTTTCAAAGGTAGCAAGTGTGTAATTATACTATTGCCTGAGCAAAATGATGTGTATTATATGTTTTTGTAATATGGTAATGTGTAGATCCTTGTTAACTTATAAACCATCCTCATCTCAAATTCATCACTGATTGAGAGAAGAAGTCATGATGATAATAGCTGGATTTATCAAATGATTTTTGCCTGAGGATACAAAGCGCTGCTATTATTACTCTGGCTTTAGCTGCGCTGCCCACTCAGGTGCTCGAGCATTCAAGAAAATTCCTCCTACCGGGCACGGCATTCACCTTACCTGGGTTGAGTACAGCACAATGGGTAAATTTCCTGCTGAAGGAAAACATGCTATGGCTGGGAATCTAACCCACGTCCCTGAATTGAGAGACGGGAACTATGACCACTAGACCATGGTTCCCCCACAAGTCTGAAGTACCATGCATTAGTATATTTGCCCATTAGCTGAAGTAAATGGTCACATGATAAATTTCATCCAATCATTTCATTAGGATCAATATCACCATTTTAGAAGAAGTGCTGCCAGGGTTGGGCTCAATTACATTCTTCAATTACAATTATGTAATTGAAGAAATGTTCAATTACAATTACTTTCTGTAACAGTCATAACAAAATCAGGTTGTATTTTGTACCTAGCACCACCTATTTCAACATAATTCTAAGTTACAGAGAATCTGACAAGATTAAGTTAAGTTAAGTTAATGAGCACAGATTCTGCCTATTGCTTTCTTTGTTGCTGAAGCAGTTGACATGAAAAAAGGTCATGAAATTGAATCATAAATGAAGTACCGTAAGTTTATTGTAAAGTAACTGAATATCATTAAAAGTTATTGAGGATAATTGAAGTCAATTACATTTTTTCAATTGCAGTTATTTTTCCCGTCAAAATTTCAATTACAAGTACAAATTACATGTACTCATATCATTTTACTGTTTTTTTATTTTCTTCTGTTCTCATTACAGAACAAGCACATAGATAAAATCAACCAGCCGACCTATCAGATAAGTTTGAAGACAGAGCAGGGTCATAGAGGCACCAAAGATGTTCAGTTTAGTTGTTCACTAGAACAGTTACAGGTGGGTTTATAGTTGTGTTTAATAGTGGTGATGATGATGTTGATGAGTAGAGGGAGATGATGGTGGTGTTGGTTGTGGTGATGATGATGGTGGTGGTGGTGGTGGTGATGATGCTGATGATGATGATGATGATGGTGGTGATGGTGAAGATGATGATGGTGGTGGGTGATGATGATGATGATGATGGGATGATGATGATGATTAAGATGATATGATGGTGGTGTGGTTGTGGTGATGATGATGGTGAAGATGATGGTGGTGATGATGATGGTGGTGGTGATGGTGGTGGTGGTGATGATGATGACGGATGATGATGATGAAGGTGGTGGTGATGGTGATGATGGTGAAGATGATGATGAGAAGAGATATGATGGTGGGTGTTGGTTGTGGTGATGATGATGGTGAAGATGATGGTGGTGATGATGATGATGATGGTGGTGATGATGATGGTGGTGTGATGGTGATGATGATGACGGGATGATGATGATGATGATGGTGGTGATGGTGGTGGTGATGATGATGATGACGGGATGATGATGATGGTGGTGGTGGTGATGGTGATGATGCTGCTGCTGATGATTATGATAACAATAATGAAGGTGTTGTGATTATGACAAGAATGATGATGATGATGTGACGATTGTAGAGATGATTATGACGTCATTGAAGATGGTGATGATGGTTATGATGGTTAGTGTAATGGTACTTGATAGTTGTGCTGGTGGTGATTATTATTATGATTGTGATGTTGGTTTGATGATATTTATTGTCAAATCCACAAATAGCACATTGCCTGACAATGATATATTAATATTTTTCAACAGGCATTCATTTACAAATTTTTATGCAGTACTTTAATCCATTATTTTTTTCTTGGTAGTTGATCATCATGAAGGATATATGGTCATATAAATGCAAGGACATGATCATTCATTGTAAAATGAATAAACTACCATGTATAGATTAATATTTTGTTACACTTATTCATGATATTCAAAGTTTGAAACTTTCTCTTCGGAAATGACTTTAGAATAGGATTTGTGACACTCGTGCAGAACTCATAGAAGTACAATTGCCATGTGCTAAAAACGACCATTTGTAAATTCCTTCACCCATTGACAATAGAATTCTGTAATTCCTATAGGTTTCGTACAGGGACTTCCTGGTTCCAGTATAATCAGTGGCTTAATCACTTATTAGCTCATTTTCTTTGTTTTTATATTAATTTGGTTTATTATTATTATTTTTCAGGACCTGGTTGGGAAACTCAAGGATGCTACAAAAAGTTTAGAAAAGGCAGCACAAGGTTCATAGCAGAAATCACATCGAAAAAATGGTCCCATATATGTAAATATAAAGAGAGTAGTTTTATACTGGTGATAGGATTGTGACAGTAGTTAAATGTTTTGACAATACAACTCATAATTCATTCCAGATTTAGATTTGCAATGCAATTTTTTTGACATGTTCATGTGGCCAGATATTGCTATACATGTATTGTTATCTGTGTATTAAAGAAAGCATGTTTCAATTAGATTACATTCATGTTTGCAATGAAAGCAGTATCAAAGCACAGTAAAGTATATTTATACAGTGATTTCACTAGATACGAATAAATCTCATTATTGTTATTATTGTTATTATGTGCTTGCGCACAACAATAACTTCATGTCTTGCACATGTGCCTATTAGCATTCCAGAAGTTGCATTGCAAGTCTAAAGGCCACCACACACCTTATGACCCGACTGGTTTGCGACTGAGTGAAGGGAAATGTGACGTCACAGCCCTTGTCAGCTTGAGAGTCGCAGACAAATCGCAAGGGAAAGCGTAAGGATTTGACAAGTGTGTGTCTGTATTTGAAATTTGTCAGACGTGCATCAATCAGCTATGATTATTTACGTCTGGGACCGACCTTTAACGTCACCATCCGAAAGACGTGACCAGGGCTCGAACCTCTGCATCAATTTGTAACTTACCCACAGCTTGGATTACAGGTGCACACCACAACGCCCAGTTTGTAAGTGCATTGTAACAGGGGTGTAGTTAAGGCCGTGTTGTGTCGGTCATGGCCTCGGCCCGAGTCACAAGTACAAAATCTATGGGAGAAGGTTTTCTCCTGCTGCTGCGACTCAGATGTACTGTGACTACTTCCCTGCACTGTTACTATCATTAATGGGTGATTTCAAGTCTGGTGTTGGCCTTGGTGTTGGTGTTGAAATTTTGATTGCTTCCCCTAGCTCCAAAACTTGTTCAGAGTTTGTAAAACTGATCGAGATCACATTATTGACATCTCAACAGCCAGTGAGTGACTTTTCGGGACCATCTTCATTTTATGTTTGGTGTTATACTCTTGTAAAAATTGACCTAACACCAACACCAAAAGGTCAACACTGAACTTGAAATCACCCATTGTCTCGCCTACACAACAGAGCTTTAATAGCATTTTCAGCGACAATGTGAAGCAAAATGATAAATCTGAACCTTTTTTATGTCATTATAACTTTCAAAGTACAAAAAACTTTGCTTTAGGCAAATCTATTAGGACCAAAGAAATCTGTTTGACTTCAGAGAAATTTGAGTTAGATTTAGAATAGGTACATGTTTTGCATAATCTGGTCTTAAACATTGCTTTGACGTACATGTAGGTAAATATTCGACTTGTGCAGGTTGTATGATCTTTTATGAAACTTGGACATTAGGTAAACAACTGTCACTTATCATGTCAATTCACAAAATCAAGGTTGAAGGTCATTTGAGGTTAATGAACTTTAACAATGTTGTGTTATCAACATTATACGTCTGATTTTTCAGTAATTTTGAAATTTTATGATTCCTCATTCCATGAAACATGATAATTGTTTATCAAGATCCAGCAATTATGTGAGTTTGATTTCAGGTCAGTGAACGAAGGTCAAAAGGTCATTTTGGGTCAATTAACTTTGATAAAAACTTTATGTTTGTAAATTGCTGAAACAGAATTAGATGACATTTAATTTACTTTTATGATATTTTTATCAAATATCCCACGTCACTTGATATACAGTATGTCCCAAAAAAAAAGAAACTGGGATTCTGATATCTTTTTTCTTCAAAGGAAAATTAATTATGATGTCTAATTTACCCAATCATATAATCCAATTATTCCTATTTATTTTGATACCTAATATGTGATGAACACGTCATACATTAATGATCAAAACAAGTGTAATGTCCAGACCATGTTGCACAGAAAAATTGGTTTGTGGTTTGTGGACAAAAGTGCTTATTCGATGATTGGCTCATTAGCATTTCTTTTGTACTCTCACTGATCCCTCTGAAAAAGGATTCATATTAACATGCGAGTTTCTGTGCAAATCGTTCTGATATGCCTCATTATTTGTTTGTAATCTGCCATGCGTGAACGATTTGTTAAGCTGTTGTTTCAAATTAGAGATGAGATTCCACTTTTGCCATGAGTATAAAATTTATAGTAAAAACATATTTAATAATTGTGAAATCTGGAAACAGGTTTCCTTTTTTTGTGGGATGCACTGTATGTACGTTACCAATTCAGTATCAAATTTGATTTGACTCTTTAATGCTGAATCTTTGACGTGATATTGAGATTTTTTCACCATTGCTTGGTCCTCATACTCTTATATTTTTGAAATATTATTTCACAAACTCCCCCCCCCCCTGCCGATTAATTTATAATGCTCCTTCGTTTAATTGGAAGGTTTTTTCTTGTATATGCAACTTTTCAAGAAAATCTAGACTTCACACAAGTAGAAATAAATTCCTTTACTACACCGCTATTTTAGCATGGTTGTATTACTAAAGATATATTTACAAAATATGAATATATTGTATATACATGCATTTTAATAAAATATATTAACAACAAAATATCAAACATAAGTGAAGTTTACTTTTTAATATATTTGAAGAAGAATTGATGGTCAGATATTTGAGCCATTTGTCGGAATGAAATCTTTCATTTCTATAGCATATTGATGATGTAAATTATGAAGGAAAAAGAGAGAGAAAGAATGGAGAAGGAGAAGAAAATGGAATAGAGAGTACAGTAAACATTAACTATATTCATAAATCACCTTGGGAATAACACTGATTACTGGCGGATCCAGGGGGGGGGGGACACAGCCAGCCCGTGCTCCTCCCCCCCCCCCCTTTCAGAGGCACAGCACAGTTAAAATTTGTAATGTAAAAATGCCGTTAAAACAGAAGTGTGCCCCCCCCCCCTTTGAAAGTGAAGGGCAATTACAATTCCCGGTTTAGATTCATGGCGGTTTGCCAACAAAAAAGGATGCGATCGGAGACCTTTGTAATATTACAGAGTTTGGCGAATTTGTTTTCTATGGGTATACGATAAGACAATAAGGCACGTATTGCTTTGTAAGAAAAGCGCAATTCCAATATATTGCGAAACATTGAACCCAGTGAAAGCATCCATCTTCGATGGCAAACCGCCATGAACATCCATCTCAACCGGTCATGTGTGATCCCCCCTTATTGAAGTCAGAATCGTGAACATTTGTCATAGCTCTGGGAAGCAGGGTTGCTGGGGGATTACTGCAGCACCCCCAGCGAAAAAAAATTGTTTCCAGGGCCCCGACATATTTGGTATCTTTTTCCCTCATCATTGCCTTTGATAAGAAGATATGCACACTACATTTATATACATACTTGGATTCAAGCAAAGAGAGAAGGGGTGAAGAGAGATGTGTGAGAGGCGGGTATTCAGAAGATACACTCGGCAAAAAAGTTCTTGGACACTTATAAAAGTTAAAATATTCCATATAGATATTTGATTAAAGGCAAATTATTGTATGTCAACATGACCAGACAATATTCCTCTTCCAGTATGACATGACATTTTCATGTGAACAGTCATGCATGGGTGGTTAAATGCTTTAAACATGTCAGTAATAGAAAATTGCAAGAAATTGACCAGTCAGTGCATGGCTGGTTACGGGCATTAAACAATAGACACGTCAGTAAAAGAAAATTGTAGGAAAACGATTCGTCATTCTTTCACTTTGTGTGGCAAAAATGTCCATTAAACGATAAAAGCAAACTTAAAGTCAAATACCACTCTAAAAGTGAAGAGAAAGTTATCCACCTTGGATGCATCACTATTCCACTGGAATTTTAAGTCAAAGTTAGTCGATGAAAAAATGTCAAATTTCAGTATCTTGGCATAAGCAAAAGAAAATTATCCTTATCCTATCTTCTGCAGGGTGGTAGCCCTAGGTCGACCACTCCTAGGGCGGTCGCTAACTTCATCAGTAGCCAAATTCCGCTGGTTCAAATTTGAAATTTTTGTTGGTGAAACTTGGAAATATTGCGCCACTTGTCTAAATGACTGCCCAGACTGCAACATTCCTATCATGCCTATTGCTCTTGCATGCTCGTGGTTGGAAAGCTTTATCTGGAAAGTGAGTGTCAAAATGATCCATCTCATAATGCATCTCATGATGCATCCCTAATTCAAATAACCACAGTCTGTTGAAATTGTTGAATGTATGCCAACAGGATGGCCATGATCATTAGCATTTGAATGGTCCATTTCTTGCAATTTTCTTTTACTGACATTTCTATTGTTTAAAGCATTTAACCACCCATGCATGACTGTTCACATGAAAATGTCATGTCATAATGGAAGAGGAATATTGTCTGGTCATGTTGACATACAATAATTTGCCTTTAATCAAATATCTATATGGAATATTTTAACTTTTATAAGTGTCCAAGAACTTTTTTGCCGAGTGTATTTATGAACAATAGACACGATAACTCAATTGGTAAATGGGGGGGGGGGGGGGGGGGGTTCGGATTCCGATGACCCATTTGGTTCGCCCTTTGGTAAGGCATTAATCCTCATTACCCGGTCCCTCAGAGAGAACCTTAAGCTGTCGGTCTTGAGATTGCGTGCTTACAAGTATTCATGCTTTCTTAATAGCCATCAGGTAAAAAAAAATCACAACCTTTTACCAATTTGTGTGATTGGATTATTGATTAGTTGATTTTATTTTGCAAGTCACCAAAACATATTAGTCCTTATTCTGAAGTCAGGTTTAACTTAAGCCATGGTCTAAGTCTGGTCTAAAATCATGGGGAGCCAATAGCTTAACAATTCTGCTTATGTTATATATTTCTTATATTTACTATTTTGATTCCCATTGCTTTCTTAATAAAGAAAATATTTCAGGTATCATTCTAAGAAAGTTCTAAATGATTTTAGTGTCATAAGAGTTGATAAATACTGATAGGGGCTTGTGCCTTAATTGGCTCTCCATAGTTAAACTACAATTTTGAACCAGGGTTTAATATAAACCTGAGTTCAGAATACGGGCCATAAGATTTAATACATGAATGAATACTATCAGGAGTTTTGAAAAAAAGACATACAAAAGATGGAAAGCTGATTTCCAGTGGGGTCAGTCATGAAAATATAAAATAATTATAAGTTATTTACTATTGACAGGAATAGAAATTTTAATAACTGATGTAGTGATGTTAAATACAAGAAGAATATTAAGAAGAAATGGGAAGTGAGAGGGGTGAAAAAAAGAAATGACGATGAAAAAAACGTTCCATTATAGAGCGTAGAATAGATTTAACATAAACTTATATGAAAGAGACATGAAGATGATTGTATTCAGGCTTTAGCAAGGGTGTAGCCTCTATAAAACATATCGATCGCGTTTCTCTTTGATTCTCAAGTGAAAAAATATCATTTGTATTTACTCTTAAAGGGGGACTCCAACCCAAAATAAAAAGTTTTAGAGGAAATTGAAGAATCAGACAAGTCGATAGATGAAATTCGAAAAATATCTGACAAGACTATTTTCTTTTTTGGGGGGAGGGGGGGGGGGTTGCCGTATTTGGGTTTGTCATGTTGTAGTTATGGACGATTCTATTACTCCGATACACAAAATTGCTTAATGCAGACAAATTAATGAATAATAGAAATAAAAGGTTGTACTTATATATGTTTTTCAATCATGAGGACACAGAACAATCTGTGTTTAATTTTCATTACTGCCTCAAGGGAATAGATACGTAGGAGAACCACAAAATCGTCGTGATAACTAAAGGGATGGTCCGGACTGAAAATATTTATATCTGATTAAATAGAGTAAATTTCACAGAGCAAAATGCTGAAAATTTCATCAAAATCGGATAACAAATAACGAAGTTATTGAATTTTTTAAAGTTTATCAATATTTTGTGAAAACAGTTATATGCACATCGTCATGAAAATTCATTAGATGGACTGATGATGTCACATCCTCCACTTTCCTTTTTTATAGTATGTTATTACATGAAATCATAGATGTTTCATTTTGCCATACATGCGTAAATCACATGTCTTTATGATGATAAAATAAGTTGCGGCAATAAATAACCAATGCACTTAATCATTTATCAATCCAGTTGTTCTAGTTATTAGTAGAAAATTTTTGAATAAAGATAATTTCATATAATAAAATACAAAAGAACAAGTGGGGATATGACATCATCAGCCCACCTAATAAATATTCATAAAGACATGCCTGAAACTGTTTCACCGGAATAATGCAAATCTTAAAAAATCAATAAATTTGTTTTCCGATTTTCATCAAATTTTCAGCATTTTGCTTTGTGAATGTTACTCTATTTATTGAGATATAAATATCTCCAAGCTGGAGCTTCCCTTTAAGTACATGTACATTGCCTGTGATTTTAATGATATCACTTTTAAGTCCGCCACAAAAAAAAATCACCGCTCGCTCCCGTTCACCATTTTTGATTTCGATTGTTTTTATTCTGTTTTCGATTTTTGTTTTTGATTTTTTTCCCCAATTTTGTGAGTGAAATTCGACCCCTCTCCCTACCGCTCCACGACCGCTCCAACAACGCTGGGGCGGTGTGACCAGGGGCCCGTTGCAGAAAGAGTTGCGTTTAAACGAAAGCAAAGAAATCAATTGTAAGTCCCAAATGCGCGCTGTTGATTGGTTGAAAATCTAGTTACGCATGATTTTTAGAGTTACAATTGATTGCAACTCTTTCTGCAACGGGCCCCAGGCCTTTAAGAGAGGAAATACAGAGGATGGTAAATTATGAAAAGAAACCGAGGAGGGGCCAACGGGACCCCGTCTTACAAAGAGTTCCGATTGATCCAATCAATCTCAAGTATTACAAGGAGATCCAGACGTCATAATTTCTTCGGGAAATATCTCAGTACACTAAGAGAATCACACTTAATCTTCAAGAGAATGAGGAATGTATGAATATACATTATACCTAGAAATTATTTTGAACAAACAAGCATTTATAATGACGTTGCTGGCCGTCTATAGTTATGATCGATCGGATCAATGGCAACACTTTATAAGACGCGGCCCGGATGTTCTTTTCCCGGGGGGGGGCCACTTCCATTCACAAGTGGATAGCATGCGCGACCATGAGGTCTCGAAAAGCACCCTAAACACGTAATTTCCATATTCTGAAAATGCACCCCTTAACAAGTATTGGCATGTGAAACCCTACCCTTAACAAGTATTGGAAACAAAACGATACTCTTGGCAATATTCCCTGAAATGAACCCCTAAACAAGTACAGGAATGTTTTATTGTTACGGGTCCTTCGGTCGTCGGCTTTACCTTATTTGGTTTAGTACGACCCCACCTTTTACACCTCGCGCAAATCGGACTCTAAACACGTAGTGCTGGGGCAAAAAGGACATCCTTTATAAAACATTTAAATTTTGTTTTATCATCTCCTCAAATTAGACCCTAAACACGTAATTTTCCTAGTGAAATAGATACCCTTTTTTCATTATTTTTGTGTTTTTGACACCCTTATCACGTTACGTACGTAACGTGCCTTATCGTGAAAAAGACATCCTTTTTACGTGTTTTTTTGGTCGCGCATGGTATCCACTCGCCAATGTAAGTGGCCCCCGGGGTTGTTTTGCAATTTCAGTACCAGACGCGTGTGTATATTGAGGTTACGGGAATTTTGCGCTATAGTTGCAAACAGACAGAACGAAAGCTTAAAGAAAAAAACATTGAACATTGTACAAATTATGTGATGGATATGATGGTGTTGAGATTTTTTTTAGGTCTTTTGTCCTAGTTTCCTGTATTTCCCCCTTTTGTATTCATTCAATAGTTCTATCAAGAGATACGTTCCTTTATGTTAAATTCAGCAGGTATGTAAAAACAAGGTTTTTATGTTAATATGTATTCACATTTTCTATTCGAAAGGTATGTGATAAAGAACTGGTCTTTTAAAAACAAGGTCATGCTTTTGTGTTTGAAGTTTCCGATGTCAGACACCAATAACATTTAAATTACAAATATATATTTCTTGGCTTATATTCGTTCAAAGCGTCTTCAGCCAAAACAAATCTAAATGAGAAATATGTTCCCTTTGAAGCTGTCACATGCTGTGCTCTAATTATGATGACATGTACGCATTCATTATTTGATACTTTCTCAATATATGAGCCGAAAGTTCCTTGTCAGGTGAGCACATCGGTAATAAAAACGTGGATAATGCGTGGATTAAAGGATGTCGAAAGAACGTTCCGTTTTATTAGTCCATGATTCGTCAAGGAAACAAGAAACAAGGGTATGTGGAGAGAGAGAGGGGGGGTGCGCGCGTGTGATAGAGAACAAATACATGGAAAGACGGCGGAAATACTACATTTTGAAAGGACAAACCGTATTCAACATTCAATGACAAAATTATCTTGCTTTACCAATTGCCTTTGAAAAGCTCATTGTGAGGTTCAGAAGCGCGTGTTTGTTTATTTTTTAATAATTTTATAATAATGCTAACTGTAGAACTGAATTTCATGCTTACATAATCCCTCTTGAGGGTTTATGAAAAATGATACCCCACGCCGAGAGCTGCCAATATAACAGTACAAAAGAGCCAGTTAGGATGAATTGCACATAAAAAGGAAAATACGGATAGAATGAAATGAATGCAGGAGTGAGATTTGCATCATTCTAGAGCTGATGTTTACCTCTTTTTTTGGAGTGAAAGTGTCTAAAAAGATGTATACTTCACTCCAGAAGAAGCTGTAATGCACCCTTTAAGGATATAGGCTACAGTTCACTCCAAATGGATTGATCCCTACAATTACTGGATTAGCTCTTTTGCATTTAGAGAGTATTATACTATGAATTCTATGTATGATATAGTCTTGTACTTTCTATGGGGATCCTTAAATTGAAAAACAAGCCTTAAAAATGGCTGATTTTGTGGACGACTCTCCATTTGTTTTGTACTCGAATTTTCAGATTTTCCTCATTATCTTTCAAATTGATTTATGCCTCCTTCTTAGCACAAACACATGTCATAGGGATATATAATTCACACCACATATGTCAAGGTCAGAAGGAGATAATGTGAAATGTGTCGGGAGAAAATTTGTGTACAAAACAAATGGAGAGTTTTGAAGCACATTTACCAATTTGAGGATCCCATAGAAAGTCCAACAAGACTTTTAAACGTCCATAACTTGCTTATTTCATAACCGATTTTGATGAAACTTTTGTTTTAAATTGTTCCTGTCATTTTACTCTTTCCAATAAGATTGCTTCTCTTCTTGGGGTTTGTTTTCCTTAAAAAGTCACAACGAAACTGACTGCAATCTGGTTTGCCATTGGTAATGATAAGCACTAAGTCCTCATTGTCCAAGATATTATCATGATCGTGAAATACACACGTCTTAATGAAGTAAAAAGGTATTTTGTCGCGGTAATCAGTATATGTTATGGAATGCAGTCATAGTATAATACTCTCTAAATGTAAAAGCTAATGTAGTAATTGTAGGGATCAATCAATTTCGAGTGAACTGTAGCCTCATTTTACTCTTCCCAATAAGATTGCTTCTGTTCTTGGGGTTTGGTTTGGTTTCCTTTAATAAATTTTTAAGATTACAATATCCACTTATTAGCTCCAACTGACGTCTCTGTAGTTCATCTGTTAGTCTGTTACCCCCAAATAGTTGGATTCCACTTTATTATATCTATAATTCTTGTCTGGTTCATTTGGACAGCATAACGACAAGAATAAAACCTAATGCTAAAGTAACAAAACTTGAATAATGAGGTTCATAAACAGGTGTATTTATTACTAGACGGGTTTGTCATATTAGTACTCTATCTTTCGTTTATTATCCTTTCACTTTGATGTACTAGACAAAAAAATACCAGTGGAGTATCTTATAATGGGATTTACTCTATACGGCGGCTGTACGTGTTGACGATTTATTTTCATCAATCAATTCTTGCTTTGCCAGTCGCGACAAGGGTCTCTCAGTAGCTTATAAAGTGTGTTACTTCATGAGACCGGGGAGATGCGAGTTCCCGGTGATCCATCCATTCCAGTCGGGTGGCTAAATAGTGAAAACCAACGAACGCAAAGTGCAGCAACACCGGCAAAGTGTTGACGTCCTTTACGTTCGTTGGTGGAAACCATAGATCATCCAAGGTCTTCGAAACACAACAACCCCAGTTGATCATGTCTCTCTGTTTATATTTTACACATTTTAGTGCACATACACACACCTACATATACACCTACATCCCACACAAACACATATACCAGAGAAGCACTCCCGGAAACTACAGACTTTAGACCACACCCCTTCCTGTAACATCTTTGGTTACGCCTCGGTATTTGATCTATTACACTAAACTCTCATTGTTGTTTTGGTCATAAGATAAAACTGAAAGTATAATCCATTGAATGTAAAGCTTATGTTCGAAACCCCTTTCGTTATACGGCAAGATTAATGGATGCTAATGTTCCGAATCCAAACGAAACAAAAATATATTATAGTTGCCCTTCTGTCAAACAAAAGACGGTCTGAAAACCACAAGTACAGAGAAAGACGATGCTATTTAAGTACTTCCTATAAGAACATATGCTTCTTACAGCGACTGAGCTTACACACGCTACTATCGCAAGTTTTGCTTAAGCATCTTTAGGCATACTTCAAATGATAACTTCTAGGCGGGACGAAATGATAGATGGAAAATAAGTTGTCAGAATGAGGAAAAATACAAAGTTTCTATTTTAATTTGCTACATTTCATGTTCTTGTTCCGAAACGAATTTTCTCAAACTGGCGTTATGCTGTTGGAAGTTGGATGAATCGTATGGACGCCGAGATGTTAAAATGACACTGGAATAAACGGATTTTTTTCTAAGGATCTGAGCGAAATGGCGATGATCTCTGCATAAATACCTATAATGATAGTTGAGTTTTACCCGATGGGGAGTAGGCCTATTATCATCTACCTGTAGCACAAGAGAGAATGGATACACTAATTACAAAGGAGTCTTCTGGCTATTCTACCGGAAATACTTTACCATCAACTTTTACAACCATTCTTGGCTCGGCTGAACCATCTAGTCAACCAGACCAACCAGGGTCAACGGCAACAATAACCACTCTAGGAATACTGTTCATTGTCTCTTGCATGGTGATAATCTACATGTGCTTCTCTCGTCGTAACCGCTACTGTCGGAGCCAATCGCCCTCCACAATATTCATCCAGCACATCGATGACCTCCATGATGCAACATCGTTGAGCCCCAGCCAGGGGAAGAAACTCAACGACACGCACCTGTCGGTTCGCAACCCGCTGGCTGTTGCAATGTCAGCTGTCACTCCTCATCTGATGGAAGAAGTCAACAGAAGTCCAAACGTTTTGAAGAAGAACGCTGGATACGGACGAACTTTCAATCACAGCTTGAAGAATACTCGTCGAATATCCAGATCTTTGGAGACACTCTGCAACCCCCTATACGATGGGTCCGATGGAGGGTTCTGGATTAATTGCCGCATGTCAGATGATGATATCCAAATCAGTTTCAAGAAGAAGCGAGAATCCCAAAGTACATCCGACCGTTCAAAATCGTTTCGGGACAACAGTCTAAATCCTTCAAGTCGATCATATCCAATGGGTAGCAATAGTCTTTGGAGGAACCCTTTATGTCGCTCGGATCCATCTTTATCGAGGAAGCTTTCTCCTGAAGGGATGCGAGGGGTCTCAAGCCAGAACTATGAAGTCATGACCAGTCCTCATCAGAGCTTACATGGTATGCCTTCACTTCACGCAATCTCTAATACCTACAGTGTTCCCTGTCAACCGGATGGTGATGGCAAGTCCCGTGTATGGCCTACGGAGCAAAATCTCTACAAGGATCAGGGGAAAGAGCCACGGAGGCACATCCCAATAGAGCTTGATGGCATTCCGGAAGGGGAGGAGATAGAGGCTCCTGCAAGCTCGATGGACAAAACGGAAAAGACTCCTGCCATTTTATTTTCATCGATTATCCAAGAAGAGGACAGTGCCCAAGTGAAAAGCACAATCCTTGATATGGCAACGAGGCCACTTCCGCCCATTCCTCAACAGGGTATAGACAGGAGTTCGTATCCTCCGTTCTCTCCCCAGGGGGCTCGGAAGCAGCTTCCAGGCACTTCGTTGCCTCCCAGAGATGCCAGTTCGATGAAGTCCATTGCTTCACAGAAACATGTCAGGTTTGAAGAAGGGTGTTGACGACTATGAAACTCGATGGTATAGAACTTGATGCACAGGAACCTCGGTTTATTTGTCTCACAACCTACATTACAGTGACAATTAGTTGCTAATTGTACACTCTCATTTGAGGAAATAAAAATAAAAAGTTGACTACTGACTTAACGAAAATTTTTGATAACAAAGACTCTTGCCTCAATGAAATTATAGTTGAACAAGTTGACATCTGAGTCTGTTGCTGAATCCGCTGGAGTCAAGAAATTGTAATGCTACCGTATTGTTAAGTTTATTGCAGCTTTACGTAGATCGATGTTTCTGTAATTGCACCTCTTGGCGCCCCTGTGAATGGAATTACATGTAGTTTTCTCATAGTAGATGGGCCAACCCTGCAGTATTAAATAATTTGAAGAAAGTAAATATTAATAATAGTCTGAACGCGATATTATTTATCGCATACATTCGCAATTCCGAAGCTTCGGATATTCCGAACGTTCGTTATTCCTAAGGTTCGTATTTCCGAGGGTTCATTAGTCCGAAAACGAAATTAGTTTCGTAATTCCGAAGGTTCGTTAGTCCGAAAACGAAATGAGGTTCGTAATTCCGAAGGTTCGTTAGTCCGAAAACGAAATGATCAATGAACCTTATTTCTTTTTCGGACTAACGAACCTTATTTCGTTTTCGGATTATCGAACCTTCGAAATAACGAACCTTCTGAATAACGCCACAAATGTTCGGATTAACGAACCCTTTTACGTTTTCGGATTAACGAACATCGAGGTATAGGCAATTTCCGTGTTTCGGAATTACGAACCTTCGGAATTGCGAAGTGTAACATTGTGTATTATGATTGACTCATTATGTTGTCAATCGTAGGATCCCAGTATCGTTTTAACAGAATTATTTAAACTGCTTAAAAAGTAACAGATTAATACTTAATCAAGTAGTGAGTTATTAAAATGGAATGTACTCTACTTAGTGAATTGAGGTTTTAAGGGCCATGTCTTTAAATGTTAAACTATATTGTTCACTGTAATGGAAATTAAGATGGATGAGTTTGCACTGCTTCATGTTACGGTAAATATTATCAACAATGGTTTATTACATTAAATGGACCAGTTATTTCATATATCTACCTTTCAGTGTACTTTTATAAATGTTTTACTTTTCTACACCGAACGATCAAAACGCGATTTGAATTCTCATCGGAGGTGTCGAAATGTTTGCTTAAAGGGGAAGTTCACCCTGACAAAAAGTTTATTGTAAAAATAGCAGAAAAATTAATGAAAAATATTGCCGAAGGTTTGAGAAAAATTCATCAAATAATTAAAAAGTTATTAGAATTTCAATAATTTGATAATCTGAGCAGCATTCCTACATAGCATATGGTAAAAAATCAATGAAATGTCATTTTCTCAGAAAAATTGAAAATGGTTTTCACTGTAACTTTTGTATATCAATAGACAAATCGTTTCACACCCGATCATGAAAAGAAAACAAAATTAAGTCATCAGGAACCATACAAAATTTGAAATTTATGCATTTTATATTACATAACACATGGGACAGCTGCTCGTTTATGACGTCACAAATCCAAAATTTTGAACTCTAATAACTTTCTTACTCTTAAACGGATTTTCCTCAAACCTTCACCAATATTTTTTGCTATTTTCTCTGCTATTTTTTCAAGAAAGTTTTCTTCAGGGTGAACTTCCCCTTTAAATTACATTCCAAGTATTAATTCGTTATGAAAATCCAAACAGACATAAAAACTACCAACTCGAGGACATGAGTTGGGGTATATTTATGGCTTAGTTTTAGAACATGGCTCATTATCATGATTATACATGTATAGGCCTGTATTCTGAAGTCGGGTTTAACTTAAACTCAGGTCTAAAGTTGTGGTTTAAGTATGGCAAGCCAAAAGTATCAAAATTTTTATTAAGTTGTATGTTTCTTATGTTTTCTGTGCTCTTTCCTGAGTCATCAGTATTGAAGACAATCATCTTTTTATACTTCCTAGACAATTATGAATGATTTGAGAGCCAAATGAGCTGAAGTATGATATCTCTACTTTTAGTGATTTATGTAACAATTGGCTATCCATACTTAAACCACAACTTTAAACCTAAGATTGAATGACATTTTGGGCCATCCAAACAAGCCTGATGATCTTTCATTTGGTCTGCCACTATTTTAAAATGTATTTGTACATTGCTTTGTATATATTTCAACTTTGTGGAAATAAATGAAATGAAAAGTTAAACCTGCTATCAGAATACAGGCCATAGTGTCTCCATTGTATCCATTTGCACTTGACAAATAGGGCCCACGCTCAATGGCATTCATATTCCTTCCCACTGGCGTACAGATCATGGGGGAGGGACTTGGGGGTATAATGGACCCCAAAGTTTACCCGAAAAATAAAAACGAACGGAGAAAAGTTAGAAAATGAAAGGAAAAGGAGTGAAATATGATGCTTTTTTCATGTCAAAATATGTCAAAAATATATTTTTTGCAATGAAAAGATCACTCGCTTCGCTCTCGCAGCTTTTTGGTTTTTTGGCCCCATGCGCTGTGTCTGCCCCCACCCCCTCAAAATTTCTAGTTCATTGCACCATTGTACGTGTCCTACAAAAGATCATTACCATGGAGAGAAAAAAATGTGTTTCTTCAAACCCAGTACTGCTGGTGAACAAATGCAATTTTTGTTTTCTTGCTCTTGGGGTCCGTGACCCCCCATGCCCCCCCCCTTCCGCCAGTACACATGAGTAAAATCTTTCCTTGGCAATGTCTGTGGTAAGACGACGAAAAATGATACTGTTTCAGTTTCCAAATGTAATTCTGAAAGTTAGCTACAAAATCATCAATCATCCATTAATTTCGTTAATAGTCATCTAACGACATTAATTAGATATGGTCTGCAGGTAGTTTACACTTTGGGTTAAAGGCCCATGTTCCGATGCGCATCGATCGGTGACATACGCGTGGCATCTTTTCTTTTACCTATTAAACTTACCAGACTGCATTTGTGACGTAAAGTCTAATTAAAAATCATAAAGTCCCTTTATATTTTAAAATATATATGCATACGTCGTGATAATATAGTTTGATGAATGAGTGAAACGTTTCTTTTTGAAACATCATTCTCAATCAAATATTAATTATACTTGAAAACTTTATCTTTTTCAAAATTATTGAAAGATGTATATAAATAAAAAATGTATTTATTTTAATGTAATATCGATAGATGAATTGTGGGAGACGCCATCTTACCTTAAGCAGCAAGTTTATATGCACTAGTCTTGTGTCAAGACTGAAGACCCAAATGTTGATGAGATTTTCAAGCAGAGTCTTTGCCTGGAGTCCATATGATATCATGTAAACAACCCAGCAGACAATGCTATACAAGATAATTAATTTTCTGTTATTCTGTCCTTGAACTACGACTAAGGTTTCTGCCCCATCAAATGAATAATAGATCGTTATATAAATGAATGAATTAATTAATCAATTAATTAATCAAACAATTAATTATAAATGAGTAGATAAATATACAAAGAGATAAATAAAGTGAAACGCTTCTTTTTGATGTTCAGAATTTATCTCAACACATTCAGATTTCGCACATGTGTTTTTTTTTTCATTTTATATGACAATAGATTTAACTTCAAAAAGTGGACTAATCTTCAGATTACTCGGTGTCAACATATTAACTGCTTGTTTTGTGTATGGTATAATAATGATTACATTTACGAAATAAATGAAATTACTCCAAAATGCAATGGTAGACTTAACCATGCAAGACGTAATATGTAGGCCTGCATACGGGTATGTGTTACGTAACAGGCTCCATGATTGACGCTCTTCCCGTTAATGAAGAATAAATAACACGACGATAGCTGATTAAACAATACCTGTACTATAAAACACCAATGTCATCCACCCTTTTATGTTATTGATTCTATATATTCCAATATGATATCTAGTCTGATGTGCTAACCCTTCACTCAAGTTAAGAGGTCTGAATGCATAGCCTACAATGACTTATGTAATGAAGGCCCCCTCGTCCAGAAAATTATTTTGAATTTAAGAATTTATTTTATTTCCACATTTCAATAACCAAATTGTATACAAGCATAATCATTTTTTTTTTCAAAATTAGATGAAAATAAGTACACGACATAATGATTTACATACGTAACATCATTCTCAATCAAATATTAATTGTACTTGAAAACTTTATCTTTTTAAAAATCATTAAAGATGTATATAAATTGAAATGTATATTTATTTCAATATAATATCGATAGATGAATTGTGGGAGACGCCACCTTAACTTAAGCAGCAAGTTTATATGCGCTAGTCTTGTGTCAAGACTGAAGACCCAAATGTTGATGATAGGTTCAAGCAGAGTCTCTGCCTGGAGTCCTTATGATATCATGTAAACAACCCAGCAGACAATGCTATACAAGATAATTAATTTTCTGTTATTCTGTCCTTGAACTACGACTAAGGTTTCTGCCCCATCAAATGAATAATAGATCGTTATATAAATCAATTAATTAATTATAAATGAGTAATTATAAAGAGATAAATAAATTAGTAAAGAAAGAAAGAAAGAAAGATTGAGAGAATAAAAGAAAGAAAGAAACAAACAAACAAACAAAAAGGAAATAATTTCCCCCCAAATGTCTATATGTCTTATCAATCAATGCAAAACAACTACTTCACGCAGATGATAGGGGGGAAAATATCCGTTTGCACCAAATTGCCAATTTCTTATATACAAACATATATATATATATATTGTAAATAAAAATGCTCTTTTTTGGGCTTTGCCCCTGCTCGCAATAGAACAACGGGCTCGTGAATAAATCATTCTAATTACGAGAACGTAATGGCCTCAGAAAGCTTTTAACTTTAACCTCAAATCAACGAAGAAACGGTATATTTCATCGGATCACGAATTGATCAACCTAATTAGCATTATCAGGAGTGTCTTTGTGGGAGGAATTCACTCTCTCTTATTCACCAAAATGGAAGTTGAAAGTGGTAAAGTTGATGTGGCGACGTAAATACATAATAGGGTGGCGTATAAAAGAAATGCAATTATGTATCAATCCAATTACAATTGGAAAGGGGGAAATGAGAATTGAAGAAGAGTTCCGTCAGAGGGGTCGTGCAGATCGGTGGCACGACATTTTCTCATGCGACAATTGCTCCGGTATTAATATCTCAGAGGGCATATAGGGGTGGAGTTAGGTTTGTAATAGTGGTTTTGGTTCAGAATAATGTAAAGATAATTGCTGATGTGGTTTACGGTACACCATGTGGAGTGTTATAGAAACAGTGGATAGAAGAAGAGAAGAAGTGGATAGGCGAGAAAGTGGAGATTTGAGATTAGAGTATTCTTTCTTGAAAATAGTCCTGAAAAGGACTGTAAACCAGAAGGAATGTTGAGTGAGAACAGCTTGAGCAGTAGAGCTGATGAGGAGATGCTGGCTTGAGTCGGCGAGTAGAGATGATGAGTAGTAGAGAGACTCGACGTTTCGGACAGGTTGACTGTCCGTCTTCAATGTAAAGATAAGGATTAGGGTTTATTTAGTTGTGGAGGTTAGGTTTTATATTTGGCTTAACGTGCAGATTTTCCAATTGTCGCCGGAGCAAATGGCATGGAACCCGTGTAGATCTACCCGTATTATTTCCGTATTATTCAATGAATATTGAGAAAAAAGTGACGTCATTTTTAGATCTACTTATATACCGCTCTTTTGAAGGCCCTAAACGTATATTAGACGGGAAGTCGGCCTTTGAAAAACAAAACTTTTCCTGAAGTCTTGGTTACTGGCGGATATTTCATGAAGTTTTTCGAAAGTTTGTAAGCGATTCACACTCTCATGTAATGCAAAACATTGAATCTCTTATCATAATTTTTTATAAGTATATCTAGGAGCTGTGGTGTGCGCCTGAAAGTTATAGATTGATTTGGAGGTACGAGCCCTTGCCACGTCTTCCGGATATGACGTTGAATGTCGGTCCCGGATGTGAATCACTTTACCCGATTGCACGTCTGTACAAAAACTCAACAACACAAAATAAGTTCCTATTCAAAGTCTAAATTGCAGACGATGTATTTACCGTTCAAGTATGCGTGTAAATTTCGAGAAAATAAAAGTTTAAAATCGTAAAAATGACCATCTGAATGTGTTTCGCCCCCCCCCCCCTTCCCCTTCAAAGCGTTCTGCGCTGCTATACGAGTAGAACTGTTATCAGGTGGGATGTCCACGTGCGAATTGACGGCGCAAGACGGATTCAAGAACAAAGTCAATGTATTGAAAATTCCCGTCAAAATGACAATGAACAGCTGGGAGGTCTGTGAACCTGAACAGTAATTTTCTCCAAAGTTTCGGAGCTGACGAAGAAAAATGCAAATATGCCGTTTGTCCAGAGTCCTGGTGGGTGATCATGGTGATTGTAAAGTTACGAATGACTTTACGCACGACTGGAACATGTTCTTAGGTCATTACTAAATTACATAGGGATATCACATAGCACAAGAAAGGATCACCAGTCATGCGTAAAGTCATTCGTATCTTACAAATAGCTTTATGAAACACCCACCAGGACGGAACTGCTGTTTTGTTTCATCAATTTTCGACAAAGACTTCTTGGTCGTGCTTGTCATGAAAAGCATTTGAAAAATACATTTTCTATGTTCTTGATTCCGTCTTTCATTGTGGAAGCGAAATCTCCCCATTTTGAAAAACGTTGAAGCCATCAAACCGAATAGGCAATACCCCGGTTCGATACCCACTCAGGTGTTCAGGGCGGTGACGTCATCGGTTGGTTTGTGACGTCAGAGGTGATCCGGCTGATATGATTGGTACATGGGAGTGAGAACCAACCACCAACAATTTATGCAACGAATTTTGTCGGCTAGATATCGGTTCTGAGCTCAGTCATGGTATCGTCATTTTACCGTCGATATTAGCCAAGCGATGTGTAGCAACCAGATGGATGGCATGTTTTGTCTCAAAAGACAAAAGAAATATTAAACGTTGGTGAGTACCATAGCATACTCCTCTCTCTCTCTCTCTTTTCTTTACCAATAAAAAACGAATTTATGTGACTCAGTTTGATATGTATCGCCAAATACATTTCGAAGCACAGAATTGTTCGTCAATCTTGTTATTAATCTTCGAATAACTTTTGTTTCCTCAATATTAATGTATTCCAATGCTTATTTTTCAACAAATTGTGAATATGCTTACACTGTAAGCAGTGGCGTACCTAGGATTTTTCCAGAGGGGGGGGGGCAAATTCGTCCGCCAAAAAATTAGACAAGCAAAAAAAAGGGTCTTAAAGTTCAAAAGAGGGGGCCACTTGTGGCTCTTCAGGGATCAGTTATGACTCGTCAGGGCGGCAGGGGTACGTCCCTTGCATGCATTGTGACTCGTCAGGGTGGGGGGGCGGTCGATAAAATATCTCTATTTTTTGAGGAAAGATCCCCACAAAGTTCAATTGTTTTGGAGCATTGCCTTATTGCCATATGCCAACTCAATTCAGATTGATTCATATATAAAGTATACATGAACAGTGTTAACTGAAAACATCTCACGTTTCAACTTAATTTTTCACATATTTTTCATAGATATTTGCATATTTTTTTAACAATGCTTCTTTTAACTCGCTAAGCTTCATCCCTTTGGCCACATCTAGAGTCATCTAGGATTGAAAAGAAAACTATTAAATCGTTAAAGATTGATTGATTGATTTACACAATGGATTGATTGTTGTACATCGAAAAAAAATAAAATTAGTAGACTTGAACAGGATAATACACGAAAGCTCGGGAATTATCATGTATATCTAGATTAGTTTCCTATTGATTATTTTCAAATAGATATCAATTTCCCTGTTGAATTACGTGTCTGAAAGCCTGAGCGTCACGATAATGAAAACATGGCTGAAATTATAATTGACAAGATTGATTTCGAGCAGAGTCTACCCTTTCAGATCCAATATTGAAATAATTGTGTAAATAGGAATTCTTTATTTTGAAATACTGAAGTACCTTAATGACAATTATGCTGAAGCCGGAATAATGATATGCAGCGCCTAGAAAGGCATACAAGGTTTGTATTCAGCTCTCTCATCAGAATGTTGCAAATTATCATAATGCATCTGAAGATTTCATGAAAACCACAGAGGGGTGATTAATGAATTTATTTTTTTCTGCTGTAACTTTCGCGCCACGCCACATGCTAGTATGTTTTATAAACACAACGTAGTACAATTTATGTAAAGTATGGTCAATGAATAGGGCAAATTGTATGAAAATAATTTGTTTGGTGTTGGGTATTTATAGTTTAAAACCATTCACGGTTTCGGCAGGAGTGGCAAATTCAGGCCTAGGAGAAGTACAGAAATAAAATAGAAATGAGAAATTCATCAAAGGATGGCAGGTTTTTTTCTTTCAATCTTCAGTTCTGTGTCGTCAATACCTTAGTAGGTGCCCCATCCCCATTAGATGTGTATCATAGGTTCCATATAAATACATTCTGATGTTTGATGGACATTATTTTCATAAACGTCTGCATGAATATTGAGTGAAGGGAAATAAATATTTCTACAAGCCAACGGTCTTAGCCACAATGGAAATAATATTATCCGTAAAATATATCCGACAAGTCACATTTTTATTCTAAAATTATTTTCAGATACCTTTGATCCCCATACACTTCATATATCTTGAGGCATTTTCAAAAATGAATTAAAAAAAATACTCCATTAAGTTCGATTTTTACTGTCTATTTTTTTCTTTTCAAGGCGGAGAGCAGCTACCTCGATATCAAAAGACCTTTCAAGAACTAATCAATAAATCAGAAATCTACTCTACTCCAAAAACTCTTTATACAGCCCAGTGGCGTACCGTTGGTCACGGCGTTGGGGGGCACCAGCAAAAATTTCGGATCACTTAGGGAGCGCGCGAAGCGCGTTCAGTTGTCAGGTAGACCTAATAAAGGTATTTTAAGGACATGCAATGCCATTAAACGGATATGTATCTCACTGATTAAATAATGCGAGCGCGAAGCGCGAGCTGAAAATTTTTGATATTGAGGGCTAAAAATGGACTTTATAAGCAAATTGTTTTGTAATCTTGATACTTATCTGTCTCGCTAAACAAACAATGCGAGCTTAAATTTTTGTATATACTGACCCTAAACAAGGAAATTTTAAGGATCATATTTTAGAATCCATTAAGAGTATAAATATCATCTAATGCTAGTGACATCCTTTGCTGATTTTGTTAAAATTACATCTAAACACAGTCATGAATCATCTTTTGTAGTCATGTAATCATGATTATCATAGGCATCTTAGTATTGTTTGTAGGAATTCTCTAAGACCCTACGTATTTGACTAACGAAATGGTGCGAAGCGCGAGCTGAAATTTTTGTATATATTGACCCCAAACATGGATGTTTTAAGGACTATAGTTAGGAATCCATTAAGTCAGAGTATACATATCTCACCATATTCATCTAATGCAAGTGCCAAGCGCTTGTTGATTTTGTTAGAATTACATCTAAACACATGGAGCACTTTTTGAAGTCATTGTAATCATGATTATCATACGCAATGAAATACTGCGAGCGCGAAGCGCGAGCTGAAAATCTAGGAAATTCAGACATGAAGAGGGGCATTCTAAGGCTTGTTTGTAGGAATTCACTAAGACCCCACGTATTTCACTAACCAATGATGCGAGCGCGAAGCGCGAGCTAAAAATTTTTGATATTCAGATCAGAAAAAATTGCATTTTAAGGACGGATTTTAGGAGTTCATGCTATGAAGAGCAGAAATCTCACCAATCCACTAATGCGAACGTTAGCACGGACAGGAAATGTTTTATATTAAGACCTTAAAATAGGGCAATAACTCTCAGTAGTCATGAAAAAGAAGAATATGTCACTTAAAACAATATTAACTCGAATTGCGAGGAAATATATTATTTTGTTGTATATTGATTTGAAAACGGGAGGCTTTAGTACAGCAGGTTTATATATCTCGTTAAACAGTCTCTGCGAGTACCAGGAACAATGAAGACACAATTAAGCAAATAATGTTTCATTAAGTTATGGAAACATGCTTCTTACGTTATATAAATAATAAAATGTAACACTATAATAAACAACAATTTTCTTCTTTCCCCCACTACGTTTCTCTTCCTTTTCCCCTCTTTTTCTCCTTTTCCCCGTTTTTTTTTTTTTTTTGGCCAGCCGATTGGGGGGGGGGGGCACGTGCCCACCCATGCCCCCCCCGTAGTTACGCCACTGATACAGCCCCATGCCCATACAATCTTCATTATCCAACTCGTAAATATGTTATTTTCATCCCATCAATCAACTGGATATATAAATATCTTATCGATTCCGAAGTAGTAATGGCTAATGGGTAAAGGCGCGTCCCCTATTTAAACAAAGGATTGACACTATTTTGTAATCTCTCTCTATTTCTCTTCCATTTTATGTTAATTTTGCTTTTCTGAAAGCTGAAATGAGATTGAGCTCAAGTTGGGTCTGATTTCCGCTATAGTAGCACAGTCATAACGGTGAATCCGACTCCAGACCGATCAAAGCTGTTGCGTTATTACCAACGACATACCATCGGTCGGTTTGGAGTCGGTTTCAGTTACAGTCACACCAACGAATCCGACTCCAGACCGATCAAAGCTATAATGTTATTACCAATGACATACCATCGGTCGGTTTGTTTGGAGTCGGTTTCGGTGGTGTGACTAAGTCGAGCCTCTGCAAATAAATCTTTGTTTGGCAAGGTTGATTATATTTGTTTAGAGGTCTTAATACTACCTCATCGATCCAAAAGTGTGAAAGGGTAAAGATTTCACTTGTATTTATTGATTGTAAGAAATTCGCCGTATTTTATGCAAATTTGGTTTCCTCGAGATCGTTGCTAATTGATTGGAATTACTAGTACGTACTGAAGGGGCGATCACACATATACGATTCACGGCGTTTTGCACCCTCCCCGAAGTTGGATGCATTCAGTGCCCGCAAGAGGTGTTCGGTTGATAAGTCTCCAGACTTTGAACCTCAAGGTCCGGGGTTCGAATCCCAATGCAACTCTCGCATCCTTTTGCAAGACGTTTATCTACATTCGCTACTTTGCATCCTTGTATCGGATAATCCGTAATTATGATTAGGCCTATTGTAAAAGCTCTTGCTAAGTTGCTGTCATTAAACAAAATGAGATCATCGACCTCTAGACCGAAAGATAATCATGTTTTGGTTCCCTTTTCGTGAAATATTCATCGTAATATCATTGAAATGTAAATGTTCATCTTCTGTTTTTGCCTTTATTCATATTATTCTGAATCCGCAGTGATCGAGTGATAGTAGAAATGGACTAGATCTTTACGATGGACACAACTACAACTGTGACGATAGGGGCGGTCTCCTCGAAGAACCCAACCATAACTCAGTTCCTTGCATTACACGCGTCGACACATGAACCTGAAACAGTGAGTGACGTCACGGCAGGGAATAATGACACGTGGTATGTTACAACTGACGTACGGAATGCCACAATCGGTACGCAACCTTTGATTTTGAACGTGACAAATGGCTACGAGAACGTCAAGTATAACACAACGAGCGATACAACTAGTATGGCGACTGGTGAATTGAGTAGTCCAAGTGGCACTGGCCACCTGTTATATACAACCCGATGGACAGTTACTGATAACGCCACATTTACGACGATGTCCATCTCAGAAGAATGGGTATGGTCTGCTATTTCATTCGAGTGGTGGGAGATTATCCAGATTATTTTAGCCATCGTAGGCATCATTGGAAACTTTCTGGTCATGTTGGTCCTTTTTCGTCGGAAACGACAGAGTTACTCTACAGATACCCTGATAGCGGCGTTGGCTGCCGCGGACTTCACGACGTCGGTCTTCGTCATACCGCACCCGCATGCGGTGATGCTTCCGGATTCGGCATTGGGTCAGGTCTACTGTCGGATCATCCATTCCTCTGTGATCATGTGGATATCTATCTGTGCCTCCATATTCACCCTGACGACCATCTCGGTTGAGAGGCTACTCGCGATACGCTATCCATTCGTATTTCAGCGCGTATTTACATCACGTCGCATCGTCATTGCGATCGTCATAATCTGGCTCGTAGCCGTCGCTATAAACTCGTTCAGTTTCTACATCCATTACGTTCAGGATGGGACGTGCGTCACCGTCTTTCCGACGACAGCTATCCAAAAGGCCATCGGCGTAACGCTTTTTCTCGTGGAATACGTCGTCCCCGTCATCATCATGCTGACCGCACACGCGTTAACGATATACAGTCTACGCCAGAACGCGAGCCCGGTGACCCTCGGCCAAGAGCGAATAAAACACGCCCAGAAGTTAACGAAGGCACGACAACGCGTCCTCCAAATGCTCTTCATCGTCGTCGTCACCTTCATCGTTTGTTGGACCCCAGATCAGTTCGGCTTTCTCGTGTTCAATCTCGGTGTCGTTGGCATCAAGCACCTCTTTAGCCCCCTCTACCGTTGCTTTGTTGCCCTGGCTTTCGCAAACTCCTGCCTCAATCCCATCATCTACGCGTCCAGGAACCCACGGTTTCGGAAAGCCCTCACAGATATCTTCAGAGGCGTCTGCACATCTAGTGGACAGTCACTCTTTGCGGGATTCGATGACCATGATGACAGCAAGGAAATCAATACAGGGGCTTCTGAATTACCAACAAATGACCAATCCCAATCGCAGGTTTAAGTATTTCTTCAATAAAGGCAAGCTTTTATGCAACTTCTACGATTGTCGTCTTTTAGTTGCTAAATTGAAAACAGGAAAGTGGTTATTCCACAGTGGTCAAACTTGCAATGACTCTTGATGCCCAAAAGGCACGAAAAATAACCTACATGTACATTTGATTCATGTATTAAATACAGGATTTTTTGTATTGACTAGAATGTGCTATCGACGATGAACTTGAATTGCATCCGGATCTAAGGCTTTCTAAAGAAGGGGGGGGGGACATTTTCTTTCATAAAAATATTGTTAATAAGCAACAAAAAATGTGTTCACTCCCGACTGATGGTGAATTGTGTCAGAAAAAATGGACGAGTAGAAAAAAATCTTTAATTTTCGTATATGCATTTTCGACATTTAGACACTTAACTCGAGCATGTCGAGTGAAGGGTTTGCGTAGCAGACTAACTTATTGTTCATTATCATGATTATGGGGCGGCTGGTAACAAATATCCACAAGATATGTGATACAGGATTCATCGCTATAGGTTTCACAGGCCTAATTCAGTTTCCATAGACTCGTGTGTTAAAGTGGCACTTTTAAAAATAAAATCATAACAAATAAGGAGGAAATTTGACGGTTTAATGTTTACTACCAGTGGATAGGATACATGTCTGCACATTCCATATCTGACCAGAAAAGGGTACTTCGACCGGCTCATTTTAAAAATAAATCGGCATTTATGAATACTACACCTGACGGGATCAAATTCGTCACTTCAGAAAGTAAAATGACCCTAAATCTTCTGCCAGTAAAAAAAAAATGTTCCATGGTAGTGATATATCTTTCGAATGTAAAAAAAAAAAAGAAGTTCAGTAGGTACCCTACCTAGAATCAGTGTTAGATTGTCAGTCATATTCATTCATTTTTGTCAATTAGCAATATCAAATTTAAAAATTGAGCAATTGGGTCGAATGAATATCTTTTGCCCACCAGTTGTGATTAGGCCGTGTAACCTATAGATAAGGCTCGTCATCGCACAGTTCTATGAAAACATCTCATGCATTGAATTTGATTCATCTTACTTTAAATTTTGTATTTTATTTTACATTTCAAACCATATTTGTATATAAATGTATATTATATATATTATCATCTCGAATTAAGATCTGTTAGACCAATTCGTTGGTGTGTGCAATATCAATCACTTTCAATTGAATTCAATTATGTTGTACATTTCGCTTTTTTTTTAATGATTATTATCATGACTTTTAACTTCTACGACTATTCCCATTGCTTTATGACATTCTGTATATATTTCTTTGTAAGATTTATGTGAGATTATAAAGATAAATAAATAGGTGAAAATAAGACACCGCAAACAACAACGTTTATTAGCTAAATTGCTTATAACGACAGAAAATTGATGCCATTAATGTTTAAGAAGAAAAATCTTATTCTCCCTCGTATATAGGTCGTTTTGGAGGCCGACCACACGATTAAAATTTCTGACCATCTTGTTTTCTTTTAAGAGCGGGAACGTTTCAACGATAAATTATACATACGCATCCGATTCATCGCTCGAAGCAAGACCTCGTTTAATTATTATTGAAATAATATTATTCATGGTCCCATTATTGGGGGTTAAGCATATTAATCTTTAATGGTACTTTAGTGCAAATTAAACTTAACAACAATGCATAGGCGTATCACGAATAATTCTTCAACTGCGTAGTGAACATAAACAATTGAAGGGGTGCATCATAACGTATGGGTTGATATTTCTTAAAATTCACGGGCGAACGAACCTGTATGAAATTAAAAATGATTTTTTTTTTCAGTAATCGATATCATGTTTTAAAGTTTATTTTCATTTGGTCCAATGCCAATTCGTCCAATTGCCAACCCGTCTGCGATCATTTGGTCTACCATCAGTTCGTCCAATTGCCAACTCGGCTGCGATCATTTGGTCTACCATCAGTTCGTCCAATTGCCAACTCGGCTGCGATCATTTGGTCTACCATCAGTTCGTCCAATTGCCAACTCGGCTGCGATCATTTGGTCTACCATCAGTTCGTCCAATATCCACATGGTCTAATTGCCACTTCGTCCACTCACCATTTCGTCTAATAACCAGTTGGTCTAATAGGACTAAGTGTTACTTGGGCAAAATGTGGAGCGTTGTGGCCCAGTGGATTAGTCTCCGGACTTTGAAACAGAGGCTCGTGGGTTCAAATCCCAGCCATGGCGTAATTTCCTTCAGCAAGAAATTCATCCACTGTGTGCTGCACTCGACCCAGGTGATGTAAATGGGTACCGGCAGGAAGTAATTCCTCAAAAAGCTGTGTGCGCCTTAATCGGTTGCCTAGCTTAGCCGGGGTAATAATAATAGCAGTGCCTTTTTAAAGCGCCATAAGCACCGAAAGGTGGACCTGTGCGCTATATAAGTAGCCACCATTATTATTATACGAATAATACACCAACTGGTTATGAGACGAAGTGATCACAGATGATTCGACGAAGTGATGACTGGACCAAATGGCTGTAAGACGAAATGTTGATGGACGGAATAACATTAGACTAAGTGAGGTAGACCATGTGGTGAGTGGACAAGTTGGCAGTGGACGAATTGGCAATTTACCAATGTTTAACACCCCTTCCTTTCCTGTATATTGCTAGGGACCACGGAACAGTTTTGAAAGGGGGGGGGTAGCCAAACGTGGGCGTGCTACAAAGAATAACAATCATGCAAACAATCACAATCAGATGATTATTTTTCGGGGGGGGGTTTACACGAACGAAAAGTGGGAGTCGGAGCCCCCGTTCCGTGGTCTCTACTTTTCTTTGTATTTTATCCCCCCCTTTCTTTGTGGAATAAACTTGTGGAAAAGGCCTTACAGAAACCCCAACTGTTATTGTAAGTGAGAGTGACACTTTTGGGGGCCATGGACGTAATTGATTTGATTTTTTTTATACATTTCTGTCTTTGGGAACCTGTTCACTGTTGCATCGAAAATAAACAACGAGAATCTGGGGAGCGTTTCATGAAAGGACTTGTCGGACGTTTTATCTGACAAGTCTCAATTTATCCGACAGTTACTATAGTAACAGTGCCTCTCAGCCAATCAGAATCAAGGAAAGATGTCAGATCTGACAACTTGTCAGACATGAAACGGTTCCCAGATTTCTTTTTCTACTTACAATCAAATTTAGCAATTAGTCATTTTTCGTGACCCTTAACAATGGAAACAGGGCCAAAATACCCCATGTTGATAGTAAGCTGTTAAGGCCTATGTGTTATTTCACTTATCTTAGCTGAAATCGCAATAATTGGGGGGGGGTCTATCTGACGAAGCTTTAGTATAATTTTTTTGAGGGGTTGGATGCATGGTGTTCATGGCATTACACCATGCGACAGCAAAATAAAGAGAATTAAGTTTGTGAACGGAAACTAATTGAACCTGATAGCTTGTCATATAATAAAATAGAGGACAAAATCACAAGAGAATCTTATGCATGATCAAATATGTCAAAGAACTGAATAAATGTCACATGGTATTAAGAACTGAATAAAAAAATATATAGTTGGAGAACCTGGGTATCGATCCCAGTACCTCTCGAATGCAAATCGAGCGCTCTACCACTTGAGCTAGTCCCCCTTCTTAAGAATCTTTGAAGACAATTTTGATTTATATGAAGTGATTTAGTTGGTATAAAGAAATTGTCACACCTGAACGACTACGCCACGATATGCCGACGTAGATTTAATACAAGCCGTCATATCATTTGACCATATTCAGGCATGAAGAATTGGCCGTTGTTACGAGCACAAAATGATTTCCCAATATAGCGAAAAAATACAAAATGTACCTTTTTTCCAACGGCGGGCGGTGGAGTCGTCAACACTGGAAATTTAAAGACGTCTAAGTATTTGAAATGCCATAAGAACTTTGAAAGTAAAATTACCTTATTTTATTTGTTTTTCAACATATTTATACAGGAATAAAAAGGAAACCTTCGACAAGGCTGTTTTTAATCGATGTCCGCCTGTTAAAGCACATAAAAAATCATTTCCAGTTGTAACAATAGACATTTTAAAAAATAAGTAAAATACAGTATAAACTATCTTCCACATGATTTAGAGCGGTGGTCCGCTCGCTTATCAGCAAGAGGTACTGAGATCGTAGCCTCTTATCGAGGCCCTGGCGGCTGCTCCTCGAGCGAAGCGAGGGATTCCTAATTCGCGAAGCGAATTACTCCTGGCGAGAGCAGCGAGCCATCACTCGCCTCGCTCGGGAAGCAGCCGACAGGGCCTCGACAAGAGGCTACTGAGATCGATGCCCAGGTCCCAGGTCCTCCAGCTGATATTTGTTTGATTCTATTCAATGCAAAAGACGATGTGATGACATCACTGAGAAACGATGACCCTGGGGAGCCTTCTCACTACCGAAGAAAGGGCTAACGCGTTCAGGTGTGAAAGAGACTATTACTGAAATGCCTAAACATTAAATCGCTCCATGCTCAGTGTAGATCGAAAAGGGCTAAATCTCTCAGGCGTGTCTCCTTAAAATGGGAGATGAAGCCTTTTTAATATGGATGATAAATCCCGAGGTATACCAACGTACGCATGACATGTAGGTCTATGTCAAGCCGTTTTCACAATTTAATCCATTTTGTCTAGATATTTCAATAATTAGATTTTTATAATATAAAAAGGCATTTCTTCATTTTGAGTAATAACGTTTTTGCTGTTAAGATAGGGCAATATTGTTGACATCAAAAAATAACTTATTTCTTTACTCTAAGAAATTTTATCGATGAAAATACCTGTCATAAATATGTCGGGATATAAGCTATTATGTTAACGAAGTTGGTCAGGTGTGACAGTTTCTCTACCAACTAAATCACTTCATATAAATCAAGATTGTCTTCACAGTTTTAAGAAGGGGGACTAGCTCAAGTGGTAGAGCGCTCGATTTGCATTCGAGAGGTACTGGGATCGATACCCAGGTTCTCCAACTATATATTTTTTTAATTCAGTTCTAAATACCATGTGACATGCGTTAATGAAAACACAGCTTTCCAGACCCTATCTCACCGCGGGGACGACGTAAAGCCACCGCACACCTTAAGACTGATAACCCCTGATAACAAATCATAATTTGCTTCTTTTCTGAAAATATGAGTGAAAAGTATCTCTTTATTTGAGGTTTAAATTAGCTGTAAGAATAATGATTTAAAAATTGTGGATGATTGCAAGCATCTATGAGAGAGAGGAAGAGGGAGAAGAGAAGAAAAACAGAGAGAGGAAGAAGGGGAAGAAAAAAAAGTGAAAGAGAGGAAAAACTGAGAGAGGAAGAGGGGTGAAGAAGAGAAGAAGACAGAGAGAAAGAGGGGTGAAGAAGAAAAGAAGACAGAGAGAAAGAGGGAATGAGTGGAAGTGCCCATTTGATGTTTCGCGGGCGGGCGCCGATTAATGTTCGAATATTAGGGAGCGCAAAATTGATGACCAAACCAGGGGGGGGGGGGCCGAATCAATGTTCGAACTAGGGGGCGCCGAATTGATGTTCAAACTAGGAGGCGCCAGTATAATGATGTTCAAACTTGGGGACGCCGAATTGATGTTCGAACTAGGAAGCGCCAAACTGATGTTCGACCCTTTCAGCGCCAATTTGAGGTTTGACCGGGCCGCCAAATTCATGTTCAACCGAGGGCGCCAAATTGTTGATAATTATAAACAACTGCTCAGAATATTAAATTTCAAATCAAATAAATTATAAAGAAAACAATAAGTCGCGCTTCGAGTACGCGTTATTTCTTTATGACCTATCTTGATATCTTGTGTTTAAGAACAAACCTGAATTGTTCTTAAAACTTTTGAGAGGAATGTTCCCTAAAAGTAAGCTTTTGGCGGCCAATCGAGAAGAAATGTGAATGAAAATATTTTTTTTCTGCCAACTCCCCCACCCTCATTGGCAAAAGCTGGATTGGCCCCTGAGTAATGATTTTGAACTTGCACATATGCATTGCTTTTGCATTTTATTGATAGATGTGTATTCTGTTCATGATAATGTTTGCCTACATGGCGTGTATACAGGAAGGAGACGCCATTTTTTTCGAAAAGTATACACAGAAGTGCCAAAATCAGGTCAAATTTGGCCCCTCCCTACTAAATTGTGGATCTGCGTCACAACGATATGATCTTTTCAACTTTGTACACGGATTTGAAAAAAAGAAGGGGGTGAATTTTAATTTGTTAGGTACTCATTCTCGGGAAATTTGCTCATCTACCTTTAAAAAAAAACATCTACTACCCAACTTTTAACCTTTCAAGCAAAGTGTCAAAGGTTAGATCACGTGAATCATGAATCTCTTACTGTTTTGGGCTAAAAAGGGAACTTAAAGGCTGCAAAAAAAATCAGCACAAGGTCAATACAAAATACCATTATAGTCTATCAAAATCTTCCTCTTAAATCTAAAAAAAATTATGTTGAAAATAACAAAATTTGGGACTCGGGAGACATCCCCCAAGAAAAAAACCCACCTCTCTGGATTTCAAATTTATTTATTTCACTTCCATCAAACAAAAACAAATTGTAGACCATATATACATAAATATTTGTATCCATTGCAAAAAAAAAATAATACATTATGTTGTGAAAAAAAACACTTAGACAATTTGGGCAACACATTGTAGGTTTTAAATATGTATACTATTTCTCAATAGAAATTAAATAAATTAAATTCGTAAATAATTATTTACCAAAGCCCATCAAACTGCCCTGAAATAAAACTTGGAGACTTGGCGTGTCTTAATTTTAAAACTTAAATTGTTAGGTGTCACTTTTTATAATGGTCTTACTGTCAGTTAACAAGGCAAAGTCATAATGAGGACATAGAGACAAGGTGCAAAAGAAAATTATTTCATTTCATAACGTTATATTATATTTGGCTGTACTTTGTAACCTTGTTAAAATTTTGGAATGAAATAAATTCGTTATCAATCAAAACTCAATATTCTTATAAGCCTTACTTGAATTTCTTTTGGAAGCTACTCCAGACATGCCAGATGCCTTCTTATAATGTTTTTAAGGTAATTATTAGATCGCTAAGGGATTGTGGTTTTAAGGCATATAGTGCATCCCCAATGATGAAATCATAATTAGACATGTTAGATGCAATTCAACATCAACTCAAAGGACTTGTGGTGGAGGGCTCCCACTTACTTCACTTGAGGCCGAAAAGCATGGCAAGTGAACTCGGGGAAATGCCTCTTAAAAAGATCATATAGTTGTGACTTTTTGCATGGATTTTGAAAATCCCCCCTTGAAAACCGTTCCGCGGCCCCTGTACAAATAGTATGTAAGTTGTGAGAATGACTTAAATATTGTATAAGTTCACTGCCCTGGGGCCGTTTCATAAAGCTGTTGCAAGTTAAGAGCGACTTTAAGAACGACCAGTGAACCTTTCTTATGCGTTAAACCATTGTCAATGAACATTTTGGTGCATATCACTTACCACAAGAAAGGATCACCAGTCGTTCTTAAAGCTTTATGAAACACCCACCTGGCCAGGCGCAGATCCACAATTTAGTAGGGAGGGGCCAAATTTGACCTGATTTTGGCACTTCTGTGTACTTTTCGAAAAAAAATGGCGTCTCCTTCCTGTATACACGCCATGTAGGCAAACATCATCATCAGAATACACATCTATCAATAAAATGCAAAAGCAATGCGTATGTGCAAGTTCAAAATCATTACTCAGGGGCCGATCCAGCTTTTGCCAATGAGGGTGGGGGAGTTGGCAGAAAAAAATATTTTCATTCACATTTCTTCTCGATTGGCCGCCAAAAGCTTATTTTTAGGGAACATTCCTCTCAAAAGTTTTAACAACAATTTAGGTTTGTTCTTACACACAAGATATCAAGATAGGTCATAAAGAAATAACGCGAACTCGAAGCGCGACTTATTGTTTTCTTTATAATTTATTTGATTTGAAATTTAATATTCTGAGCAGTTGTTTATAATCATCAACAATTTGGCGCCCTCGGTTGAACATGAATTTGGCGGCCCGGTCAAACCTCAAATTGGCGCTGAAAAGGTCGAACATCAGTTTGGCGCTTCCTAGTTCGAACATCAATTCGGCGTCCCCAAGTTTGAACATCATATTGGCGCCTCCTAGTTTGAACATCAATTCGGCGCCCCCTAGTTCGAACATCGATTCGGCGCCCCCCCCCCCCTGGTTCGGTCATCAATTTTGCGCTCCCTAATATTCGAACATTAATCGGCGCCCGCCCGCGAAACATCAAATGGGCACTTCCACTCATTCCCTCTTTCTCTCTGTCTTCTTCTCTTCTTCACCCCTCTTTCTCTCTGTCTTCTTCTCTTCTTCACCCCTCTTTCTCTCTGTCTTCTTCTCTTCTTCACCCCTCTTTCTCTCTGTCTTCTTCTCTTCTTCACCCCTCTTTCTCTCTGTCTTCTTCTCTTCTTCACCCCTCTTTCTCTCTGTCTTCTTCTCTTCTTCACCCCTCTTTCTCTCTGTCTTCTTCTCTTCTTCATCCCTCTTTCTCTCTGTCTTCTTCTCTTCTTCACCCCTCTTCTTCCCCCAATTTTTCCTCTCTTTCGCTCTTTTTTCTTCCCCCCTCTAATTCCTCTTTCTGCTTTTCTTCTCTTCTCCCCTTCCTCTCTCTTTATAGATGCCCAGTGGCGGATCCAGAGGGGGGGGGCGCACCCCCTATTTTCGCCGGATTTTTTTTTTTTTTTTTTTTTTTTTTTGATGGTTATATTTACTGGATTGGTACAATGTAGTCAATTTCAACATGTTCAAGGGCTAGATCTAGTCAAAACTATATTTTAACTTACGCTCATGGCCTTTGTGTTCGCACAAATGCACCTCTGTCATTCTGTATTGCAATATGTAAATTCCGGAATTCCAGGGCGCGCAAGTCGATTGGTTGGAAAGTTGCACCACTTGTAATCGGGAGTTGCAGTGCAGTGACCAGTGTGAAGATGTTGGATTGGATATCATTTTTTCCCGAAATTTTGTGTTTTTGGTAACATGCGTTTGTCCGTCTTTATGGCAAATACATGTAAATTGTAAGTAACAGATCGCGAGAGAAAGTGTCAACGATGCGAATGATAATGTCTATCCCCGAGATTATTCTTCACTCAAAGATGAAGCCCTATATCGGGCGCCACGTGCGCAGCATTATTATTCTGCCTTGGTCATGTACGTTTTCACTGAAATGTATAGGTCAGACATATACACTTTCTGGTAGATTCAGAGGCATATTATCCAGGGCGCCCCAACTAAGTTTCGCCGAAGCAATCATTCCAACGAATTATCAAGGAGCAAAATTGTATATTCTCAATCACCAGTCGACCCCACTCCGCGTTTGCTGTGTATAGGCAGCTATATGTCAGCGTAAGGAGCGAAGATTTTATGTGACGGGGGGGGGGGGGTGGGGGTTGGGGGGAGAATAAAAATACTTTCGTGCTGGGGAAAAACGTCCCGAGGACACATTGTGTATTGTTAAAAAGTAGAAATTGTGACATTAACCCCCCCCCCCTTACCCCATTTTTAATGTTTGATAATCTATAGGTTTGCTGATTACAATATATCTTTTAAAAAAAATTGCCAGCAAAATCGAAAACGTAAACAATAAAAATGATGAGAATCCCCTTAAGAAGCATTATATTACTTTGAGGTTGTGCAGAATGACTGGATTATTGAAGATGATTTGAAAATAATACGAGGGAAAAGGTTGATTACCAGAAGATGATGTCGTTTTTTCTGTAGTTTGTAACAATTTACTGTGCATTTTGGGGAAAAAAGAACAAAATTTTATGCATGTTGCCATACGACTAAACAATTCTCGTTTGAAACACACAATGTAAATACACAAATGACAATAAACAGAATGGATTATTCGGAACTTATCGATTACAAGTCTCAGTTTCGTATCATTTAAATTTGACGTTTCAATCACACGATGCAAGTGAAGAGCCTTTGCCAAATGTATGTTTTGAATGACCGCTTATACGGTGTGTGACTGGAAACAAGCTCCTAAATGAGTCAGTATGTGTCTTTTATTCATGAAGTTACAGTGATTTAAGTGTGCATTTTTCTTCTAAAGGTGCTCTCAAAATACGACTTTTGGACATGATTTTTTGAAAAAGTCCTTGCCGTGGGAGGGGGGTATCCCCCTCCCACACCCTCTCCCCGCTCGGTCGCTTCGCTCCCTCGCCGCTGGCGCCCCCCTATTTAAAAATCCTGGATCCGCCCCTGATGCCTGCAATCATCCACAATTTTTAAATCATTATTCTTACAGCTAATTTAAACCTCAAATAAAGAGATACTTTTCACTCATATTTTCAGAAAAGAAGCAAATTGTGATTTGTTATCAGGGGTTATCAGTCTTAAGGTGTGCGGTGGCTTTACGTCGTCCCCGCGGTGAGATAGGGTCTGGAAAGCTGTGTTTTCATTAACGCATGTCACATGGTATTTAGATCTGAATTTGAAAAAAATATATAATTGGAGAACCTGGGTATCGATCCCAGTACCTCTCGAATGCAAATCGAGCGCTCTACCACTTGAGCTAGTCCCCCTTCTTAAAACTGTGAAGAAAATCTTGATTTATATGAAGCGATTTAGTTGGTAAAGAAACTGTCACACCTGAACAACTTCGTTAGCATATAGCTTATATCCCGACATATTTACGACAGGTCTTTTCATCGTTCAAATTTCTTGGAATAAAAAAATAAGTAAGTTCTTGATGTTAACAATATTAACAGCAAAAACGTTATTCCTCGAAATGAAGAAATGCATTTTTTTATATTTAAAAAAAAAATCGAATTATTGAGATATCTAGACAAAATGGATTAGATTGTGAAAACGGCTTGCCATAGACCTACATGCCATGCGTACGTTGGCATACCCCGAGATTTATCATCCATATTAAAAAGGCTTTATCTCCCATCTTAAGGAGACACATCTGAGAGATTTAGCCCTTTTCGATCTACACTGAGCATGGAGCGATTTAATGTTAAGGCATTTGAGTATATTATAGTCCCTTTCACTCCTGAACGCATTAGCCCTTTTTCGGTATTGTGCGCAGGCTCCGGCCCCCCCTCCCCGGAGGCTCCCCAGGCTCAGTGGCGAACCTAGGATTTTCCACAGGGGGGGGGGGGGGCGGCAAATTCATCCGCCAAAAAAAATGACAAGCAAAAAGTTCTTCAACCCCAAATAAAGGACTTCGTACAAGAAAAAAATTGACCAGCAAAAAGAAAGAAAGAAAGAAAGAAAGAAAGAGAAGAAAGAAAGAAAGAAATAGAGAAAAATATTTTTTAAAAGGATAGAAAGAATGAAAGAACGAATGAAGAGAAAATAAAAAAGAAAGACAGTAACAAAAAATGAAAGAGAAAGAAAGAAAGAAAAGGTCTTCAAGTTCCCGGCCCAGGAAAATCAGTTGTGACTCCCCGTAGGTATAGGCTATAGTGCCCATGGCTCCTTGTTTCTCAGGATGTCTGATTTTACGAATATCACATTGTCTTTTGCATTGAATAGAAAAAGAAGGACCTGGGCATCGATCTCAGTACCTCTCGCTGATTAGCGAGCGCTCTCTACCACCGCTCTACATCATGTGGGAGAGATGATCAGATGACAAGATGTCTGATCCGAGATCTTGTCATATATGATCATCTCTCTTTTGTACTTAACTTATTATTGAAATGACTATTGTTACAACTGGAAATTATTTTTTTTTAAAGTATGTATATTATGTGCTTTAACAGACGGACATCGATTAAAAACAGCCTTGCCGAAGGTTTCATTTTATTCCTGTATAAATATGTTGAAAAACAAATGATATACAAGTATCATAAAATAAGGTAATTTTACATTCAATGTTATTATGGCATTTCAAATACTTCGACGTCTCAAAAATTTCCAGTGTTGACGACTCCATCACCGCGCGCCGTTGGAAAAAAGGGTGAATTTGTCTTTTTTCGCTTTGTATCGGGAAATCACTTTGTACTCGGTAACAACTGCCAATTCTTGATGCCTGCGATGAATATGGTTAAATGATAAAACGGCTTGCAATAAATCTACGCCGACATAATATAGTGGCAAAGTCGTTCAGGTGTGACAGTTTCTTTACCAACTAAATCACTTCATATACATCAAGATTTGCTTTAGTATTTCTTTTGAAGGGGGACTAGCTCAAGTGGTAGAGCGCTCGATTTGCATTCGAGAGGTACTGGGATCGATACCCAGGTTCTCCAATTTTTTTTTCGTCAATTCTCTGACATTATTATGCATGATAATCTGCAAACTGTTGATGGAAAGACCGGGGGGGGGGGGGTACTTCCATTCACGAGTGGATACCATGCGCGACCATGGGGTCTCGAAAAACACCCTAAACACGTAATTTCCATATTCTGAAAATGCAACCCTTAACAAGTATTGGCCTGTGAAACCCTACACCAGGGGTTCTCAAACTACGGCCCGCGGGCCGGATCCGGCCCGCAGAGCTTCCCAATCCGGCCCGCGAGACTCTGCTGGATTTTTTTAAATCACTTTTAAGTCACAATATGTAACATGGCTCAATATGGTTACATTGTGTAGACCTATAGACCGTAATAAAAGTAATGGCAGTCAAATTAATTGACTTTTAAACAAAGTTTAGTGGACTTATTCTGTCTGTTCGATCTACTTTCTTATTAGATGATCAGCGCTGTTCTCACCATGTTTGGATCTACATCCAGGTGCGAAAGTGCATTTTCCACAATTAACATTTTTAAAGAACTAACTCATACCGAAGTACCTAGAGAGGGGCCGCGAAACGGTTTTCAACGTGCGGGGGGAGGCTGGCCATGGCAAAAAAAAATCACAATCATATGGTAATTTTTACGTTTTTGTTCATGGTTTTGGAAAAAAAAAGTGGGGGGCTGAAGCCCGCCCCCCCCCCCCGCTTCTGCGGCCCCTGCTTGACCAGTGAACATTTGCACCAGTGCCTTCGTCTGGCAATTGCACCGTTTGTGCCAAGGATCAAGCAACTTGTTGCTGACAGACTGTCAATTTTTCCATATTGAAAGTGATTAGGAGACTGACATCCTAATTGTTAGAGACTACTATAGACATGCTCTATCATTTATTCTTCTTTGACTTCAAAAAAATAATGTTACTTCAAACATTATCTGTCTCCCCAGAACCAGGTATTTACAGGTACAATCTAGATTCCTTTTAACAGAGTACTACAAATTTGTTATCATTAATATTGACTCTCGCTGTATTTTGAAGTCTTTTCTAATTTTGCCTGCGTTCCATATGAAACTGTTATAAATTTGTTGGATTAAATGCTCCCAAAATAAGGTCCATATTGCACAAGAGAGCATCTAGGATCCCAACCACAAGGGTCTTTGCGCTTCGCGCACATTTTTTCTTAGTATCCACTTCACCCAGGCCCTTTCAGGTTTACTTGGTGTCTCATCTGGCCCTTCAAAGAAAAAGTTTGAGAACCCCTGCCCTATACCCTTAACATAGAAACAAAAAGATACTCTTGGCAAATATTCCCTGAAATGAACCCCTAAACAAGTACAGGAATGTTTTAATGTTACGGGTCCTTCGGTCGTCGGCTTTACCTTATTGGTTTAGTACGACCCCACTTCTACACCTTGCGCAAATCGGACTCTAAACACGTAGTGTTGGGGCAAAAAGGACATCCTTTATAAAACATTTAATTTTGTTTTCTCTTCCCCGCAAATTCGACCCTAAACATGTAATTTTCCTAGCGAAATAGATACCCTTTTAATATTTTTGTGTTTTTTACACCCTTATCACGTTACGTACGTAACGTGCCCTATCGTGAAAAAGACATCCTTTTTACGTGTTTTTGGGGTCGCGCATGGTATCCACTCGTCAATGTAAGTGCCCCCCCCCCCCCGGGTGGAAAGATGATTCTCTTGTGAATTTTTCCTCTATTTAATATATGACAAGCTATCAGTTTCAATTATTTTCAAAGTTTCCGTCCACAAACTTAATTCTCTTGAATTTGCTGTCGCGTGGTGTAATGGCATGAACACCATGCATCCACTCCCCCGGCCCCCCCCCCAAAAAAAAATACCAAGGCTTCGTCAGATAGACCCCGAAGAATTGCGATTTCAGTTGTACAATTCTTTGTCCTGAACAGATGAGTTACAAACGTTACATACGCATCTTGCTCAGGATCACAAACATTGCCCAGAATGTTCAACTTTCAGGACAAATTACTACAAGAAATTAAAAAAAAATAATTAAAAAACTGATAGCTCCCGCTTCGCACTCTCGCTATTTATATAGGACTAATGATATTATTATATATATATGTTGTTTTATAAGAATATAGCTAAGAAGTGAGTGTTTGCAGGGGACGCGGAAGCGGGGCTGGGGGCTTCAGCCACCCCCTGGCCCCCCACTTTTTTCCAAAACCGTGTGCAAAAACGTAAAAATGACCATACAGGATTGTGATTTTTTTGCATGGTCAGCCCACCCACTTGTGGCTCAGCCTCCCCCCAAGACTTTGAAAACTGTTCCTCGACCCTGGCTGGTTTGGATTACCCCTCAAAGAAACAACCATCCTGCAAACTTCTATCTGAATTTATTTTTATGAATGACGGGTCAGGATGAACTCTCTGATGATATGACCGTATGCGACTATGCGTCGATTATCTTTCATTTGGCTTACCATAGACATTAACGTATCTATGAAAAGCGTGTTCGTCTTTAAATCGTTGGGAAATTAGCATCTTCATGATTTTTCCTGGATTTTAGCATTTCATGTTTATTCAGGTTTGTGGTAATTATAAATTCCTTAATTTATAATTTATGATTTCACACAGTGTTCGTATCTTCGTGTAAGAAGTTTTTATACTGTTTTTTTTACCAATTGTTTTCGGCAAAAAGAATACTCGTCTCGGCCTCAGCACATCCATGATCCATGTCATGCCGGCGCGGCCGGGGACGCGGGTCGGTACCGTAGGCACGCCTCGCCTGGCCAAAACACGGCCCGGGCCGTGGGCTGTGCGTGTGATAATTAAAGGAGATATATATTGATTGTGAATATGGCCTTATTATATATCAGTGGAAAGTCAATGATGTGGGAATTATCATTTGGTCATTCAAAAATGACGAAAATAATACATAACATTACATAAGGTGGAAATAGATATGAATATTGCTCGAGAATTGCTATAATACTATAGTTGACCAATGTTTTCACTGAATATAGGCCCTAGATAGGCACGCTCACGCATCACAAGAGGGCGCTTTTTCGCGAGCTCGGTTCGCTGTACAAAAATTGCGACCGGCGGCGGCAGCGTGACGAAGCGAAATTGAGCTCCAGAGCCATGGCATGGCGTTATTCAATACACTCATACATGTATAACATCGAATACCAGCAAAATGATTGAGACACCATATGGCTGTGTGACGTATAGACTTACCATCTGACTCATCGGCACTTCCAGCGGACCAACGAACGACGATCGAGAGGCCTGGAAAATCACTTGTAAGTACCAAATATGTGAAGTAAAACTGAAAGGGTGTGTTAGCGATGGGTTACTGTGATGGCACAATACACTGACACATATACAATGTACGGGACGACCGAGTGGTTGGTTAATGACAGGTACGACACTGACGAGGATTATTACTCACGAATCACGAATGGGTTACTTCGACGGTACAAGACACTGATATCAACAACCAATACTCACCTGGCACTTGTACAGACGATGCCACACGGTAGATACAGACAACAGGTACAGACTTCTAAATTTACAGCTAGGTTGCAGACCACGGCGCCGAGTGGGGAACTTCTGGGATGTCCTCACTCGATGGCGTCTCGGGGTCTTCTCTCTATGATGTCTCCACGGTGTCTCCTCTCTTTGGTGTCTAGGCTGGATCTCTTCTCAGCACCAGCTTGTGTACGTGCTGTGCAACGCACACACGTACGTTGCAGGCGTAGGAGCATATATAAAGGCTCCTCCAATCAGGAGTGCTCCTCACCTACACACAGCACACACACGGACTTAGTACATACATTGTACGTAGCAGGCGTAGGAGCATATAAAGGCTCCTCCAATCAGGAGTGCTCCTCGCCTACACACAGCACACACTGACTTAATACATACATGAACATAGCTCAATACATAGACTTATAGTTATACACATATTAATACATATAGGGTACTGCATGTACATGGCCCAATTACTACATTCCTCCCGGTTCCATCAGATTGCGACATATATTGTGCAATCTCAATAGATATAAACAGATATGAAGGAACCTGACAGAAGAATGTAATATATGCCTATATGATTACAACTGATTAAATACATGACACCAATAAAATACCTCAGATACCGTACATAAAAAGTGTGATCTGAGCTGGACATAGAATTATTCAATAACAATTGTTCATTTAGAAAAAGATTGCTGGTCCAGCAAAAATAAATATCTCATTACTGGAGACCAGTATATACTTGCATGGAGGAACAAGAACAAGTAAATGGTAAGTATTCATCTGGCCAGGCGGGCCCAGTCTGGTCTATGTATTGACAAAGAATATCTTCTTATTTCTTGTAAGTCTGAAAGAAGATGTTCAGCCTTGCCAGCAATTTACATAAAAGATTCTTTAAGTTGACTATTACGGTAGTCTGTTCTTTGTACATTTGGCTGGAGCTCTGTTACCAATTAATATAGGCCTGTACAATGTGACCTTTACAAATATGATATATGATTGGTAATACATGTATGTTTGAGCTCTCGAAAACATATAATGTAATGATAATTCAACCAGATCTGTTGCAAATAAATATAACAACCTGGACTTGACATACATACATGTACATAGTATTTTCCCTTGAGAAAAAACTACTACTATTTCAACATCCTGTATGACAATATTTCCAGGTTTATAAAGACTTTGCAAACAAGGTAAAGGATCTATGGTTGAAATATCTATATCTTTATGTAGTATAAAATATATACAAATGTGATAAAAGAGCTATTGCATAAGACTGTCAGCAACTGATTCATGTGCCACCTTTAGAGGTAAAAACTATTAAAAATAAGAGGTGTGCCTTCACCTTCTTGTGTTCATGAAATAAATTATATTGCCTAACAGAAATTCCAATTGCAGGACTTTCAGCAACTGATGAAGGAGATGCTACTCCATTCATGGGGTGGTGGCCAGGGAGGAAGGAGCCATGGACAAGATAAATGGAATTGGCCATTACTTAAACTACAGACATATCTCTGGTTCCACCAGATGAGAGAACTGAGGAATTCAAGGATGGACAGCTTAGGAGGGGTACTTCCCCAAAGCAATTGCTCAAGATATCTCTGCCCATGCTTGGCATCCTCAGTAGAGGCTCGACTGTCCTCTGACATAGTTACAAAGCTTACATTATCTACACAGGCTAAGTTATTCTCTGTAACATCACTTACACATGTGGTATTTACAGTTACATCTTCTACACATGTGGTATTTACAGTTACATCATCTACACTTAAGATATCTACATGTTTTACTGCTAAACGTTCTGGACAGTTTCTCTTAAAGTGTCCAGACTTGTGACATGCAAAACAAACATCACGACAAGACAACTGGGATTCAGTGTCTTCTGTCGAAGGAGAACCTGTATGCCTATTCAGCTCTGGGACAGCAGTTACCGATCCCTGGACTGAGGACTGGAAGGACTTCATCTGTGCCCCTAGAGCAGATTGAATATTATCAACCTTCTCCAGATTGGGCACTCGGTCCTCCAGACTGTCCTTAAGGGAGGACTGCTGAGCATTAGAGGCAAGCCCGGAAACACCCATACGGTTGATTCTGGGATCCTCCTCGACAGACCTTTGTCTTGCATATTTTAGCCGATGCTGAAACCACCGAACTAAGTCAATGGCATGATCAAGATTACGAGGACGTGATTGGATAGCGCATTTCCCGCTTCTTGATCTAATGAACCCTGACAAAACTTTTGCACTATTTGCCTCTCAACAATCTCCTCAGGCAATCCGTCAAAGACGCGTGAAGCGTAGGATAGGACACGATCGGCCCATTCCCCCTTTGTTTCGGTTGTTGCCTGCTGCGCAAAATCGAATTGCAATTGTGCGACAGGAAATTCTTTAGAAGCAAATCTTTGCTCAAGCTTCTTAACAATATCTGTATAGGGAACGTTTATTTTGGAAGAAACAATAACTGATGCAAAATATTTGATTGCGCTTCCCTCAAGACAAAAGCAAAGTTCATTGAGCTGTTGGGCTTGATCCCAACCGCGATCTTCCGAATACAGCTGGAAATTACGTATGAAAGTGTGCCAACACCCTCTACCATCGAAGGTCACGGACTTGGGCAACGAGGACACTCGCGCACCAGGAGTATACCCACGAGAATAAGATCTCAGGGCATCGCAACCTCGATCAAAGGGCGGAAGCCTTGAATCCAAAGCAGATGAATGCCGAGATGATTTCAGTTCTTCTGACAATGATTTCGTTTCAACAGCCATACAGTGCATCATCATTGCCATATAACTATCATCAGCTTTGGAATGATTAGAAGTATGAGAGGAAGATTGTGGATATGAATCATGTTTATTTGTATTCTGAACCCTGCTGTTTGATCTGGGTTCACATTGAGTATAAGGTGAATGCAGATGCAAATTATCAGCCTGAGGCTGTCTACCAGTATTGGGTTCAACATATTTATATTGGCATTTATAAACACATTCATATACAAAATCTGTTAAATCAAGATCAGATAAATAATGTATCCTTGAACAATCAAACCTCTCATAAACGAATTCATCTACAAAATTTCTTGGATAACCAAGCTTGTACAGATTATTTGCCAGTGAATACTCGTATACGTATCCCCTACTAGTATTACGACTGTCTATAATGTCTTCAACTAATCTTTGTTTTACTCTGGCAATGTCACTTTGCATCATTATGAATTCCAAATAAACTCAGAAGTATTATTGATGATCACCCTGGTGATTCAAAGGCATATTCTTAAACATAATTTAAATGATACTTTCATAAATTCAAGTTCAATGATCTACAGGTGTAGCTTAACAGAATATAGCTTGCAGATCAGTGAAATAACTTAACTAGGTTTATTGTCACTAAATACACTTACTGCCAAGGAAAGAGTAAAGTAAGGTAATACTTGTACTGCAAGAACGAGAGTCTGAAACTCTGAATATTAATAATAAATGTACACACTCCTGGAGCAATGGATGTACATGTATTCAGTGAAAGTATATTTACAAATTACAGTGCAGCTTTTCAAGTTTCAGAAACTACACTTATAGAATAGAATATCAAACTTCTACTACTCTGAGTAATCGCAGAAGTGTCAATAAGTTTTACTTAATCTATGTCTATTAACAGAACCTAATAAGGGTTCACCTTATTGAAACCTCAACAATGAGTAGCATTCAATGACAATTGTCTATTTCTGATATGAATGCAATATATGTCAAACACACATTTATCCTACATCCGATTTTCTTTATTTTATTTTTTTTTAGTTTATTTTTTAGAATGTGGATAAGATCCGATAAGTTACCAAGTAAAAAAAAATGAAAGTGAATGGCAACAAGCCTAAAAATGGCTCTACTATTTAGAGATCAACTTGCGTAAAATAACAGCAGTGAATTTTGTATTTCACTGATGAATTCTTGAGCCCGAATAGAAATTTGCAAATATTCAGCGCAAGAATGATGCTCCAAAAGTACAACAGAGCAAACCGTATGAAAAAAAGTATTTTTTTTTTCAAAGAAAATTGATATCAAACATTTGATTCTGATATCAAAGATCAATAGTATCTGTACCTTTCACTTAAAATCAGAGTAAAGAGTTGGTTTAATTAAATTAAGTATCTTAAAGAGCTTATTAAAATTTAATTCAGTACTTCTTGTACGTTCAGTTGAGATCTAATTAAATTTACAAGCAAGAATTATTCCAAAGAAAAATTCCTGATCCAACAATGCTTGTTAAAATTAATCAACTAAGAAAACCTGAATTTCAAACACAGAAAGACATTCCAGGATAACCTCCAAGAAAAATTTCCTACAATTTAAGAACTAAGGGCCCGAAATTAAATTCCAAGTCCTCGTTCAAGCAAGTGTACACCGAGTCAAAAGGCAAAGCAAAACAAAACAATTGCACTTGTTGGCTCCAGGTATATACGGTCAGGAAATTACAAACACCTGAGAGATTAACAAGATTATCTGCAAAGGAAAAATCCCTAAACTATTTATATGAAGATACTAAATTTATTTGGGATCAATTAAATTCTCACGATGGATTTTACTGATATATGAGCTTACAAAAAATCAGATAAGACAAAAGCGTTAAAAAATCTGAAATATACTTTTAATAGGCAAATAAACCAATTCACAGCTCTAACTCAGCTGATAAGCTCAACTTCAAGAGGTTAAATGAATTTAAATAAATTCTTTTAATTTCCAGCAAGAGTCAAATTGATCTCAAAGACAAAAATGCAAAGTGCTACTGCACAGACAGACACTCACGCAGGTACCGTACCGGTATACGGTATAACGTAAAGGTCGTTGGCTGGTGACTACTCGACACCAGACAAGTTGGGGTGATAAATTTAAAGATAGATCTAAAAACATGAAATATCAATATGGGAATATGGAATTTAGCTACACTGCGTAAATATTGTGTCAAGAGACAATTGGCGGCTAAATCCAGCAAATTGTCAGTAAAAACTGACGAAAAGAAAACTCATTCAAAATTTGCCTTCACGAAGACGATAACCGGCTCGTGAACGTTATCCCTGCCTGGAGTTACGGGCCAGACAGAGAGGTGCGTTGCGCTGGGGTTGGTTGAAAACCGCGCGACGTTAGACCTAAGATTAACTAATAAAGAATGATCTAATTACAAAATCAACCTCTACGAGTTCCTACTTAGAACTAATCTTCAAAATAAATCAACGGTCAATCACTATAATAGTATAAAATCAGAGTTTAGCAAATTCTAACTCTGATCGGCTGTGACTGTGTTCACGACTCTATCTCGATCGAGTGAACAATGTAGCAGTCACGTGATTGGCTCGGCAGTGATGACTCAAGCCAAGCGAGGCGATCGAGGGTAGATTTTTGGTCAAAAACAATCTCGAAAGATATTTCAATGATATTTGTTAATTAAGACAAATCTTTATTATCATCTAACTTTTGACCTGCTGATTTCTTGATCTCCAAGCAATATGGAAATCAAAATCAGCACATAGATCTATAAATAGCGATGATTCAATTTAGCTAGAATCAAATGACATAAAAACATGCAACATGAAGAACATAGAGAATAATATATCTAAATTATCAAGAAATTAATAGCCTACCAGTTTCTCTGCAAAACTACACAATTTCAAAAATTATGGAGCCTACACACAACCAGCCCAAACTACTAATTATTCGACATGTAAGATATTATTATTCTGACTTCTCTTTCCAAGTCCCAACGGGTCTGAAACTAGTAATAATGACAGAAGTCTATTCACATAAATATTTCAGACTTCTCTTTTTCCAGTCCCAACGGGTCTGACACTGGAATTATTATACAGAAGTCTATTAATTCACACAAATAATTCAGACGTCTATTTTTTCCAGTCCCAACGGATCTGACACTGGAATTACTTATAGAAGTCTATATATTCACACACAATTCTACGAGTGGGTGAACAATTATTTTTAGCAACAATGAATAACAATAACTTTTAGATTGAATTTCAGACAATGACAATCACAGTTATTAAGAGAAACAATCACAATATCAGATGTGATGAATGAAATGCCTTAGAGAAAATTCACAAGATGTGTATTAATTAAAATAATATTCAAGAGTATATTTTTCAAGTTACAGGTAAGATCCGAAGCTCAGAACCCACCTATTTTTCTAGTAACAGGTAAGCTCAGAAGTTCAGAAAAACCCCACCTATAACTACCGACACAAATGTAATTTCGAGTTGGGCAAAAGTTTGAAGTAAATTCAGATTATTACCAAACTCAGCAACCAGGAGTATTAAAACTTCTAACACTCTTTCCGCCACTCAATGTGCACAGAACTGGTTGTAAAAACACTTGCTGAATGTCGATAGAAAATATATACTGGAAAATGTGTAAAAATATATGAACAGCAACTCTACGCCCTCAAAATATTGGTACACTGCCTGATATACAAGACTATGAAATTCTAGGAAACTAATACCATCTGGAATAATTACTGAGGATCGAGGGAAAATTATAAGTTCAAATTAACTTTTCCAATCCAATAAATCCACCAAATACTCACACCCGACTTTTTTTTTTTGAAAGTGGTGTGGTGTGAATGTTCCGAATTCGGAAGAAACGTTAAAGACAATGGCGGACTAAAGATATTAAACCCAGAGGCAGACTTCAAAGAATTCACAAACAAAAGCAACGAGATAGTGAGCTACGCAAAAACATGCAAGGAACGAAATTCTTGACCGCGAGCCAAACAATAGAAGAGACTCGCGAAGAATGCGATCAGAAATGCAAGTAAACCAAACAATGAATTGAAGGGCGTGTGCACCTCAGATGGTGTACTGTGCACAGAGAATACCACGTGCGTTGCAATGAAAATGCAACGAATCCACGCAATCCCGGCACACAAATTAAAAATTCTCGAAAACTTCTCACTCACTCTCCGTTCGTTATTCACTTCAAAATCCCTCACAAATCAAATTCGTGAGCAGATATGAAATACGAACGTGTATGAAATGATGAAAATAAAAATGACAGGCGCACAGGACGATCCGAAATCTCGCAATCGCCAATGAAGTAAAACTGGTAAGATGAGATGTCGGGTGTGTTACTGTGATATGGCACAGTACAGACAGATATGAATGAGTGGTTAATGACTGGTACGACACTGACGAGGATTATTACTCACGAATCACGAATGGGTTACTTCGACGGTACAAGACAGAGACAACAACTAATACTTACCTGACACTTGCACTGACGATGCCACACGGTAGATAACAGACAACAGGTTCAATTCTCAGACTTCTAATATTAACAGACCACGGCGCCGAGTGGGGAGCTTCTGGGATGTCCTCACTCATTGACGTCTCGGGGTCTTCTCTCTTCTGTCCACGGTGTCTACTCTGGAACTCCTCTCTCTTTGGTGTCTAGGCTGGATCTCTTCTCAGCACCAGCTTGTGTACGTGCTGTGCAACGCACACACGTACGTAGCAGGCGTAGGAGCATATAAAGGCTCCTCCAATCAGGAGTGCTCCTCGCCTACACACAGCACACACACGGACTTAATACATACATTGTACGTAGCAGGCGTAGGAGCATATAAAGGCTCCTCCAATCAGGAGTGCTCCTCGCCTACACACAGCACACACGGACTTAATACATACATGAACATAGATCAATACATAGACTTATAGTTATACACATATTAATACATATAGGGTACTGCATGTACATGGCCCAATTACTACATATGCTTGATTTTGTCGAAATTTTGAGTTTTATGAATAATTATATTACTTGCACACTGATGCATCATGATTCATGGTGAAGATGAAATTCTAAGCTTTAATTTAACACCAAAATTACGTGGAAAGAACTTAGCAGATGAAAGCGATTCAGCTTGATGCACAGGTCTGTTGCAGGCAAAATTGTCGAGATTTAGCGCCTTCGCGCTCTTGAATTTCGCGGGGGGGATTTGGCGTCTGCTTCATCTGCTCTGCACAGTCCTGCGTATCGCTTTCAGTGTGCACATTTGCACTCACTTATTCGTAGGTAATATTTTTTTTCTCTTCTGGAGCTGTTAATATCATGGACAATTTAATATTTTATTAATTTTAAAAATATGTTATATTACAATGAACCTGATGCAAAACAAAGCACAAAACATCATTTCCTGTTCATTATGAATCATGATGGATTTACATCTTATTCTCAGACTTTACTTGTTTTCACTTCATTTTATTTTCATTTAGTATATCAGAATATGGTATGATTTTTTATTTTGTTTTCCTTTTATGAATATTTGATCTTCTATAGTCTTGGGGAAATCAATTATTTTACACACTCAGTATCTCTATTTGTAAATTACTAAATTGTAAAATGCTACATTTTTTCAGAAATAAATTGGTGAAGCGGTGGGGGGGGGGGGGGGGATGCTACGTTCTATTTTATAATTTTTTTTCCTTGAAATCTCTATGAAAATCATATGTATTTTTATTTCAAAGCCCTTTTTATTTATTGAAAATCTTTTTGACTATGATTTGATTTATTTTTTTAATTATTTTTGTTTCCTTCAGGTTTCATTATCTATTCCTGAAAATGCTAAATCGAGTCTATTATCAACTCATCATCCGTATGTCTGGCGACTGGCGAGAAATTTCCAGGCCGATTGTGAACATCAGTCCAGGCCAAGGATAAAGCCATGAACGACCAAATCTGGCTAATGCCAGATGACAAGATCTCTACGCAGGATTACAGCTAGCATATGACTAGCTTGAGAAATTTAAATATTCAAGAAAGAAACAAGATTCTTATCTATTAATTTTTTTTATTATTTAAATTTCTGTTTTGTTTTTGTTTGAATTTTTCGTTCTATTTTTTGTGTTTTGTTCTCGTAAAATTCTTGTAAAAAATGATTTCTGTTTCATGGACTCCTAACAATTTCAGCACCATTTATTGCACATATTTTTTTTCTGCACTGCACTGGGAAAGGGAAGGGTAATTTTTCTTCCAGTACTTTATCATGAGGTCTCATGACTTTTATCTTAATGGCACTTATGTTCTCAGGAATTTTTCTTCATGTATGAACTTAACTGTGGTCTTAAATCTGAATTATGGAATTGTAATAACTATTATTCAATTGCTTAAACATGTTAAAGGGTTTTTCAGCAAGGTTGCATCATTATTTTGCCTTCCAGATATTATATTGTTTGGCTTTAATATTTAAGATCATGGCCAAAATGTCAGAAGAGGTGCATCTGCTCCAGCTACCAGCTGATAGGATTACTAATGAAGTTATCATTGACCTACTGCCAAAACCCACGAGAGGAGAGGAATTACATGGTCAAAATTTTATGAAATAGTTCAAAACAAATATGATGCTGAATGTACTTTAAAGGCCCTTCAGACCAAGATAACAAGAATCTATGGAAGGTACTTGAAACTAAACAAAACAAAACAAACTAAGGACCAAAATGATGTGAAGGTCAACTATCTGCAAGAACCTTTCAAGCCCCCAGGAAAAGTTGTTCGACCTCCAAAGCATGCTAAAGTAGACCAAGATCAAGATGCTGCTAGTCCTAAAAAGAGAAAAGTCTATTCCAATGATCAAGTAGAAAATTTGGGAAAAGAACTTGAGAGATTCAAGGACATGGTGCAAAAAACAGAGAGGGAAGTAATGACTTGCAAAAAGAAAGTGAAGCACCTTGAGAAGGAACTGAAAAAGAATAAAGAAAAGGTTCAGTCTTTCACATCTATATTTGGCAGTGTAAGAGGTGGAAGAAAGCGGATTACCGAAACAATAAAGCGACTTAAACAATCTAAAAGGGAATGGAGGGTAAACTACCAGATGACAAAGAGTGAAGAAAAACGGAAGACAATTGAAATTACGAGACTTCGAGCACAATTGAAAGAAGAAAAGAGAAGACGTCAAAGAATTCAAAAGAAATACACAGAGCAAGAAAAAATCAAGGTCGCCCAGAAGCAACAGGAGATTGAACAACTCAAAGAAACTGTTGAAAATCTTCAATATGAAAAAGACAAGTCCCATCATCCTCAACAAATCCAAACCAAGATTGGCCAGTCCTACACCCCTCAGATCAGAGAAGCATCCTACTATTTACAGGTTGGGTTTGAATAAAATTGATTTATAAAAAATAAAGTGATAGGAATTAAGTCATATAATGTTCATAATAGTAATTTGGAGGTTCCCCTTTTGACATTTTTAATATGTAAAATGGGTAATTGATCAGATACATGATTATTTCCTGAGATACATTACTGGAAACTGATCACAAAGACCCTATTTCATAGAATATTGTATTATGGTAACTTTGCCATTCCGGGGTAACTTGTCTGGAGCATTGGCGGCAGAAGCCCCAAATTTTAGGAGGGGACAACCAAAACAATTTTGACAAGCAAAAAAAAAAAGGCTCTCAACCCAAACATTTTAGGGGGGACGTAGGAAAATAAATTGACAAGCAAAAAAAAAAAAGGTCATCAAATTTAGGGGGGGACACGTCCCCCCCGCTTCCGCCGCCTATGGTCTGGAGTCTTTGATTTTGATTGGTTGGTGATTAGCATTACTATGGGATAGCCAAATTACCATAATATTCAGGGGCGGATCCAGCCTTCGCCAATAGGGGGGGCCCGAAATTTTTTTCAGCCATATTTTCCCCGATCGGCCGCTCGAATATGATTTTTGCCGGGATTTTTTGTTTCTTTGAAGGGGTAGTCCTAATGGTCACTTTTTGGCTTTATTTTTATGAAACATAAATGTATAATACCATAGCCTGTATTTATATAATGCGAGCGCAAAGCGCTAGGTATTTTTTTTTGGAAATCTTATGTACTTTTTCCTAAAATTTTGGACATTCTTGGAAATGTTTGTTTTCCTGAAAAAAAAAGTGTATGCAAGTTAATAATTACTACGAACGTAAAGAATGAGCAGAAATGAAGTGATAGAAAAGGTACTGTTAAATACTTGCTTGCAATTAGCCATGAAGACGTTACACATTTTTAAAAATCAAATAATGCGAGCGCGAAGCGCGAGCCGAAATTTTTTGGCATTTTTACATAAGGAATGAAAATTCTTAGCACTTTTTGTAACTTAACAGAATAGGTATATAATTAAACATGCGAGCACGAAGCGTGAGCAAAATATTTCGAGATTTAGACCTACTGAACAAGACACTCTATTCAATTAGTTTTGTAAATCATGAAAAGGATGAGTAAGTGGGGATCTTCCTTACATTAATAATGCGAGCGCAGAGCGCGAGCAGAAAATTTTTGTATACGTTTTGAACTGCTCGAAATTGTACCTGTTATGGACTGCTTGCATTTAGCAATGAAGACGTTACATATTTCAACATTCAAGTATTGCGAGCGCGAAGCGCGAGCTGAAATTTTTGACCTTTTTTACCTGAATAATGGAAATGCTAAGCACTTATTGTAATCTTGGAAGGACTCTCAGTATATAAACTAAACTTTATTGATGCGAGCGCGAAGCGCGAGCGGAAAAATTCTGGACACTCTATTAATGTTTTGTAAATTATGAAAAGGATAAGTTATTTATCTAATGCGAGCGCAAAGCGCGAGCAGACACTTTTTGATATTGTGATCTGAAACTGGATAATGATTTGAATAGAGAACAATCTGCGTATCTGAATTAACGTGTGTTTTAGATTTCGACCTAGAATTTGGGTATTCTAAGTACCCTATTTATCATGAAAATCAATAAAGCGAGCGCAAAGCGCGAGCTAAAAATATATGATATTCCGATCTAACAAAGGGTCAATTTGAGCTCTGTATTGCAAACACTTTGTTGGGAAATGGTGAATTGTGATGGATCACAGTTTACAAGAGCTGATGTATTTTATTATTATTACTTTGAGTTTTTACATAGGACCGGGACATTCTACAAGGGCGTTATGTCATCATATGAAAATGATGACTATCTTCCTATTTTTCTTCCTAAGCATGAGAGCGCGAAATCTGTTAATATTATGGCCTGAAAACTGGACATTTAAAGCACTTTTGTAATTATGCATAAGATGCATGATATCTATCAATGCGAGCGGAAATCGCGAGCCGAAATTTTTGATAAACTGTCATCAAAGTAGTTTGATTTAGAATTAATATTGGGATACATACAGTAACTCACTAATCAAAATGCGAGCGTGCAGCGCTAGCTGATACGTTTTGACAATCTGACCTGGATAGGGATATTTTGAGAACTTTATGGAATACAGGAAAATAATAGGTACCTGACAAATCAAATTTTGCGAGCGCGCAGCGCAAGCAGAAAATGATAATATTCAGACCATAACACAGACATTTTTACAGAGCACTTTTTAAAAATCAATTTGTAAATCAAACAAAATAATTAAAGTTCAATTTCCCAGCTGAAATATGTTTTGTATATTGACTTCAAAGTTTGATATTTCAAGCTCCATATTGAGCAAGATATGCAAATCCCCAAAAGACAATAAGAGCGCGAAGCGCGAGCGAAAATTTCATATCCTAACAAATAGATTTTTCAAAAAATTATTTTCAAAGTCTTCCCCTCATGTTATTTTATTCAATCATGTTCCTCCTCTTATGTTTGCCTTTCTTCTTTTCTCCTCTCTTTTCCCTTCCTTTTCTTTTTTCCTTTCTTTTTCCCTTTTTTTCTTTTTTTTGCTCCGCCAATAGGGGGGGCCCGGGCCCCTCGGGCCCCCCCCTGGATCCGCCTCATGATATTAGCTTGTATTTGTATGCACAGTTGCCCTGGTCTATGATAAAAAAAAATTACCTACTTCAGTTGTTATAAAAATGTAGTGATTATTGCTTTTATATTTTGCATTAATAGCAAGGATGTTAAAAGGGATTGAAGTTCACTCAAATGCAAACTCAATTTGAGTTCACTCAAATTCAAGAATAAGATCTTTGAAACCTTGATAACAATTGGGCAAAAAAAGTTATGAGCATGTGTATGCTGATAACGGCATAGTTTATTATTTATCCAAAACTTCCTGTCTTCTACAGTTCAACTGGTTTCAAGGATTTCATTCCTAATTATTGTTCACAATGAAGTTATTTTAGAGCATGTTTTATTTCTTCCTATATTTAAACCATTTGAGATAATTTTAATTTTGACTCAGTAATCTATAAGCATGTACTCAATTTCTTAAGTTTAATACTGTTTTAATAACTAAAAGTCTCATTACAATTGTTCTGGCAAAAAAGGCAAATCCCAAATATGCTAACCCCAAATCTAACACTACACATTGATTTTGCTAACATAGTTTTAAACAAACTTCTGTGAAACCCTAACCGTAACTAACTGTCCTTGGATCATTTGCCAAAAGAGCAAATGTCACATCATTCTGATAAAGGTTGCATGCAAAATTATTACTGTATCCCCACTTTTATAAATAAAATTACAGAACCTAGGAGTCGCAGAAGGCAAGGTAAGCGAAGCGATTAGAGTTGTTGCGGAAACTCTATGTGATGTGACCATGGATGAGCTACCGTCTCGACAAACTCAAGGACGATTTGCTTCTGAAATGAAGGCAATTTGTCGGGACCAGATCGAGGAACATTTTGTGTCGGAAAGAAATACAACATTAAAGTACGATGGGACGACAAAATCACGAGTTGGTCACCTTGTAGAATGTGAACTAGCTTCTAAAGAGAAAACATACTTGGTAGGATTACGCCAGCAAGCTGGAGGAACAAGCGACGAATATATAAGTGCTATCAGAGAATCTATATCGGATGTGAATCCATCCCTGCTCGACGGCATAGCAAATACTATGACCGATCGAGCGAGTGTGAATACTGCAATAGACAGAAAACTCTCTGACCTGAAAGGGGAATGTCATATCAACAGCTTCAGATGTGGGATGCACCCTCTGGACACCCTTGGTAAGGCATGTGATAATGCATTAAAGGAGAGTGAAAGCCAAGATAAATATCATAGACTTTTCAAGAAGAGAGGGGAGAGTAATACCGCATGCCTCATCAGAAAGGTATCGGATTTATTCCATAATGAGGCAACCGGATGTGGTATTGCTCTTACATCATTTCTGAAGACTACTGGTTGTCCAGTGACAACATTCCCAAGATGGGTAGGAAATCGGTTTAACATTTTATTTAAATCTGCCAAGTGCTTAGTTGCAATGATGCCATTTATTTTGAATTACTTTCAGAAAATTCAGAAGCCCACAAATGATTTACAATCAGCTTTGTACCAGTATCTTCAAGATCCCCACCTACAGGCTTGTATTTGTTGTTTAGCTCTTATTTCACTCAAGATTACGGAGCCATGGATGAAGATGCTAGGTACAGCAGAAAACATTCTTGGAATTAACACTGCATACCAGGAAGCAGTCGATTGCATGTCGAGTTGGGAGATGGATCCTCAACTAATGCTCTCTACCAATAGATGTGCCTTTGGAGAATGTGTAGCTATACCATTCATTGATGACATGAATGATGCTCGAAAAGCTCCTCTATGTCCTATCTTGGAGAAAATGATGCACGAATGTGTCATTGTGTGCAAGAGACAACTAGAAGACCAATTGCAAGGGGGAGTGTTTTGGGAACCAGGACAGGATCTCTGTGAAGCTGCTGCTTCATGTTCGTCTACAAACATATCTGGTGAACGTCAGTTTGCCAAGGCAGACTCTCTCTTACATAGAGCACCAAACATTTCAGTAGGAAAGATGGAAGCCAAGGTAATGTTTTCCTCCAATGACACAAGGGATTGGTTGGAATGTAAATCTGCGGAAGAGAAAAAGAAAACAATTACTTCAGCAATGAAGAAAGGGAAGGAGGTACGTAAACATGATATAATTCTCTCATCACATGTATCAAAAGCAATAAAAGAGAAAAATGAAGCAAACAGACTTTCACTGACAGAAAAGGAGAAGAAACACAGAGAGAAAATTGAAGAAGTGATAGAACATGTATTGGAGGAAGGTGTAATGGAAGGCACCTCATCAATTGACGAAGTTCTCTCCAAGAAGACATCAAAGACAAGCAAGAAAAATTTTCTTACAAATCAAATTAAATTTCAGCAATTGATTAATCCATCCCCAAACAAGCAATACCTATCGAAATGTAATGTTGAAGAACTACATGAGATCCTAGAAAATGAGTGTGCCAGGAATCAAGGTGATGAAAAAATGAAAAATATCCTGATGTTGATCAAACACCCCACCTCCCTCGTGAGAAAGAATTTCACCCAAAAATGGGAAGACAACAAAGGGGTGGAAGTGTGGTGGAATGGTGTCGTTCAAAACTATAATGGCAAGGAATATGAAATAGAGTTCAACGAATTAGAGGAGTTCTTCTATATGACCCAATCCGAAATTATTTGTGACATAATTTCTAATGACCTTAATATCCTATGACACTGTGGATTGACGCCTAACCAAAGGACACAAGGCCACATTTGAACAATTGACCCTCTGATAGCAAGGTGAGAATCCGAACCAATATATGCTTCCACAACTGCCTACATCATGGTTATAACAGGAGTGATCAAACCCAAAACAAGTGGTCCAGTATCAAAACCTTTTTCCCCTGAGCATTATTCCTACACATCCAAGTCAAGGTAAGACAATTTTCTATTTGTTCTATTAAGTATGGCAAAATCATAAATGCAGGCCTAATATAATTATTATTGTAGGAAAGATATTTCTAAAGTAATATTACCATAAATAATTATCACTCACTTGTTTTCTGAGGCCCATCTGGATCAGCGAACAATACGGCTTGCCTGGAACTAAAAAAAATCCTCCAACATAAAACTGATTCAAGGCAACAAAAAAGAAAAGAAAATTGGGGTTAGATTTGAATAAATTTAAAATGAAAGAGCTAGAATAAAGAAAAAATAAAGAAAAAAAAACTCCCTAAGAAGGGAACACAAACCTAAACCATTAGTGGACCCACGACTTTCATGAAAAATTGGGAGGCACTAAGCTTGACCCCCTCCCCCCCCAAAAAAAAAAAAAAAAAATGGCAAGAAAAAAATTACAAAAAACCCCAGCTATGTTTAACCAATTATGATTGCCCTACCCCCCCCCATCAAAAAAAGAAAAATACTCATTAAAGATTGTTTAAGGGCACATCCTATATATCCCCCCCCCCTTACCTCCCTAATCCGCCTCTGAACAACTAAAAATAGAATTTGTCAATTTTTCAAGCAAACACACATTTGAAGAGAAACAGCTGTGTTTACCTCATTATGCATGGGAAAAAACAATATTTATTCATGAATATGCATATGTAATGTGCGCGACGCGTCTACGCTGTCCCAATGAGGATTGCAGGCCTAGCGCTCCATCGCGCCGTAACCATGCCATGGCTCCACGCATACGCTACCCGCTCGGACCCGCCCAGCGTTGGTAAGGTGGGTCACGTGCGCGCTGGCTGGATGCGACTCTCTTCGAGCCGACGAAAGGCAATAGACGCAGCATTTTTAGTAAAAAATCTGATTTCCATGTTTTTCCGAGTTTTTCAACAAACCAAGTAAGGAAATGTTTTATTGAATATCTAATCTTTCTTTTGAGGTAAGTTTTATGAAATTTCATTGGAGTTGAAAATTTCCGTGAGCGTGCCTACCCTAGACGAGTCAAACTTGCCACATTTTCTATTGGGTAATTCCATAAAATATTAAAACTTTTTTGTACGTCCGACCTCCATTTTTCTGAAGTTTTACTTCACTTCTTTATTTGACCAAATCATGGTCATTTGAGGGCATTACACTTTTTACAAATTGTCAAAAGAACTAGAAATCAGAGACAAAAAATTTAATGAAGGTCCCACATATTGGGGATCAGATGTACATATTTTATGGAATTGCCCTGCCCCTATTGTGAACAGTGATTTCAATGGATTTGATATTTGTGTATTTTGGGGCACAGGGTTAGGTTTTACAATGGTCAACTTGCCCTAAGTTTTTTGGCAAGGTAGAGTTGTCGCAAGTGCCAAGTTGACCTGGATGCTTTGAGACATCCTCTGAGCTATGGCTCTAATTGCTTGCTTACAAGCATTTTATTCCTTGGGTTTTCTTTTTAATCAGTTAAAAATCACCATCACTACCAAACTTGATATGATCATATTTTTTTTTGTATGTGCAGGGTTAAACTGGTGAGTGATAGGACAAGAAGATGGGACGAATTCCAAAGAAACCCCATGAGGTTCTGTTGGACGGGCTGCAGACTGATCTCAAAGGATTGCTTATGAGGTTCATAGCTACGGAGAGTGTTCGCTATGAGGAGTTTGCCAAAATTTGGAGAACTCTCAATTTCCCTGTCATCTTTTAGTAAGTGCATTGAACTTGAGGGGAAGATAATCAATCTTGACATACATGTAGCAGCTCTCACAAGGTCAAAATCAATCTTATTTTGCTCCCCAAATTGGGAACAAATTGATTTTCTATTAATTTTCCATATTTTGAAAAATACATGGATATAATATGAACAAAATTAATAAGAGAAATTAGACAAAAAAATTGACAAGTTTCATATCTTATTTAAACAGTGACTTTGTGTTGCCGATTTTGATTGTGTAAAGATTAGCTCACGTTAATGACTTTTATTCAGGAAGGGCACCACATTATATTTTGCAATAGGCCTACATTTTCTCTCTCTAATTATGTTCAATTTATAATTGCTAGTTTTAGGAAAGAGATAAACTGCAAAAGTGTCTACTAAAGAAGACACTCTTCCTCTACCCCCCCCCCAAAAAAAGGTAAAAAAATAAAAATGAGAGGGGGGAGAAAGATGGTATAAAAAAAGTGCCATGAAATTATTCAAAATAATCACTTTAATTTTTGATTACATTGTACTATTATAATCTATACATAACATAGGAAGTGATGTACCCCTAAATAAAATGGCATACAGTAATTTTTGTTTATGAAACAAGATGGTTTCAAGAAACAGTTTCTCATGTTAGTGTTTCTTTTTCACAAACTTTCATTGATCTGTTTCTTTCATTTTTCTATTTTATTTGATTTACTTGTTTCTAGGTTCAAGGGTTTATTGAACTCTTGCTGGTAAAAAAAACCCTGGATATTAAACCAAATTCCTCAAGTATGGTACTGAAGTATTTTCTTAGAAATAATTATGCATCTATTAACATAATTCACAACTTGTCATTCCTGACATCTTTTTAGAAAGCCAAACATTGTGAAATTATACACTACTGAAAACCAATATGCTGAAAATCACCATCACAGGTACACACGAAAATCTTGTGAAGTCTGATAAAAGGGTGTGTCTAGCGACTGGGTGCTATGCTGAAGCATGCAGCAAAAAAGTTATTTGAGATCTGGACGTGAAAGCATATAATGAATTATTTCCTCATCTGTTTTTCTTTTGTTTGTCTTTACAGTGGTATCAAGAATGATGAACAGCTGAGAACGGTAAGTCAAATGGGATTTTATGAATTTATACATCTTTTGATATTGTGGGTGCATCGTGGTCTAGTGGTTCGGACTCTCGCCTTTGAAACAGTGGGTCGTGGGTTCGAATCGTAGCCATGGCGTATTTTCCTTCAGCAAGAAATTTATCCACACTGTGCTGCACTCGACCCAGGTGAGGTGAATGGGTACCCGGCAGGATTTATTCCTTGCATGCACTGATAGCTGGTGATGGTAGCTCGAGCTAAAGCTGGGGTAATAATAGCAGCACTTTGTATCCTCTGGCAAGTAGCGCTTTATAAATCCAGCTATTATTATTATTATTGCTGCCTGAAAATTGGGCATTATAGTGAAATGAATTATTAGTCCATTATTTTGTTAGTGGTCATGAGAGTGTTCCACTTTGTATTTTGAAAATCTTCATCAAAATAATTGTCATATGATGTCAAACAGTGAAAGTGACTGGCTTTTATCCCTAAATATATGCTCTATTGCTCTCTTGTGTATGTTATGTCCCAGTTTGTGTCCCACATTATTCAATCTTCCAATTCAAGTATTTATGTCCAAATTCATTTAAGATAACACAATGAGAGAAAAAAAAATGTATAGATGCATACACAAAATACATAAAGAAAATATGGTAATAGTAAAATAATAGTTGGCACGTAATTATGACAATATATTTGAGACAAAATAATGAATGGAAATGAGGAATGCATTAAAAAAAGATGAAATGGCTCGTTAAAACGAGAATACCTTAGATAAATTAATTGTTAAAATAATATTCAATATACTGTATGGTATGGATGAGCTAGTACCAAAGAATATGATTTAATAGATGTTTTGAAATATTTGATTGAAAGATGTGTAACTACCTTTGTGCCTGAAGGATCACCTCTAATGTTTAGCTCTGGTAATGATTTTTATTTTTTTGTACAAGAAACTTGTTAGAAATGAGAGGAAAATGTAAGTAACTGTGTTGACTATAAGTAATTGAAATCACCAAAATGATGACAACTGGCACAACTCTACTAAATAAGTGATGTAAATACTGCATGCAGAAGTGAATGTATTTGACTACACACAAATGGTGAGCCCAGCATTTTACCTGTCTTTATTGAACATAATGGCATTCTATGTGAAGAATCTTTGTAATAGAATGGATTTTTAAGACATCCTCCCTTATTAATATCCTAAAAATAATCTAGAGGCTGACAAAAATGATTTTTATTTTTATTTTTCCCACTACTAGAATATATCTTTATATAAAAAAAGTATTTTATATACTCATTTTCTTCTCCCTTCTCCATTTAGTTCACATCAGAAGCATTTGCCATGTCTGCGTCAACTCTCGTCCCTCCACATGACCTCCAAACCAGGATATGTTCAATGTACATGCTCTATGGCTTGTATCACACGCAGTTGTGCACACCCAAACTCAAAGTAAGTAGCCAATATTAATAATATTTTAGGGTATAAAAATGTAGTTTGTATATTGTACATATATGTCCACCTTGGTGGGTGCTCAAGGCACCCCTATATTACCAGGGCTATGCTAGGCTTCATCAATTACAATTCAATAATGAAAAAAATTTGACAAATTCAGCGTTTTCCAGTGGTAGATCCATAGTCTGTAGGCACAGACCCTGATTGACACTTTGATCGACACAAGACTAGCACAATTACGATTTGCTGTGGCCTTCAGTACACATGGTATTGTAAGTCACACATTCAGACCCCTTAATAAGAGTGAAGGGTTTGCATAGCAGACTAGTGAATTCCCCTAACATGGAAGCTACCGGTACTTACATGTAGGTACATTTACTTGAGTCTTCTGTAGTGGCAGGAATGTCTTTCCGATGTATCATGGAGACTAGCAAGGTCTTGAGGTAGTCATAAGGAAATAAAACATCAATATTTGAAAGAATTTTTTCCAGTTTCCATCAGTTGCATAGACTATTTTACAATTTTTTTTGAAATATGTAGTTGAAATATGTCTGCTTCCTGTTGGAGATTGAGGAGATATCTTTGAAATGTTGCAGCTTCTCATGAGATGTAGGGGCATTGTTGCTGTGACTTCAAGGTTGTTGTTTTTTCTTGATAGATGTACCAAAATGATAAAAATGATAACGCAGTTCTTGTATAGCGCATATCACATTATGTCATAACGTCCCTATGTGCTTCCAAAGGACTTGGATATTATTACCCTGGCTTTAGCCCCACAGCCTTTTACAGCGCGATGGCATTTCAAGGAATAAATTCCTGCCAGGTACCCGTTCACCTCACCTAGGTTGAGTGCAGCACAATGTGGATGACTTCCTTGCTAAAGGAAATTACGCCATGGCTGGGATTCAAACCCACGACCCTCTGGTTCAAAGTCAGAAGACCAATCTACTGGGCCACAACGCTCCACATGATGGAGTCATGAACTCTGTATTGTGCAGGTGTGGGCACGTTGTGGTCTAGTGGTTCTGACTCTCGCCTTTGAAACAGAGGGTTGTGGGTTCGAATCCAAGCCATGGCGTGTTTTCCTTCAGCAAGATATTTGTCCACACTGCTGCACGCGACCCAGGTGAGGGGAATGGGTACCCGGCAGGAGTAATTCCTTGCATGCACTGAGCGCCGGTGATGGTAGCTCGAGCTAAAGGTGGGGTAATAATAGCAGCGCTTTGTATCCTCAGGCAAAAAGCGCTTTATAAATCCAGCTATTATTATTATTATTATTGTTTTTTTACATGTATGTACAGTAATGGGCTGAATAATTAAAGAAATGTATTCATCAAATACAAGTAACAGTTGTTAATGCTGTTGACTGACGGGTGTCACCTAATGAGAAGACAGGTCACATGACTTGGAACTATGAACCTCAGAACCAAACTTTAGCTTGGACATGTTCATGTAGTAGTACTGAAGCTGGATTCCACATTGCTCCCTCTATCAACCATCATAGTGATTGCACTTGATCAAATCCTTGCTTAAAAACCTGCTTGCTGCCCTCTGTCATTGGAACAGCAGAGCTGCCAAGTAGTACGGATTTTCAGTATTTAGTACTGAAAAATGAGAAGAATACTGATGGTTTCATGCAAAATACTGATTTCTCAAGTTTCAGTTTATGTGTTGTCCTATGGTATTTCTTTGAAAATACTGAATTCCTCGCCAAAATACTGATTTTCAGCTTTAAGAATACTGAAATGTTCCTGTTCAGGTTGGCAGCTCTGGAACAGATATATTATCATGTCAAAAGCCATTGGTCTTCAGTATGCCTATAGATTCTCAATTCAGATAAAATTTTAATAACCTAAGTGATTGGATTTTGATTATCAGCATTATCATCATCATAATGATAATAATATAGGATATTTATATTGCGCACATATCCACCTTGTTAGGTGCTCAAGGCGCTCCTATATTACCTGGCTAAGCTAGGCGTTCATAGCGCACACAGCTTCTTAAGGAATTGCTTCCTACCGGTACCCATTTACCTCACCTGGGTTGAGTGCAGCACATTGTGGATCTTGCTGAAGGAAGTTACGCCATGGCTGGGATTCGAACCCACGACCCTCTGTTTCAAAGTCCGAAGACTAATCCACTGGGCCACAACGTTCCACCATAATCATCACCACCATCATCATCACCATCATCACCATCATCACCATCATCATCATCACTCATCATCATCATCGCCACCATCATCATCAATTGTAATAATGTGAAAAAAAATACTGATGTTTTTTTTCTATCATTTTAAATACACTACAGTATGTAATGTACATAATATAATGCACATGTACAGAAACTGATGAGCACTCGAGGTCTAGATATTTTTTAAGTGTTTTATTTTGGAGCATGCATGCAATGTGGGAATAACTTTCAGTCTATTATGGTGTAAAAAAATATGTTAGATGATTTTTTTTACCTCTTGAGAGAGTTCAAGGTGATTGAGTTGGAAATAAACAAACGATTTAGATGTAGAATTACTTATGGATGCTTCCCGCATGTGGACAAGTCATCTTTGCGTGGGGGCTAATGTACTGCCACAATGAAATACTTTCTAGATTAGATTAATTTGTTGATCAAATGCTGCAAGGATTGGGATATAATTGTGAGTTTGACCTTGTCAGAAGTTCATTGATAAAAATAGGGAGGGAGGGACTTCTGATAGCAGGTGACGTAGGTCAAGTTATTTTGAAGACCTGAACACAAGGTCGATTCACAAAGCAGGGGCAGCAGAATGGTAAGCTTTTTTTTTGTTTTGAACTTCCACCGAAAATGCTCACCCTCTTCATCTACTGTACTATAAACATGAAAACAATTATGTGGACTTATCAAATATCTCAAGTCTTATTTCTGTTTCTGTTTCTGTGTGTAGTAACTCCCGCAGGAACTCGGCAGGACAGCATTTTGCTGGTAAACGCCAAACTGGTATATAACCAATTACCTATGAAACATTTTACGTCTAGGTTAATCAGTCATAATGGCTGACGTTATAGACGACAGATATCACTCTCGGGCCTTTTTATCAAAGTGGAGACAATGGCAGAGTTGGGATTGGAACTCACAACCTTGCGAGTTTGAGTCCAATGCTCTAACCACTGGACCACACGACCCGTGAGGCGTATTTGATGATGTTGATTCAGCTCCCGGGGAGCATTTCACAAGAAGTTTTGTCAGTGATTTTCACTGAGTATTTGAGTAGCTTTTAATATTTAAAGCGGCAACTTTGAATAATAAAAGCTTTTTTCTTCATGTTAATTTCTATGATAAAGCAAGATACCTGCATTATCTGTGTGAATAATTACAGGACAATTGTTCCCATCAGAACTTGAGGATACTCTATTATATGTATGTACTGTGTGTCTTTAAAGTTTAGATACTGTAGCTCTTCTGATATACTGTAGCTCTTCTGATGGATGACTCAATTACCTTTTTTGGATTATTGTCAGAAATTGAACACTTTTCAGGACTTTCTGATCTTGACATTTCCAGGTTTGATGTTTGATTATATTTACTAAATGTGAACATTGTAATCCAATCATCATTTTAAAAGTGGAGGCGTGTTTGATGATGTTGATTCAGCTCCCGGGGAGTATTTCACAAGATGTTTTGTCAGTCATTTTCACTTAGTAATCCCGTCTCAGCCAATCAGATGCCAGGATTCCCAGTAACTTATAACACTCATCAGTGAAAGAAATTTCATGCAACTCTCCCCCAGATTATAAATTCAGCTGTGCTAATGATGTTATTCAGGGTCAGAGAGCAAGACTAGAACACCCTGTTCTCATTACTGGGGTCACCCTGTTCTCACTACAGGGGTCAATCTTTTCTACAGATGTGTTCTATTGGCACTAGGGACTTTATTTCCAATTCGTCTAATGCCAATTCATCCAATTGCCAACTCTTCTACCATCAGTTTGTCCACTCACCACATGGTCTACTTTCAGTTGGTCTAATACCATTCCATCTAATAACCAATAGCCATTTAGTCCATATACTATTTGCAAAATGAATGAAAATGACATGGATATTAGACCAACTGGTTATAAGATGAAATGATCACAGACAAAATGGTGATTAGACCCCAGGGGGGCCACTTACATTGACGAGTGGATACCATGCGCGACCAAAAAAACACGTAAAAAGGATGTCTTTTTCAAGATAGGGCACGTTACGTACGTAACGTGATAAGGGTGTCAAAGACACAAAAATATTTCGCTCGGAAAAATGTACGTGTTTAGGGTCAAATATGCATGGATGATAAAACAAAATCGAAATGTTTTATGAATGTTGTCTTTTTTGCCCCAACACTACGTGTTTAGAGTCCGATTTGGAAACTAGGTGGGGCCGTACTAAACCAAATGGTGTGTAAAGGTAAAACCGACGACCGACGCGGACCCGCGACATAACAATAAAATATTGCTGTACTTGTATATTGGGGTTCATTTCAGGGAATACTTGCTAAGATTATTGTTTTGTTTCCAATACTTGTTAAGGGGTGCATTTTCAGAATATGGAAAATACATCGCTGTACTTGTTTAGGGGCTCAGTTCTGGAAGTACTTGCCAATAGTATTTGTTTCCGATACTTGTTAAGGGTAGGGTTTCACACGTCAATACTTGTTAAGGGGTGCATTTTCAGAATATGGAAAAACATCGCTGTACTTGTTTAGAGGCTCAGTTCTGGGAGTACTTGCCAATAGTATTTGTTTCCGATACTTGTTAAGGGTAGGGTTTCACACGCCAATACTTGTTAAGGGGTGCATTTTCAGAATATGGAAAATATGTGTTTAGGGTGCTTTTCAAGACCCCGTGGTCACGCATGGTATCCACTCGTCAATGGAAGTGGCCCCCCCCTGGGGATTAGACATGATGATGATTGAACCAAATAGTTGTTTAATAGACAAAATGTTGTTGGACTGTATCGGAATGGCATTAGAAAGTAGACCATGTCGTGAGTGGACGAGTTGGCTGTAGACAAATTGGCAATTTACCGAAACAAGTTAGATTATCCTCAGCTCTGATGACTGTGAATGTGCTCTATTCCCAGAGATAGGGTTGACACTAGGGACATTTATATGCTTTTCACACTGCATTTCCTTAACCCCATACTATCTTTTTTTTTATTCACACTGTCTTTCTTAACCCCATACTATTTGCTAAACCAGGGTTGACGTCTTAACCCGGGCAATCACACAGCTCATGAATATTGTGATTATACCATACAGAGCGTGATTAACATGCAATTTTGACTTCTGAGATTGGCTAATGCTTAGCCCCACTTTAAAAATAGCCCAGATTGGTTTCACACTGCATCTCTTAGCACCGCAATTGTGGTGCTAGCACTGATCACAATAAGCCAGCTAACCCTGCATTTTTGCAGGGCCAGATAGGACCGGACTATTTACCGTGGTAGCCCACTTTGCTAAACGTAGTGTGAAAATAAAGTGGGCTAAGCTTAAACCCCGGGAAATTAATGGGGCTAAGACCCCCCCCCATTAACCCCACCAATTTCCCGGGGTTAAGGAAAAAAAAAGTGCAGTGTGAAAAGCATACTAGTGGTAGTAGGGGGGGGGGGGGATTGCTGGACACTTTGGGGAGAGATGTCTCTCCAACAATTTCAGAACACAAGGGGAATTCCCCTCCCCTCCTTTAACAGTGAAAACAGGAAATATGTGAATGGTCATGTAATAGTCAGACCTTGGAATAGTGCAATGTGAATTGCCCTCATCATCTTCAACATTCTCAGACAGTCTGGCGAAAAGCAGGATATTTTCTGGGGCTATTTTTCACAACTCACAGCCTAAATCTTCAACATCGGTAAAGCTTTAACATTGCAATGCATGGGTTTTCCAGGGCCTCGTCTTATAAAGAGTTACCATAGATCCAATCAAGTAACTCTATGGAAATCCATCAGTGTCATAATTTTTTCTACAGGAGAACACACAAAACTTTCAAGAAATCAATGAATTTATGATACATTCATATCTAGATTTTAATTTTAACAAACATGCATTTTATATGATGACTTTGCTGGCTTTCCATAGTTGCAATTGATCAAATCTATCGCAACTCTTTGTAAGACGGGCTCCTTTTTTTTCCAGGGCTCTTTTGATCATTTCGGGGGCAAAATGCCCTGAGCCCCTGTGTTACATTTTTCCTGGTTCAAAGGTCAAATGGGGTCAAATGGACACAGCAAGAAGATTCAGGTGAAAAACCAGTATCCAAGACGTCATTGATCAGAAAAATCTCCATTAAAGGGGAATGAAACCTTTGGAACAAAGAGGCTTGTGTAGAAACAGAAAAATCAAAGAATAAGAATCAAGAAAGTTTGAGAAAAATCGGACAAATAATGAGAAAGTTATGAGCATTTGAATATTGCGATCACTAATGCTATGGAGATAGCAAATTGGCAATGCGACAAAGATGTGTGATGTCACTTGTGAACAACTCTCCCCATTACTTTAGTATAATTGCTTCTTTTATCACATCTATCCATAGATCAAGTGTTCTTTCTACATGAGGGCATGTAATACATATTTTTTAAGAATACAGCTTGGATAAAGAGTTTGTATCATCATAAGAAAAAGTAAAAAGAGACATTTTGAGGGTATTTTATAGTCCACCATAGGGAAAGTTGTTCATCAGTGACATCACACATCCTTGTCGCATTGCCAATGGGAGGATCTCCATAGCATTAGTGATTGCAATATTCAAATGCTCATAACTTTCTCATTATTTGTCCGATTTTTCTCAAACTTTTGTTGATCTGTTTCTTTGATTTTTCTGTTTTCACACAAGCTATCTTGTTCCAATGGTTTCAATCTCCATTAATTACTAGAATATGTAGGCATAGAAATACCTCATATCCAATATGTGCATTCACTCCCACTTGAAAGCAGATAATGTTGTCAACTTCTCACAGCACTGAGCGAAGCAATAGACTTACAGTGCGTTCTTAATTTGCAAGGGTTTTCATACCAATGCTCGAATAATATAATTTCACACTGTAATAGGCTTTTGACAAAATTCATGTTATTGTTCTTATTACTTTAAAAAAGGATCAACTTATTTGTATCTGTCAGGGATTTTTAGAACTCTCTTAATAATTGGAAAACATTAGGTGCTTTTCCTGATCTTGCATTCTGGATTGTATGAAAGTGCCATGAGGTGTATGGAGATCAAGATAATGGCCTCCCTTTTACACTACCCTAAGATTACATGAATTAAATATAAATGCCAGTTGTGGTAACGATTTCAAAATGAGTTTGTACAGAATCCAATGAAATGACCACCAAAGTGTCTGTTTGAATAAAAAAATATGTGCCAAAGGATTCTGGAAGAAATTTCTAATTGCTGAGAAATTAGCAAATAAGCACAGGATTCGGATCAAGCATCGGGCTGACATTCAAAGCAACATACACTGTCCGCTTATCTGTGCGCTTATCTGTGTTGGTGATCTTCAGTGTGAATATTTTTCAGCGTAGATTTCAAGATTTCACAAAGTGCAGTTTATGTAACTACCAGATCTAGATCCTCGATGATATAGTGACAATTAAGCCTGGTTTTACTGACTCTCTTGTGAAATCAGTGTTTACTGCAACTACTTTCATTTATCTTTAAGACTTTGATAAAAAAGTTAATGAGATTTGGCATATAAATACCTTCTTCAACATCAATCACTGGCATGAGTCAAAATGACTTGTTGTTACGTGTTTAGAAAAATTGTACATCAACTAAACTTGGTAGGCCTCCACTCTTGTGAATTGTTGCGGTTTCTGACCAGCCATTGATTTGTTCATCAAAGCCGTCAACTAGATAATTTTTGACACCATTCACCCTCTGTTTCCTTCCTACGGTGACTGCCCACTAATCACAATGGCTACAAACTTTCAGGGAAATTCTGATAAAAATAAACCCCGTTTGCTGGATTCAGCCAAGAAAAGTGCATGTGGGGATCGTTAAACTTGGGTGAAAAGTTATTACAAGCAAATGACCAACAACAACGTTGCAAATTTGATCAAAATCAGATTTTAAAATGAGAAAGTGACATTGGATACAGTACTCATTTAATTTATACCTTTCTATCTTTTTATTTTGGGTGTATTATGATCATTATAATTAATATCATTATTATTATTTATTATTTATTTATTTACTTATATATCATTATTATTATTATTATTATGTTAACCATCATCATTATTATTATCGTTATTGTTTTTATTATTATTATTATTATTGTTGTTGTTATCATTATTATATGAAATCCATATTTCAATCTTTTTTATAGGTTGAAAAATTAGAAACTATCCATTGAAGGATAAGGAGTCACTCAAATCATGAATAAAAAGAGAAAAATCCAACAAACATGACACTGAAAATTTCACCAAAATCGGATGTAAAATAAGAAAGTTATGACATTTTAAAGTTTTGCTTGATTTACAAAACAGTTATATGCACATCCTGTTCTGTATCCAAATGAGGAGACTGATGATGTCATCCACTCACTATTTCCTTTGTATTTTATTATATCAAATATGAAATGTTCTAATTTTCTCCTCATTGCCAAGTGAAACAACGATTAATTCCTCCCTGAACATTGGGAATTAGCATTGTTTAATACTATATAGTTTAGTCAATTTGGTCCTTATTGTCAAATTTGTAAAAAGTTAAATATTATATAATCTAAACAATAAAAAAACAAAAGAAATAGTGAGTGAGGGACATCATCGACTATCTCATTTGCATGTCACTCATTTGTGCATATTACTGTTTTGTGAAAAATATTCGAAACTTTAAAATGTCATAAGTTTCTTATTTTACATCCGATTTTGATGACATTTTCATTGTTGTGCAAGTTTGATTTTCTCTATTTATTCAAAATAACATTTTTCTGGGGTCGACTTGACCTTTAACTTCATGAAGGTCCCACATATATGGGTTCGGACGTACATGTTTTATGGAATTTTACAAAATCTAATTCATTGACTTACGACTCTATTCCAGTGAAGGTCATGTACACGCAGTGTTAATCCAGGCTTATTCAAGTGAGCTATAGATATTAGGCGGCAATTCCATACTCATTGGGGAGCATCCTTTGGTTTTAGGAGATCAAAACAAGTCTGACAAATCTTGTTTTCATCAGCCCAAGTTGGATGAAAATTAGCTTAGAGTTTGACAGTAGGCTAGAGCTAGTAGTTTAGGTATCCTGCTTCCATAAATTCAAGATATAAGAGTGCTTTTGCTCCTGAAATTTGAACAAAAATTCATTCATTTTCTATTCATTTTCATACTTGGTACACCAATATGGATTGCAACATTGGTCAACTTTGGATATATTTTACACACACATTTTAAAGCGAAATTCTAAAAAATTGCCAATTTAGGGTTTTTAATAATGGCTTTTTGGTTCAGTGGCTTTTATTCCGGAACAGCCCAACATCCTACATTGAAAGTGGTATCAACATGTTCAGTATAATTTTGTCTTTCTCTACACATTGTACACTGTAGGCGGTGTTGCACCATCCCAAGTTTCCTTAATATGGAGATTTTATCCTGATTTGCCCTCTTCACCATTAATCTTGAGATTCAAGAAACCTCGTCTCCACCATTGCAAGAAGAGCGATTCCTGCTTGAGCGAGGCATCGATGCATTATGGTTTGACGCCGTGAATGAATAATCCCGCGTGCGTCTGCACCTACGATTTAGCGTGATAATTTGCAAAATAGCGCGCTATTTCGCAAATAATCCCAAGTTGACTTTGGATTGCAATCTTGAGATTAATCCTACAAACTAGCGCAATAATTGCGTCTCCACTGCAAATAATCTCGAGATTGTTCAGATCGGGATAATTTGCCAGATCAGAAATAGCGCGCTAATTTGAAAACTTGGGATGGTGCAGATGGCCCTTGTGTATTAATTACCAATTTAATCAGAAATGGTTTTATAGGATAATTTCAGGACTGATAAAGATGGGCTTGCAGGTAAAAGTAGCAGCTTGAGAGAGTTGGACTGGACCCAATCAATGTGAGTCATTGAAGATCACCACCATCGATCCTCTATAGGTCAGGTTCACATCGGCCAAAGCTTCCTATATGCTTTTCACACTACATTTCCTTAACCCAATACTATCCTTTAACCCCAGACTATCCTTAGCCCCATACTATCTTTTTGGATTCACACTGTCTTTCTCAACCCCATCCTATTTGCTTAGCTGGGGTTAACACCTTAACCCTGGACTATTGCGCAGCTCATGAATATTGATGATTTTGCCTCACAGACCGTGATTAACGTGCAATTTCAACTTCTGTGATTGGCTAATGTTTAGCCCTACTTTTTCTTAGCCCTGTTTGGTTTCCAATGCAGTACTTAGCACCGTAATAAGCCACCTAACCCTGCTTTTTAGCAGGGCCAGATAGTACCTTTCTAGCCTGGGGTTAAAGAAAATTTCTGTAGTGTGAAATGCATACTAGTAGCTTTACTATAATACTTTGGGATACATGTATGTACCTACATGTCTAGATGTTTGTATGGCTGGGTCAAGGGACTGCCCCAGATAATTTTGTGGGGGGGGGGGGAGAAGATGACCCAAAGGTAGTGTCACATTTTCTTGTATATAGAATTAGATTTGAATTATTGAGTAACATAGCCCAGACTTCTCCCTTTTATATATTTCTTCCTTCTTTCTTAATCCTCCCTCTTTAATTTTCCCTATTTTTCCCTTCCTGCCCCCACTTAAAAAAATCATATGGGTTGCCCCCCCCCCCTTGTAGCACCACCCCTGGCTAGTTCAAAAGAATTTTGTCCAACATTTGCATTAAAAAGAGTCTGTAGAAATTTTTGCCTATCTGTGGAAAGACAGAAATTTACCATGATCCATGATCCGCAAACTTCATCGAAATCTTTATGCAAGGTTGATGTGTCCTTTAATTCTTTCAAATCTCTCAGGAAGAACAGGAGATAGAGAAAGTGCAATGAGAATTTGATATCTTCGTACATTTCAAGGTTGATTTCTCTGTCAATTCTGTCTCGTTGGTTCACCAAGTAATATCGTGAATTACGCTTTGTCATCCCACAATGCACTTTGCCTTCTTCCCCTCCTTCCTTGACGGGCGTCAAATTTCATTTTTCACTAGCCGCTTTTCACCCTGGACTCAGACTAGTCTGCAGGCACAGACCCTCATTGAAACTTTGGTCAACAAGTGTGCCTCCATGCAAAGACTAGCACATACGAAACTTGTGAGAGAGCCTTCAGTACACAAGGGATGAGAAGGCTGCACATTCAGACCCTTAAACTCGAGTGAAGGGTTTGCCCAGCAGACTAGACTCTGACTATCATCTAAGAGGAGGAATTAGTCTCCTGATTCTATCACTTTTATTGACCGACCGTTCACATCTGTCTCCAAAGTGTGAATACAGATTTCAATAGGCCTGTCGATCAGTATGCATGTTGTTTTTTTTCAAAGTAATCCCATTTTAACATTCATTTCACCAAATTGATCAGTTACAGCACTGGGATTCCAGTTTGCATATTAGTTGTTGCAGTTGGGTTATTGCTATATCAGACAAGCCTCTGCCAAGCTTTTAGGTTGTCACTGCCTAAAATTTGAATGTGTTTTTTTTCAAGTAAGCAGCTCTATTCAGTAAGAGAAAATACAAATCGTGTGAAAGGATCTGACATTGATACAGCACCCTAAAACATTTTATTTCATACATTTCACATTCGATGAAATAAACTCTCTACATGTATGTGAACATTCAGATTGCTTGATAGGAGTATAAATTTCGAATGCATTTGGGAATTCCCCCTCCTCAATTTGCAATAACATAAATCTACTGAAATATTTAAACAGGGGTGTGAGAGTTCAGATTTTTAGCTGATTTCAGATTTTTTTTGTTTTGATTTCAGCATATTTTCAGCTTATTTGTAGCGTTTCTCTGTACAAAAATTATGGGAGCTCTTTCTATTTCAGACTTTTTCAACACTCTTCAGCTTTTTTCAGATCTTTTTATTTGTGACCACTCACACCCCTGATTTAATATGACTGGCTGATTGTAAACTTATTATGAAGCATGAACCCTGGGGCATGACAGAAATATTAGGCCAAATAGTACCCCTGTATCTAACAAAATTCTGGATCTCTCATGTTTTAGATGACAGGCTGTACGTCTTTGAAGGAAGTCTGGAAGGATGGCAGCCCATAAGGATGTAGTTTATCAAGACCTATTTTATGAATTAGCATCATCAAAATATATTCCAAACATTCCTCTTAGCCAACAGCTTGATTGGCAATCAGCCAGGCAGAGAGCATTTATGGCCATCTTTCAAGTTGACTTTGTTTTTACAGAAAATATGATATTAAATGAAGCTTTCGTCACAAGAATCTTACCCCCTCCATACCATATTGTCTTCTATGGCCCGTATTCTGATAGCAGGTTTAACTTAAACTCGGGTTTAAAGTTGTGGTTTAAGTATGGATAGCCAATTGTTATGTAAATCACTAACTGTAGAGATATCATATTTAAGCTCATTTGGCACTCAAATCATTCATAATTTTCTAGGAGGTACATGTATACATGTAAATAGATGATTGTCTTCACCATCAATGAATCAGGAAAGAGTGCAGTAAACATAACTTCATAAAAATTTTGGCACTTTTGGCTTCCCATAATTTTAGCATAGAGTTTAATAGACCATGGTTTAAGTTAAACTTGACCTTAGAATACGGGCCTATAAGTTTAGTTTCTGTAATAAAATTTCTCCAAGTTGCATTATAGTTTATACTGGTAAGCAATTTTTACCAACCATAGTTCTGGTGGAATTTTCTATAGTATGCTCCATTTTCAGTGTTTCGTGTTTAAGTTCTGAAACCTGTGGTGTTGAAGATCTACACCAGTCAGTGTTATTAGAGAACTGCACTAAGCATTTTACACCAGTGTAAATTATGGTGTTACATGTAGTTCAACATCCACTGGTGTTATAACATATTGTTTGTGGTGTTAGGTCAACATTAATTGGTATAACTATAACACATTGTTTGTGGTGCTGGTTCAACACTAAGTACAAGACAATTTGTGGTGTTAGGTCATCACCATTTTGGTGTTGATATAGCTCATTCTATTTCTTTTAGCATTATATTCAACCTCCTTGGTGTATTCCCAAAACTTGCTCAGTGCAGTCCTCTCACAACACTAACTGGAGTGCGTTTCATGAACATTTGTCATGTGACAACTTTCTTTGTCTTTGATTGGTTGAGAAGCACGTACAGTTCCTTTGATACCTGACAAGTCATTTTTGTGAAATGATCCCTCCAATCACACCTTATTTTACAATATGACCCAAAACACACAATCATGGTTTGAATTTAAAGGGAAAGTTCACCCTGAAGAATACTTTGTTGTAAAGATAGCCGAAAAAATATCAGTGAAGGTTTGAGGAAAATCTGTTAAAGAGTAAGAAAGTTCAAAGTTTTGGATTTGTGACGTCATAAACGAGCAGCTGCCCCATGTGTTATGTAATATAAAATGCATGAATTTCAAATTTTGTATGGTTCCTGAGGACTTGATTTTGTTTTCTATTCATGATCGGGTGTGAATGATTTGTCTATTGATATACAAAAGGTACAGTGAAAACCATTTTCAATTTTCTGAGAAAATGACATTTTATTGAATTTCTACCATTCGCTATGTAGGAATGCTGCTCGCATATGACGTCACAAATCAATTGAAATTCTAATAAATTTTTTTAATAATTTGATGAATTTTTCTCAAACCTCCAGCAATATTTTTAATTATTTTTTCTGCTATTTTTACAAAAACTTTTTGTCAGGGTGAACTTCCCCTTTAAAGATAAATGCCAGTTGTGATAACTATCCCAAAATGACTTTTTATAGAATCTAATATAATGACCACCCAAGTGCCTGTTTGTAGAATAAAAAATGTGTGCCAAAGGATTCTGGAAGAAATTGTGTAATTGCTGATCTTCAATGTGATCGTTTTTCAGCTTAGATTTTATGATTTCACAAAGTTCAGCTTATGTAACTGTACCAGATCTAGATCCACGATGATATAGTCATACTTAACCTTGGTTTTACAGACTTTCTCATGAAATCAGTGTTTTACTGCAACTACTTTCATTTAGCTTTAGCATTTGGGGAAACATGTTTCAAGGGTAAAGAGTGTCAAATGAAAGGACCTGTAGATGCATGGAGCCATTCCAAGGGATGCAGACATATCAGATGTTAATCCCCTATCTAATAGTCTCTTCTTTCATCAGGTGAAGATTGATATGTTCAGTAAAGTACTGGAAAGATAGATATAGAGATGTTTGATGATTGATTGGACCAGTAATATCAAGTTTGCATCGAGAGTTGAAAGAAAGTACCTTTCATTTATTTTGATGAAATAAGTTGTGAAAAATCTATTAAATTGAAATAAGATGGAAGGGCGTAAGATGGTTTGAGCATGGGGAGGTGCACGTACATGTACTGGGGAGGTGGAACTAAAGTGGTATGGGGGTGCACATCTTGGGGACGTGGAACTAAACTTTGGAAAATCAGCTGTTAAAAGCAGAAGAAGGGGTACAAATTTTATTTTGCTTGCCAGTGACGGAACTCCTCTGCCTCAGAAGGAGGGTGCACCCAGTGTACCCCCCCCCCAGCCCACGCCCTTGAGATGACAGAATGAAAACTTTTTCATATCAGGAATTCATAGTTCTTATTGCACTGAAGATTTTTAAGTGGAATTCATGGAAACTTGTAAATTTATGATACTATACTTTCACTTACTTTTATTCATCATACTACTACTAGAACTTCCCCCACCAAGTTCCCTTACACAATTGCCGCATACGTTCGTAATTCCGAGCTGCGTTATTCCAAAGGTTCGTTTTTCCGAAGGTTTGTATTTCCGAAGGTTCGTAATTCTGAGGTTCGTTAGTCCGAAAACGAAATGATTAACGAACCTTATTTTGTTTTCAGACTGACAAACTTTATTTCGTTTTTCGGATTACTGAACCTTCGGAGCAACAAACCTTAATTCGTTTTCTGATTAACGATTCTTCGGAACATTGAACCTTATTTTACTTTCGGATTATCGAACCTTCAGAATTTTTGGAATTATGAACCTTCAGAATTACAAAGTGTAACCCACAAAGTCATAGAATAAAAAAAGGTCGATTCTTTTAAAATGTACTGGTAGTACCTAAATTTTATTTATTTCTTTCTCCTAATATATCTACCATTGATTATACTGGTTGCCACAGCGATGTGTTCTTAATGCTTTCCAGGTGGATATTAGATCATTCAGAAGTGCACCAGACCATATCAGATTCTTGTTGATATTCTGTCAGTGTGCAGACGCAGCAAAAACATTGAAATCAACTTTGAAATGTTTTGGATGTCAGCTTCAAACTACAATCTCGGACAAGGTGGTGACAGATTTGGGGTGCTAACTACACTCTCAGTTTCATGTTCTTGCATCCATGTAGAGTTATAGCTTCAGGGGGAGGGGTAGGAGTTGATCACCCCCCCCCCCTGCCCTATGATTTTTCAAATGGCAATGAGGGCAGAAAAGAAGGAAAAGTGGAAGACATGAGAAAGAAAAGTATCAGAAAGATAGGATTAGTCTTACTGTAATGTTATTCTATAGGGCCTATTTTGCACCTGTAATTGAATTTAGGAAAAAATATGTCACCATTAGATTTTCCTAGCCCCTCTGAAAATAAACTCTGGCACCCCCGCTGCTTGTGAATGTTCAATAATCCAAAGGAAACTTAAAGGACAAATCCACCCCATCAAAAGTTGGTTTGATTAAAAGATAAAAATCCAACAAGTAGCCTATAACACTGAAAATGTTATCAAAATCGGATGTAGAATAAGAAAGTTATGACATTTTAAAGTTTCGCTTAATTTCACAAAACAGTTATATGCAAACCCTTGTCGGTATGCAAATGAGCAGACCCACTCACTATATATGAAATATGAAGAACTCTAATTTTATCCTGATTGTCATATGAAACAAAATTTTAGTCCCCTGAACATGGGGAATTCCCATTATTTTAACAGTTTATGGTTAAGTCAAGTTGGTCCTTAGTGTCAAATGTGTAAAAATTGAAAGATTGTATAATTCAAACAATAAAAATCAAAAGAAATAGTGAGAGAAAGACATCATTGGATCTCTCTTTTCCACTGAATTATGCATATAACTGTTTTGTGAAAATAAGCAAAACTTAAAGATGTCATAACATTCTTATTTTACATCCGATTTTGATGAAATTTTCAGTGTTTATATACTTGTTTGATTTTTCTCTATCAATTCAAATCAACAATTTTCTGGGGTGGACTTTATCTTTAAAGCTAACTGTAGTGTTGCAGTGAGCAACAAATTCAAGAGGAAAATCCTGTAGATCAAGCTATATCGTTCTCTATCATCATAGATCTAGACATAGTTTCCATTTAAACCAAAAAGAGTGAAAAAATGAAATTCTAAGGCCTGTTGCATGAAACTTTTTCCTGTCAAAATCTCTGGCAGATAAAGTCCCAGGTGGGGAAGCTGTAACCTCATCTCATTAGGCCGCCTTCTCAATGAGATGTTACATAGTTGCATACTATGGTTCAAAATTCAAATTGTCTGCTAGTTCATAAGCTTTCAATTGTGATAAAGTTTTAATTTTCGTTTTTTACTTCAATTTCAGTTGCTTTCTTAAAGGGCATGTGATGTCAAGATGGTTTACTTCTATCATTGTTGATGCATTGTAAACAGGAATTAAGACTCAATCTCTTACTCCATTGGGATATCAATTCATTCTTGAGGTTTTGTACTTGTCTAGATCATTGGTCTTTGCCTTCTTCAAAGCTTTTACAGGAATTTCTCCAACTGTACAGGAATGTTTTTCCTAGCTCAAACAAAATTATGAAAGGGGAAGTTCACATGACAACATTTTTTTTGTACAAATGGCAGAAAAAATGATGAAAAATATTGCCGAAGGTTTGAGAAAATCCACCAAAGAATTTTTTTTTTAATTTTAATCATTTGATTTGCAGTGTCATATGGAAGTAGCTTTCCTACAAGGTATGGTAAAAATAAATGAAATGTCATTTTCTCAGAAAATTGGAAATGATTTTTACTGTACCTTGTGGAGCGTTGTGGCCCAGTGGATTAGTCTTCGGACTTTGAAACAGAGGGCCGTGGGATCGAATCCCAGCCATGGCGTAATTGCCTTCGGCAAGAAATTTATCCACATTGCACTGTACTCGACCCAGGTGAGGTCAATGGGTACCTGACAGGAATTTATTCCTTGAAATGCCAACGCGCTGTAAAAGGCTGTGAGGATAAAGCCAGGGTAATGATATCCAATTAAGCGCATAGGGACGCATTTGGCAGTGATATGCGCTATATAAGCATGTTGGTATTATTATTATTATTACCTTCAGTATGAACATTAATAGACAAACCATCCCCCACAGAAATTTTCAAGTCTTGCGGCAAGCGTGTGACTAGCTTGCGCAAGCTTGCGGCATGCTAGTAACTAGCATGCGGCTAGCTTAATAAGCGTGTGATATGCGGGCAGAGTAATAGTTAAGCGATCTTTTAATGAGCAGGGACTGTTCGCTAGCATGCACTCGCTTATTAAGCGAGCGCCCTACTAGTCGCATGCTAGCAAGCGGCACGCTCAAATTTCTGTAGGGGATTGCACACCTGTTCCTATAAAGAATTAAAATATAATTCATCATGAACCATTAAAAAATTGAAATTGATGCATTTTATATTACATGACACATGGGGCAGCTGCCCATTTACTATGCTTTTCACACTGCATTTCCTTAAACCCATGCTATCCTTAACCCCGGACTATCCTTAACCCCATACAATCTTTTTTTCGATTCACACTGTCTTTCTTAACCCCATACTATCTGCTCAACCGTGGTTAATGCCTTAACCCCGGACTTTCCCTCAGCTCATGAATATTGATGGTTTTACCATACAGAGCGTGATTAACGTGCAATTCGACTTTTGTGATTGGCTAATGTTTAGCCCCACTTTCCTTAGCCCTGTTTCGTTTTCACACTGCATCTCTTAGCACTGCAATTGTGGTGCTAGCACCACAATAAGCCGGCTAACCCTGCCTTTTTGCAGGGCCAGAAGCCGCCAGATAGTCCTGTACTATTTACCGTGCTAGCCCACTTTGCTTAAACTACAGGTTGCTACAGGTTAAATGAAAAAAAAACAATAAAAAATCAATGAAACATGTTCCTATCATTAGGAGCAGTGGTGTACCTAGGATTTTCCAAGGGGGGGGGGGGCAAATTTGTCCGCCAAAAAAAATTGACAGTAATTATGTATTTTCTTTCAGAGCTATTCGGCACATATATTGTTTTTACTTACAAACACTTTGAAGGTAATTTCATTGAATTCTGTTTGAACTCATTTTGAGATTGTTACCACGACTGGTATTTATCTTTAAAATAAATGAGATCTGTATTTTGAAGTTCACTCTTGTGCCAATGATTTTGCTTGCCTGTTTTGAAAATTGATTCAAGCAGAGTTTAAAACATGAATAGGTGACCCCAAAGCCTAATTATGAAGTGAATTAGAGGTACCACTTGCGAACATGAATGTTCATAATCGCTTTATCAAACAATCTTTAGGGTAAGGTACAGGGAAGTCTCAAATTACTCTAATGAATTAAGAATCTCCGCCGCTCAGAGAACCTGTAGGAGGTACAACTTGGCTGCCAAGAAGATCTAATTCAGCTTCCATGTTCTAGCATACACACAGTGTGATTACCAAAGCATGATTTTCAAATTGAATTTGCACCAAAATTTTGTAACGAAACAGTAAGACATACAGCATGTTCCAAGAAAACCAATTGGGAATGCATCTCAAGGCCGGATGATCAAATTTTGTCATATCTTGAACATAAAATGCATGTTTTACTCTTACCTCAAAATTAGTTCAAACAGAATTTTAAAAAATCTTCACCCGTGGGCTCATTAAAACATTTATATTGCTTCTACATTGCATTTAACTTTCATCACAGCAATTAACATATCAGCCAGCCCAAAATCAACCATAAATGACCCAAAGCGATGTTGATACTTTCACTTAGCATGAAAAAGCACATCCTAAAGATTTCAATTGATAATATATAACTTGTCAAAATTGATCAACAATTACCCTCCCAAGTACTCAAAGATTGAATGTAGAAGTAATTTTGTGAGTGAGATGTGCACACTCTAAATCTTGATAAAACTTCAAGCAGTCTGCAAAAGAAAAAATGGTGTCAAAGAAAATCTTTATCTGTTTTTTTATTCAACTTTACAAAGTTCTTCAAAATTTGACAGCCTGAAGAAGAAGAATTACTTTTTCAGATAAAAAGTTAATTTTTTAAGACCAAATTATCATTTTTTCTGTTCATAGAGATTAGAACCTTTGCTGACAACTAATTGTTCATCATGGGGTGGCTGATTACATTTTCAAGAATTCTTGGAAAGCTTCTCATGGACTAGGGGGAATGGTACTAGATGTAGATATCATCCTGAAAAGTAATTGTGAGATGTGAACTTGGCTTCAAAAATCTCCCATAATCCAAAATATTGATTCATGTGGTCTGAGAGATAGTGACGATGCAGCTGATATTTCTGTGTTTTGGTTTTGGGCCAATCGGAGTGAGATCATCTAATTTGATTTGTGGCATGCCATCTGCCAAGTATTTTACGAAGGATGTGTTTTGCTTGGTTTACAAGGAGATTCTGAGAGCATTTGGTGCTTGGGTCATTTGCTGTCAAACTGGAATGTTTTAGAATGCCTCGAGAGCTGGTCAAGTTCCTCAGCCAATTATTTTGATGTGCAGTTGATGTTGTGAATAAGGAGAGAGGGGGAGGTGGGAACCCATGACATTTGCTCCAGCTATAAAGAGTTATGATAAATCTCCCAAAATCTCAATCCCTAACTTTAATTTAGACTTCACCCCCATCCTAATTTTCATCTTCATTAACACACAACCCCAATCCTACATCTTAAGACAAATTAAGGCAGGAGTGGTTGTTAGGTCATCCGGGAGAGGGGGCAGACGTAAACGTAAGATTCAAATGCGATGCAATGACATGTAGGAGATTGTTTGTTTTGACACTAACTAGGGAGAGAGAAATCAAAGCAGAGTAAAAGTGGCTGAAAATGAAAAGCCTATGAATGTCTTGAGGAAATGAATAGTGAAGTGAGCAATATAAAAGACGTAGAAAAAATAGAAGCATTAAACAATCTGGGGCCCATCTTACAATGAGTTACTATGGAAAGCCAGCAAAGTCAACATATGTAATGCATGTTGGTTCAAAAAAAATTCTAGATATGAATGTATATCTATAAACTCATTGATTTCTTGACAATTTGTGTGTTTTCTTTCATACACAAAGGACATTTTTTCAAATTTCCTGGAGAAAAAATTATGACACTAATGGATTTCCATAGAGTTACAATTGATTGGATCAATCGTAACTCTTTGTAAGACAGGGCCCTGGTCATAAAGTCACTTGGATGCGTACCCTTTAAGATGCACACTATTCATTGGTCAATATAATATCCTCATCTACCTTGATTCTATATCGTTTTGTTTGTAGATCTTCATTGATATTGATCATTGTCATATTTTCATGTACTTTTCTTTCTTTACTTTGGTGTTCGTAGATCCGGGTAGACCCAGAGACGTGGAAAGCCTTGATGAATCTCTCCAAGGAACTCAAAGATCAAGGTCATCTGGATGCAGCCTACATACTCCTCAAGATGCAGAAAGACAAGATCTTCCAGTTCACTGCAACCCTAAGACATGTAAGTTGATGAACGGTCAAGTATTTTATAGTAATAACAGATGGAATTTATAATGTACCAGATCCGCTCTTCATAATGCTTATGGCACGGTGTTGTAAAAATTAAAAAAGTTCAGATTTGTAAAACAAAAATAAGATAAGATTTTCAAAGATAACTATAAGAATTAAGAAGCAACATATAGCTATGTCTTCAAGTGAATCCAGCAGTGCGGTTTCGTGAAACAAGATCAGAGGAGGCTCAATCAAGAGAGCTGGACCAGCATGTTCAAAAGCCAGTATCCCCTTGCATTTGTAGATTTGGGAATTGAACAAGAAAATCAGATTTTGATGAATGTAATACGTAGTTCCGACGGTTATGATTTATTACATCATGATTGAAACCGTGGTCTAGATCATGGTGTGACTGCAGCGATTGCATCAGATCTTATGAGATCTTAAGGTCAGAAATGGCAATTGTTTTGATCATGGACCTATGAAAGCTGGACATTCATCACTGAGCTAATGAATTCACTAACATCTGACTGTTATGGACATGTGAATAACATTCTCTTAATATTTTATCTCCTGTTATACCATCATGGTCGCCGTCAATTAAACCATGAGTTACAGAAGCTTTCGATGATTAGACATTTAACATTAGACAAATTGTATGCGCAGAAGGTAATAAATTACCTAAATTCTCTAAAATCAATGTGCAGTTCTGGTTTACAAATATCTTAGTTCCGTGTTTTTTATTTGGAAAAATGTATGAATATTTCGAGATAGAGGCTGAAATGAAATTGATTGATTGTAATTTATAATCATATTTTAAAGATTTCCTCATGACATTCCAGAGAAACATGGTGGGTTTCTTGTAGTGGTTGTCCCTCTCTTGTTGTTAGTAAGGTCATTATGAGTATGCAGAAGTGTGCAAATCGATAATGATATTTTTGATATCACAAAAATCGTCTGCTTCTCACTTTGCTGTTCCAAAACTGAAAGGTATAATCTGTTACAGGACATCAGCCAACAAACACCAAAAAGAGGGAAAAGATTCCTTTGTAAAGATCAGATTCGCCTCGGTAGCCGCTATTGTCAAAACACCTGTATGTTCTCATTAATATGCACATAATCAGGATACGGCGACTATGATTGCATCAAAAGAATGCTCGCGTTAATCGTCCATTTCTTATAGGTCCATGTTTTGATGGACAGCTCAATAAGTTTTGCAATCGGCTACAAAAGGCCAATGGATTGCACAACAGTAGGAATGAGGTACAAAGATTTGACAGGAGTGTGTTTGTGAACTTTAAACTTTTTATGGAGTAGAAGAACCATTAATCAAGTACAGGAAAATTAGCGGTATGTTGGTTGGACCTAAAAAGTGAATTTCAGAATGGGATCTCATAATTTGATAGGAGTGACTTGGTATTGTTTGCTTTTCCTTGTTGTGTCTTACAATAGGCAACCTACACGAGGCATAAAACTGAAGATCAAGCTTATGAAAGATGGAAAGCTGGCAAAGAGCTCATGACAACGACCTTCAACCCAGACCTATTAGAGGTGAGGAATTACTTCCTGTTGATATATGTTAATAGCTTCCTCTTTTGATAACACAAATTTGAATATGTAGGACCATACAGCACCCGGGCAGATTCTTAACGAATTTGCTCTCAACCGATAACACACCATTGAACATGTGAGACTGTATTTCACTCTCTACATTGGAAGAAATATCCTGCTTATTTAATACAAGAACATGTTTAGGTCTCAATGCACCAATAATTGTTTCATGTCCTCACATCTCCCAAAACCAGATAATGTTCTTATAGTTAACGAGCTTGCTAGCAAACTACAGTGTATGTATATTATTCTTTCCAGTAGTGGCATATCTCGTGTATACGTGTGTGTTTGAGGGTGCTTTTCCCCAGGTGCTCCTTCTTTTTTTACAAGCTAATTTGGTAATTGGGCTCACAAGAATAAGCCTTTAAAGCAACAAGCAATTATTCTGTTAAACTTTTTGAGAGTTCATCGCATTTTAACTAATATTTCAGACTTTATTACTATCAGATGTCTTTCTTAATTGCTTATTGCCCATCACAGCCTGGGTTTAGAACACGGTCTCTTTGCTTCCTATATTTTGGTCTTTCTTACCTATTTTTTGGTTGATGCCAAATTTCCTGTTTTAATACAATGTGGTCGGATCTATCGGAATCTCATTTAGACCACAACGTCATGCTAACAATTTGAATACTTCCTTAGTCCTCCCACTATTTAATCACGAGCTAGTCTTCTATTTGTTTGCCTGGATACCAATAGAGTTATGCTCAGACAATGGAGTTTTGTTATTATTTTTTTTTTTTGGGGGGGAGGAAGATAACAATAAAAAAATGTGTAAGGGGAAAAAGGAGAGAGCAAGTATGGAGAAGATGAGAAAATGGTGGGGGGGGGGGGGGCGCTGCTGAGAAAGAATGCGTGATGGGGGATAAAGCTACTCTTCCTTTGGTTTTCCTGTTCTTTCCTTTTCCCTTTCAACATTCCTTCTTTAATAATAACTCTCAAACCCCCACAGCCCGCATTAAAAAAAGGAGATGGAAGAATGATACCTGTGGAGAAGGAATGTTTGAAGGGGGGAAACACTATATTCTCTCTTTTGTTTACACAGATTCAAAATAAAGTTGTGCTCAGACAGTGCAGTTTTGTTAGTTTTTTTTTTTGCTGTGGGGGGGGGGTTGGAAGAGAAGAAGAGAGAGAGAATGTTGAAAGGGGCGAGAATGAGTAATGAGAACATGAGGAGATGGGAGGAAAAAAGAACTTTTGAGAAAGAATGTTTAATAGGGGAAGAAGCTAGTCGTGCTCAGACAATGGAGTTCTTTGATGAGGTATTCAAGATACATGATATGATACAAAATTATTTGCTTTACTCATTGAAAAGTATCAGCGAAATATTCTGAAATGAAGTTCCCATAATCTGTGGACTACAAAGTACTGCATATCCCATAGGCTTTGCAAATGAGCAACCCGGTTCCGGTAGGAAATGGGTCGATTTCTTTATGAAACAAAACATTAGTGATACAGACACAGCAAGGAATACAAATGGTATGAATTTAATTGCAGAGAAATTGATACAAACACAGATAAATGTATATATGTTCTTGAAACTACCACCCCCCCCAAAAAAAAAAAATGAACAATAGAACAGAGTAAAAATTTACAGGTATGTACAGAACATTGACAGCTATTGATGTGATAACTATCAAATCCAATTAAGACATCCAAATAAATATTTCAAAGAGAGACAAATATAGGTCTTTCCTGAGATAAACAGGTCTGATTTTCTAAAGGCACAAAGTTCTATGAATGGGAATACTCAGCAAAAAATGAAGGACAGGAGTGGCATTAGATCGTTTTTATTATTTATTTTTCCAAAGTGCTGATGTAGAATTTGAAGGCAATGATTCACAATCACAGTGAATAGAATTTGCTTCTGTCTTGAACTTGCTTTAACAGTTCATGGTTATTTAACCAGAATTCAATATTTTGATTATTGTTGCCTATCCATCATCATTTCTGCACTTCATGCCACTCCTTCCAGTGGCTCACTTTATTCATCATCCATGCAGTATAGCTTCTGTATGAGCTGCCATATGGATTAATACATCAAGTATCAAGTATCATCTTTACCTTATTAAAATAGAATGATAAAAGTCGACTTTTCAAAAAGTTCACATGTTACAGAAGAATAAAGATCATATATTGCCCCAAACATTTCAATTTTCAGTAAAGATCAGATTCTCATCATAATTTATACTCAAATTTGCAATATTCTGTGAATTGTTTTATCAAAATCCATCAGTCTCAAGTCTGGTTTTCCACTTTGCAGTTGACCTCATTGAGGACAGCCCCCATTTAAATCCCTTAGTCCCCCTCAAAGGTATAAACTACCCAAAAATTGAGATCAATCTCCCAAAAGTGACAGCAATCAACTTGAAACAATTTAAACAACCACCAAATTTGGTATGAGCCATACATATTCCATTAATTCATAAGTAATGGCTACAGGAGGTGATCTAATGTATTAAAACTTTTAAGGATAAAAATGATAATAATACCAGCCAATTTTTGTAGCCCTTTTCCCAGAATGGCTCAAGCACTTTACAGCATATTATTACCCGGCCATTGGATTCATTTCAATCCCACACGAAAGTGCACAATTTCCACTCCCTGGGGAGCACTCCTTGCATTCATCGCAGCCTCATTATAGCGCTGGCAAAATCAGAATATCTTTTCAATCCTACCGGGTTCCCATTTAGCACCTTTTTAGCACCCATTTAGCACCATTTTAGCAAAAAAAATAAAGTAATATTTTATCTAAAAAAGGCCTATGTCTTCAAGAGAGGATGTCACATTTCAAAATAGTGTAGACACAGATCTACAACCTATACATTATGTATGTTGGTAAAATGAATACACAATTATGTGCCATCACTCCCCCCCCCCACCCCACCACAACCACCACCAACCAGACTTGCACTTGCCTACCCCTCCTCTTTAGAACAGTCTCTGTGAATACCAAACTAACATTTCTGTACACTTTTCCATTAATTTTAACTTTTCAAAACCTTTTTGATGAGCCTTTCATCCCTCTCTTCCCTCTGACCTCTGACATGCATTTATGTCAGCTAGCTGTTTGATTAAAATATGCTGAGTTGGTACCTATGTTTGGCTAAATAAATGATGAATCCTGATGTCATGTTTATCCTGAAATACAGTGAATTTATCGGGATGTTTGATTCCCATTGCTCTTAGGAAGTGCTGTCAGAAAGAGGCAATGAATCATCACAGCCCAGTCACATATAGCTTAGCAATGATCATTATGCTAATTTCTATGAATGGTTGCATTGATAATTGTGCATGATCAGTTGTCAAAATCAGCCATTCCATTCCATTCCTTGTTTTTATCTGGCAATAAGTCATGATTGACTATTTTTGCCACTCACTGTATAAAAAGTGGGGTAACAATTATATTCATTAATATTATTTTTCCCCCCTTTTTTTCAATCATTTCTTGTACATGTATATTCATATTCATTCTTTTTTTTCTATGAAAAAAACCCACAATCCCACAATCAGTTAATTAGCTTTATGTCAAGGCCCCAGTAATTTTTTTTTTAGCAAAGCTAAGACAAAAACATTGTTCTTTAAGAACAATATATTACACTGTGATTGATTGTAGCAAATTCATTCAGTAACTTTGTCTCAAGTTCAAGCACAAGGTCATTACATAAACCTTTAAAATGAATGTCTTCGTCACAATAAGCATGGTGCTCTAACCCATTGTAGATATTTCGCTACAAAGTCACCCGAAAACATTTTGGACTTATTTTGAGAACAGCCCGGCTAAACCACGAGTCTGCCCCTTATATTGCTTGGCTTTGCCATCAGTCCAAAATTTTGCCAGATACCATCATGTCTTTAATACGAGGGCATACCATACACAGAGAAGGACCAGCATCATGCTCTTAATACCAAGTGCACCAATTTTGGGTGTGAGCTTGCAATTCCAATCTTGGTCTAATTTTTTTTTCTTTTGGAAACATGATGTTGACTGAAGCTTGTTTCAATGGATCAACCTCAAAGTGCACTAGAGGAATCACCTTGCTCTGGTAAAGACTCACTCCACCCACCTCTAGATGTGACTTTTGTTCAAAACATCTCTTTAATCTTGTGATGTATAAATTATAGTCATCACAAAATCTCATCAGACCAGAGGTCATTTTTAGGTTTTTTAAAAGTTATTTCATGCCCTCACAAAAGTTCACCCCCTTTCCTGATTTGCTTCCATTCAAGAGTAATGATATGCCAGTTAACCATTATTTTAAATAATCTTGAACTTCCTGTGTGTATACAATGTGGTTCATGGTAAAGTTGAAGTAGTTAATCAACATTTACAAAACAGGGAAATGCCAGATTGATATTCTCACTGTAATGACAATTTGGCTGACACCCAAGGCTCTATAAATACTCTGTCTGTCACGTTGGCACAACAGGCAAATCCACCTAATAGGAATATTTACACATTTTTCCTTTTGTGATTTTGCCTCCCAATTATGCTTTTCACATTGCATTTCCTTAACCCCATACTATCCTTAACCTCGGACTATCCTTAACCCCATAAATCTTTTTTTGGATTCACACTGTCTTTCTTAACCCCATACTATCTGCTTAGCCGGGGTTAACGCCTCGACCCCGGACTGTCCCACAGCTCATGAATATTGATGATTTTACCAAACAGAGCGTGATTAACGTGCAATTTTGACTTCTGTGATTGGCTATTGCTTAGCCCCACTTTTCCTTAGCCCGGTTTCGTTTCACACTGCATCTCTTAGCACTGCAATTGTGGTGTTAGCACCACAATAAGCCGGCCAATCCTGCTTTTTGCAGGGCCAGAAGTACCGTACTATTTACCGTGCTAGCCCACTTTGCTAAAACGTAGTGTGAAAACGAGGTGGGCTAAACTTGACCTCGGGAAAATTGGTGGGGCTAAGGCCCCCACTTAGCCCCAACGATTTCCAGGGGTTAAGGAAAAAAAGTACAGTTTGAAAAGCATATTAGTTCACTATCAACTTATTTCACAATGTAATCTTTATGGGTTGATACAGGAGTTTCATAATATTCACAGACGATATTTCTATGGTTTTGGACAAGAAAGTTATGCATGTATTTTGCCTGATCAACTTTACCATAAATGTATTGATTCTGCAAGACAGTGGCTGGCACAAACATTTAAATGAAAGAATTTTAACTTTGAGTCTGACATTCATGAATAATAACTGCATAGCAGTCATATTTGTCCT